>NW_024704743.1:38407515-38827896 GCF_018977255.1 Callorhinchus milii
GAGCAGGGAGAGAGTGAGGCAGAGGGGACAGCAGTGGAGGGGAGGGGGCATGGAGGGGAGAGCAGTGCAGTGGAGGGGAGTGCAGTGGAGGGGAATGAGGGGAGTGCAGTGGAGGGGAATGGAGGGCAGGGAGGGAGTGCAGTGGAGGGGCAGTGGAGGGGAGGCAGGGGAGGGGAGTGCAGTGGAGGGGAGTGGAGGGCAGTGGAGTGGAGTGGAGGGGAGTGGAGGGGAGTGCAATGGAGGGGAGTGGAGTGGAGGGGAGTGCAATGGAGTGGAGTGGAGTGGAGGGGAGTGCAATGGAGGGGAGGGGAGGGAGTGGAGGGCAGTGCAGTGGAGTGGAGGGGAGTAGAGTGGAGGGAGTGCAATGGAGTGGAGGGGAGTGGAGGGTAGTGCAGTGGAGGGGAGGGAGGGAGGGGTTGGGAAACTCACCCCCCACTGCACGGAAGCTCGCGGGCAGCTCGGCCGCTTGTACAAGTGAAGCGGGTCCTTACCTGAGAGGACAGAGCTCAGGTTGTGGGTGGCGACTGCAGTCCCCATATCATTTCATATCACCCCCGGCCCTGCCCTGCCTGGCGCTGCCCGGCCCTGCCCTGCCCTGCCCTCCTGCCCAGCCCAGCCCTGCCCTGCCCTCCTGCCCTGCCCTCCTGCCCAGCCCAGCCCTGCCTGGCCCTGCCCTGCCCTCCTGCCCTCCTGCCCTGCCCGGCCCTCCTGCCCTGCCCGGCCCTGCCTGGCCCTGCCCTGCCCTGCCCTCCTGCCCTGCCCGGCCCTGCCTGGCCCTGCCCTGCCCTGCCCTCCTGCCCTGCCCTCCTGCCCTGCCCTGCCCTCCTGCCCTGCCTGGCCCTGCTCTGCCCTCCTGCCCTGCCTGGCCCTGCCCTGCCCTCCTGCCCTGCCTGCCCTGCCCTGCCCTCCTGCCTGCCTGCCCTGCCCTGCCCTCCTGCCCTGCGGCCCGGCTCACTGTCTGAGCGGCTCTCACTGACTACGCACCATGCCGTACACCAGCCCCTGCCGTACAGCCAGCCCCTGCCGTACAGCCGCCCGAAGGGTCCCACCCGCCGACAGCACCCCGCCGTACAGCCAGCCCCGCCGTACAGCCAGCCCCCGAGAGGCTCAGCTCAAGATTGACAGCTCAGCAAAGGGCTGAGAGCACAGGGTGTGCAGTCCACACACAGCACACACACACACGCACAGGGAAGCCAGTCTTATTTCAAACTGGAAAATATGGCAGCAGGTCAACAAAGTGTGTTGCATTCAGCTGACTCAGGGCTCTACATTTACTCAGGAGAGAGCCACTTCAAAAGGCTGCAGCAAAGTTTCGTTTTGGCAAAGTTATATTTTCCCAAACATTGTGCCTGGCAGGCGCTGGTTAGCTGAGCATGTTTCTGCAAAATGTTTGAACAACAACAACAACAAAGTGACATGTATAGAGCGCCTTTCACGTCGGGAGGACGTCCCAAAGCGCTGAACAGTCGGGTGTCGGGCCCGAGCAGTGGGGGAGGTGGTGTAGGGATGAGGGAAGGCAGAGGGATGGTGGGGGGGAGACCAAAGGCACGGTCGAAGATAAGGGTCTTGAGACCGGCCTTGAAGCAGGCAAGGGAGGGAGCGAGGTGAAGGGATCGTGGGATGGAGTTCCAGAGTGTGGGGGCAGAGAGGCTGAAAGCCCGTCCACTGATGGTAGGACGGGTCGGGCGGGAGACATGGAGTAGACCGGAGCCCGATGAACGGAGGGAGCGGGCAGGTTGGTAGGGAGTCAGCAGGTCAGAGAGTAGGAGGGGGCAAGGTGAGGACGAGGATCTTGAACTCGATCCTCTGGGGGATGGGGAGCCAGTGGAGTCGGGCGAGGGTGGGAGTGTTGGGGTCACGGAGCCTGGTCCATGAGAGTACACGAGCTGCAGAGTTTGGGATGATCTGCAGCTTGTGAACTTTTTTTGTAATAAAAGTACCCTCTACCCAGAAGTATGTAATATAATAATCCATGCATTTGAAATTGTGCTTTTAAGGTCAGGAGACATCTCAAAAGCACTTCACAGAATTTTTTGTTAAGTGCAGTGACTGCAGGCAAATACAGCAACCAGTTTGCACAAAGCAATGTCTCACAAACAGCAATAAAGTGAATGAACAATTTTATTTGTGGATTGCTGACCAGGACACTGGGAGAAATTATGTTCTCTTCTAGAATAGTGCAATTGGATCTTCAATATCACATCTGAAGGACAGCATCTCCAACAATGCAATACAGCACTGTATTTGAATGTCAGCCTACCGTAGACTATATGAATTCAAAGTCCCAACTTGGGGTTTGAACCCACCACCTTCTGACTCAAAAGCAAGAGGACTATCAACTGACTCAGGCTGACAAACA
The DNA here is from genome assembly GCF_018977255.1 of Callorhinchus milii. Lineage (NCBI taxonomy): Eukaryota > Metazoa > Chordata > Chondrichthyes > Chimaeriformes > Callorhinchidae > Callorhinchus > Callorhinchus milii. Next base: position 38,409,875 of record NW_024704743.1, read on the forward strand.
GGCACAATCAATTGGGATGTTTAAAGGGAAGATGATTTAAAAGTTATTCAACAATTCTTCGAAGTAAGGGTAAAAAGGAAGTTCTTGAGAAAAACATTGAAGGAGGCAAAGAAAGGAATGAGGTGAAGAGAATTCCAGACAGCGGGGGTAGAAAAGACTGATGGCCCGACCGCCGATGGGACGGGCAGGTCGGGAGACATGAAGCAGACCAGTGTCTGCTGAGTGCAGGTAGTGGATGGGTTAATAGGGTTTTAGAAGATAGAGTGGGGCAAGATTGTGGATGGATTTATAAGTAAGGACAAGGATCTTGAGCTAGATCTGGGGGATTGGTAGCCAGTCAAGCCCGGCTAGGATGGGGTGATAGGCTCAAGTAACCTTTTGCGGGAGAGGACATGAGCTGCAAAGTTATGAATGGACTGTAGCTTGTGGGGGGAATCGTTGGGAAGTCTGATGACCAGAGTTGGCATAGTCGAGCCTAAACATGATAAAAGCACGGATAAGGGTCTTGGCGGACCAGGAAGAGTTAGTAAAGGAAGTGGGTGATGTTGGGGAAATGGGGGAAGGTTCAACGGGTCAAGGCATGGATGTGGGGTTCAAAGGACAGTTGAGAGTCAAACAAGACATTGAGGTTCCACATTGGTTCTGTGGAGGATGTATATCCATGTTGATCGCTGCTGACAGAACCTGAGGTGATAAAGCGCTAACGGGAGCCAAGCAGGAGAGAAAACATGCAGAGCAATCCTGTTTTAATAAGCATCTTTATAGTTCATGTCACAAACTCTGTCCCCTGGGTGTGGATGAGTTCTACACAACTGTCTTGCTCAGCTTGGGCACCTGTGCAGACAATATTAAGCGCTTTGAGATGTCTCGAAGACATGATAGATGCTATATCAAATGCAAGGATTATTTTATTAACACTACAGGATTGAGTACTTTCTTACAGAGGAAGTCACAGTTATAGTACAATTCCAAGGCTGTTATAATTATGGAAACTGAGTCAGTTGGTGGTTTTCCACTGGATTTTTAATTAACAGAGTCCACAGATAATCACCGAGATAATAGATTTTACAGAGTGTCTTTGATACAGAAGCTTGAACAACATTGCTCTGAGCAGGCAGATAGTTGACTTGTGTGGTTGTTAATTGGTGTTTGCTGTGTCATTGAAACCAGCACCATGATTTCTCCTTTGAAACTCCTAACAATCTTCAATGACACCCCATGCTAACTTGTCTCAATGAAAAGAAAAATGACTTTTTATACAGTGCGTATTTGGTTACAGTTGCATTGTGGATCCAATTCATTTCACATACATGCAGCCGGCCTTGGCCACTTCCCACCTGCTGCCTAGCTTTCGTGTTAAAATGGCTGACTGCTGGATCATCAGGTCACCGTCAATGTCACCTCCTGCTTTGTGTGTGCACGGCAAACAGGAGTGATTTTTCACAAGGACCTGATGACCTGGAAGTCAGACACTCTCCTTTTAGAATAAGAGTCAGGCAGCATTCCTCACGAGCTGACTGGGTGCATGGACAGTGAAGCCAGCTTACCCACATCTTCATAGCACTAATTGGGATTTTATGGATCTCAAAAAATCACATTACAACAGGGCTCCAAGAATATAAAGAATATAGGCTTGCAAAAGCTCTGTACCAATCTGCAGTGCAAACATTCCTGTGTCTAATGTGGGGCTCTAATACTGAGAGATACCAGTGCCACCACTGGAGCATTAATCTTTTGTTCATCAGTCAGCAGTAGCCCAACCTTAGAATTTTAAAAGTAACAATTTTCAACTAGTTTGTTTCTGAGAAGCGTGTGTTATAATTAGCTGGCAGGCTGTTAAGACATCAAGCCTGAGCCAAAACCCAGTTTGACCTGATTTTCCATTGCACGAGGGACCAGGTCTGTCCAAAACTCCTCAATCACATTTGGTCAATGATTAATGTGTAGAGATAATGACACAATCAATTGACAGTCGGTAGGATGTGTAGCTGGCGACAGAAAAAGATCTGAGTTTTATTTTTCTTAGAGGAGCAGGGAGAGGAGTAGAGGCAGAGGGAGGGAGGGCAGGGGAGAGCAGTGCAGTGGAGGGGAGTGCAGTGGAGGGGAATGGAGGGGAGTGCAGTGGAGGGGAATGGAGGGTAGGGGAGGGGAGTGCAGTGGAGGGCAGTGGAGGGGAGGGCAGGGGAGGGCAGTGCAGTGGAGGGGAGTGGAGGGCAGTGGAGGGGAGTGGAGGGCAGTGCAGTGGAGTGGAGGGGAGTAGAGTGGAGGGGAGTGCACTGGAGTGGAGGGGAGTGGAGGGTAGTGCAGTGGAGGGAGGGAGGGTAGTGGAGGGCAGTGCAGTGGAGTGGAGGGGAGTAGAGTGGAGGGGAGTAGAGTGGAGGGGAGTGCAATGGAGTGGAGGGGAGTGGAGGGTAGTGCAGTGGAGGGGAGGGGAGGGAGGGGTTGGGAAACTCACCCCCCACTGCACGGAAGCTCGCGGGCAGCTCGGCCGCTTGTACAAGTGAAGCGGGTCCTTACCTGAGAGGACAGAGCTCAGGTTGTGGGTGGCGACTGCAGTCCCCATATCATTTCATATCACCCCCGGCCCTGCCCTGCCCGGCCCTGCCCTGCCCTCCTGCCCTGCCCTGCCCTCCTGCCCCTGCCCTGCCCTCCTGCCCTCCTGCCCTGCCCGGCCCTCCTGCCCTGCCCGGCCCTGCCCTGCCTGGCCCTGCCCGGCCCTGCCCTGCCCTCCTGCCCTGCCTGGCCCTGCCCTGCCCTCCTGCCCTGCCCGGCCCGGCTCACTGTCTGAGCGGCTCTCACTGACTGACAGCACCCAGCCCTGCCGTACAGCCAGCCCCTGCCGTACAGCCAGCCCCCGCCGTACAGCCAGCCCCTGCCGTACAGCCAGCCCCCCGAGAGGCGCCTCCCAGCCCCTGCCGTACAGCCAGCCCCCGCCGTACAGCCAGCCCCTGCCGTACAGCCAGCCCCCGAGAGGCTCAGCTCAAGATTGACAGCTCAGCAAAGGGCTGAGAGCACAGGGTGTGCAGTCACACACACACACAGTCACACACGCACAGGGAAGCCAGTCTTATTTCAAACTGGAAAATATGGCAGCAGGTCAACAAAGTGTGTTGCATTCAGCTGACTCAGGGCTCTACATTTACTCAGGAGAGAGCCACTTCAAAAGGCTGCAGCAAAGTTTCGTTTTGGCAAAGTTATATTTTCCCAAACATTGTGCCTGGCAGGCGCTGGTTAGCTGAGCATGTTTCTGCAAAATGTTTGAACAACAACAACAACAAAGTGACATGTATAGAGCGCCTTTCACGTCGGGAGGACGTCCCAAAGCGCTGAACAGTCGGGTGTCGGGGCCCGAGCGTGGGGGAGGGGTGGTGTAGGGATGAGGGAAGGCAGAGGGATGGTGGGGGGGAGACCAAAGGCACGGTCGAAGATAAGGGTCTTGAGACCGGCCTTGAAGCAGGCAAGGGAGGGAGCGAGTGAAGGATCGTGGGATGGAGTTCCAGAGTGTGGGGGCAGAGAGGCTGAAAGCCCGTCCACTGATGGTAGGACGGGTCGGGCGGGAGACATGGAGTAGACCGGAGCCCGATGAACGGAGGGAGCGGGCAGGTTGGTAGGGAGTCAGCAGTCAGAGAGTAGGAGGGGGCAAGGTGAGGACGAGGATCTTGAAACTCGATCCTCTGGGGGATGGGGAGCCAGTGGAGTCGGGCGAGGGTGGGAGTGTTGGGGTCACGGAGCCTGGTCCATGAGAGTACACGAGCTGCAGAGTTTGGGATGATCTGCAGCTTGTGAACTTTTTTTGTAATAAAAGTACCCTCTACCCAGAAGTATGTAATAATAATAATCCATGCATTTGAAATTGTGCTTTTAAGGTCAGGAGGACATCTCAAAAGCACTTCACAGAATTTTTTGTTAAGTGCAGTGACTGCAGGCAAATACAGCAACCAGTTTGCACAAAGCAATGTCTCACAAACAGCAATAAAGTGAATGAACAATTTTATTTGTGGATTGCTGACCAGGACACTGGGAGAAATTATGTTCTCTTCTAGAATAGTGCAATTGGATCTTCAATATCACATCTGAAGGACAGCATCTCCAACAATGCAATACAGCACTGTATTTGAATGTCAGCCTACCGTAGACTATATGAATTCAAAGTCCCAACTTGGGGTTTGAACCCACCACCTTCTGACTCAAAAGCAAGAGGACTATCAACTGACTCAGGCTGACAAACAGGCACAATCAATTGGGATGTTTAAAGGGAAGATGATTTAAAAGTTATTCAACAATTCTTGGAAGTAAGGGTAAAAAGGAAGTTCTTGAGAAAAACATTGAAGGAGGCAAAGAAAGGAATGAGGTGAAGAGAATTCCAGACAGCGGGGGTAGAAAAGACTGATGGCCCGACCGCCGATGGACGGGCAGGTCGGGAGACATGAAGCAGACCAGTGTCTGCTGAGTGCAGGTAGTGGATGGGTTAATAGGGTTTTAGAAGATAGAGTGGGGCAAGATTGTGGATGGATTTATAAGTAAGGACAAGGATCTTGAGCTAGATCTGGGGGATTGGTAGCCAGTCAAGCCCGGCTAGGATGGGGGTGATAGGCTCAAGTAACCTTTTGCGGGAGAGGACATGAGCTGCAAAGTTATGAATGGACTGTAGCTTGTGGGGGGAATCGTTGGGAAGTCTGATGACCAGAGTTGGCATAGTCGAGCCTAAACATGATAAAAGCACGGATAAGGGTCTTGGCGGACCAGGAAGAGTTAGTAAAGGAAGTGGGTGATGTTGGGGAAATGGGGGAAGGTTCAACGGGTCAAGGCATGGATGTGGGGTTCAAAGGACAGTTGAGAGTCAAACAAGACATTGAGGTTCCACATTGGTTCTGTGAGGTGGAGTGTATATCCATGTTGATCGCTGCTGACAGAACCTGAGGTGATAAAGCGCTAACGGGAGCCAAGCAGGAGAGAAAACATGCAGAGCAATCCTGTTTTAATAAGCATCTTTATAGTTCATGTCACAAACTCTGTCCCCTGGGTGTGGATGAGTTCTACACAACTGTCTTGCTCAGCTTGGGCACCTGTGCAGACAATATTAAGCGCTTTGAGATGTCTCGAAGACATGATAGATGCTATATCAAATGCAAGGATTATTATTTTATTAACACTACAGGATTGAGTACTTTCTTACAGAGAAGTCACAGTTATAGTACAATTCCAAGGCTGTTATAATTATGGAAACTGAGTCAGTTGGTGGTTTTCCACTGGATTTTTAATTAACAGAGTCCACAGATAATCACCGAGATAATAGATTTTACAGAGTGTCTTTGATACAGAAGCTTGAACAACATTGCTCTGAGCAGGCAGATAGTTGACTTGTGTGGTTGTTAATTGGTGTTTGCTGTGTCATTGAAACCAGCACCATGATTTCTCCTTTGAAACTCCTAACAATTCTTCAATGACACCCCATGCTAACTTGTCTCAATGAAAAGAAAAATGACTTTTTATACAGTGCGTATTTGGTTACAGTTGCATTGTGGATCCAATTCATTTCACATACATGCAGCCGGCCTTGGCCACTTCCCACCTGCTGCCTAGCTTTCGTGTTAAAATGGCTGACTGCTGGATCATCAGGTCACCGTCAATGTCACCTCCTGCTTTGTGTGTGCACGGCAAACAGGAGTGATTTTTCACAAGGACCTGATGACCTGGAAGTCAGACACTCTCCTTTTAGAAGTAAGAGTAGCAGCTTCCTCAGCGAGCTGACTGGGTGCATGGACAGTGAAGCCAGCTTACCCACATCTTCATAGCACTAATTGGGATTTTATGGATCTCAAAAAATCACATTACAACAGGGCTCCAAGAATATAAAAGAATATAGGCTTGCAAAAGCTCTGTACCAATCTGCAGTGCAAACATTCCTGTGTCTAATGTGGGGCTCTAATACTGAGAGATACCAGTGCCACCACTGGAGCATTAATCTTTTGTTCATCAGTCAGCAGTAGCCCAACCTTAGAATTTTAAAAGTAACAATTTTCAACTAGTTTGTTTCTGAGAAGCGTGTGTTATAATTAGCTGGCAGGCTGTTAAGACATCAAGCCTGAGCCAAAACCCAGTCTTGACCTGATTTTCCATTGCACGAGGGACCAGGTCTGTCCAAAACTCCTCAATCACATTTGGTTCAATGATTAATGTGTAGAGATAATGACACAATCAATTGACAGTCGGTAGGATGTGTAGCTGGCGACAGAAAAAGATCTGAGTTTTATTTTTCTTAGAGCCCCTCCCTCTGCCCTCCACTCCTCTCCCCTGCTCCCCTCCCCTCTGCCCTCACTCCTCCCCCCTCCCCTGCCCTGCCCTGCCCTCCCTCCCCTCTGCCCTCCACTCCTCTCCCCTGCCCTCCCCTCCCCTCTGCCCTCCACTCCTCTCCCCTGCCCTCCCCTCCCCTCTGCCCTCCACTCCACTCGTGTCTGTGCGAAGGAGGTGCTTTAATTGTAACCCCGTCTCTTCCTGGACTTAGGAGCTTTCTTGGTTGTAGTTTTTTTGGGGGAGGGGAGGGAAATGCATCCTTTTCCTTGGGAGGTTTCTCTAACCGCCCCCCACTGAGTGTCCCAGGGCTGGAGGTGTGGGGTGTGCAGTGGATGTTTGGATGGTATCAGCTGTCAGCTATACATTGTATCTGAGGACAAGGGAATAAGGGAATAACAACAGTTTCTTAGATACATTGTGTTCAGGGAACCTCACCGAAACTTTTCTTTTTTTAACATGTCTTCACTCTTTTTGTTTCTGCTTTTGATGGTTGCACAGGAAATAACTTGTATAATTTGAGAGCCTTGTCGTTGTTGTTGAAATTCTCAAGTGTTTCACGACCACATCAACCGAATAATTCTTGCATGTGATATTAGCACCTTTCGTGTCATTGAAACGTTTTAAAGTGTCTCATTTTTTAAAAAAAACTGTAAAGTGCAGTAATTATTTTGCAGGTGAAATTGTGGCAGCTAATGTGTGCACAACATTGTCCCACAATCAGCCATAAAGTGACTGACCAATTTTTTCCAGGGAGATTGTTGACCAGGACGAGAGAGAAACTTCTTTCACTTATTGAATACTGCAATGGGATCTTCAAAGTCTACCTGAATAGGCAGACAGGACCACCCAGGTCCCAGCATAGGCTAACCCAATGCTACCCCACATCCTCAATGTCTGTTTATTTCTAAATTCTTTCTATTTTTAATTTTACCTTACAGTCATTCCTTCAATACCAAACACCATCCCTTGTCAAGTTGCTAAATAGGTGGCCTATTACTCTTATCATGTTTAAAAGAGAGACAGGATGTTTACTGAACTCCACACCCTTATCACCCCAGGTTCCAGAATGGATCGATTTCACAAGTCTCACACTCATTTGCAAATCACTTCATACTCTGACACGTCTCTGCCTCTCCGACCTGCTCCTCTATCCCCGGTGGAACAAGCTCCATAGGCTAAATAATCTCTTCCTGTTCTGGTTTTCTTATATTCTTATCAATTCCATGGACAGGTGGGGGGAGGAAGGAGAGAGAAATTTGCTTTTCAAAAATCTACTTCAACTTATTGGTTTAATTTTGTACTGATTTTATATCTGAACGGGAAGCAAATTACTCCCATTGGGTAACTGGTGTCATACATCTTTCTTAACTATATTATAATAGTTCTTGCATTTGGTATAGTGTCTTTTACGGCCGGAGGATGCCTCGAAGTGCTTCACAGGATATGCTGTAAAGTGGAGTGGCTGTTTTGTGGGTAAATTATAGTGGATGTCAAATAGAATCATAGAATTATACAGCACACTCAGGAGGCCAGTCGGTCGGCCCATGGTGTCTGTGCCGGTTCTTTGAAAAGAGCTGGCAAATGGGGGAAGTAGTGAAAATTAGCCTTTTGAGGAGGAGATTATTCAAGTGCTGCATATATTGTAAATAAATTATGCTCATAAACCGTCATCAAAGCTCTTTGGCCGATATCTTTGCACTCCTGTGTAAAAATGCAGGTGTGCCTTACTGTTTCACTATTAACGTTGGAGTAAGTCTGGAATACGATGTCCTCCCTACTTCTGTGACCTGCTTACCCTATACCATCCTGTCTGCTCTCTCCACTCGATAGGCTCCCTCCACTCGTTGGGCTTCAGCCTGCTCCATCTCTACCACTTTGCCCACCATCAGCGGTCAGGCCTTCAGCCATTCTGCTCCGACCCTTTGGAAATCCATCCCAAGGTCGCCTCGCCTCCTTCAAGGCCCAGCTCAAAACCTTCCTCTTCAACCGCGCTTTGGTCTCTCTCCCTCCCTGTCCTCCATCCCTCCTGATCCCAACCCCCAGTATGGGTCCAAATCCTTGATTGTCCAGCGCCTTGGGACGTCATCCCAACATGAAAGACGCTATACAAATGTAATTTGTATGTGTTGTTCTGTGTCAGTTTTGCATCTGATGAGAATCAAACATTGTCCACTTCTCATAATCTCCTTCCGCTGGCATCTCACAGTGAAACAGCTGTCAACCCACACCCACTGAGAACTGGAATGACACTGAACCACTGAGCCAAAACAGATTCAGCAGTGGCTTATATCCTTATTTCTGTTTTAATCTTATTGGGTTGTCTGTAGACATATCACATTTGAACCTGTTCTTTCACAACAGAAGATGAGGACTATTTACACCATTGATTATTCAGCACAGTTAAGAGTGAACTGTAGTATGCTTTGTTGATTTTATTAACTGCTGTAAAGTTTGCTGTTGTGGTTACCAGCTGATCCATTCTAACTACACCTCTGACTGCCATCTGTTCTGCTTATGAATGTTATTTTCGAATTATCTGCTGAGTGTCATGGCACCCTTTTTGGCGATGCTGTTTTTGTTGAGCAATTTCCTCTGGCATGAATTTTATCCATAGACACTGAAGGATGCTTCATGCAAAGGAAGCTGTTGTAAATTATAAATTGCTTACAGCCAGGAATGGCGCAGTGAATTGTATAAATATGGGTTGCAAAGAGTTAAGAGACGAAACCTTATTCTCTTTCCTTCCCCACCCCCCACTCCACTAATATTCGGATCTCAGCTGCTCTGCTATGAGGAGGGATCAAACTTAAGAGGGAATCATCACTAGGCTTCTGTCATGAATCTTTTGAGTGTCTATCTATATTGTTTGGGAAGCAAATTGACTGAGGAAGTGTGTGGTCATGTTATGCCTGAATAATTTGTTTTTGGGGAAGGAAGAGCTTTCTCTGCTCTGCTCCAATCTCAGAAAATCGGAGACGAACACTGAACCATTTTTCACTGACTACCTTCAGGTGGATGATAACAAAACTATAGCACAGTCTGAACACTTAGGTGAGGTGCCAAAGAGCAACCACTACCCAGGAACCACACCCCAGTAAGAGCAGGTTAGATTAGTAGCACAGAAGTGTATGCTAGTTGGGAAGAAAAGATTAGAATGGTATAAACCCACTTGTAACTACTAAACTAGATTATAAAGTGTAACTACCGAATGTATATGATCAAAGACGGAAGGGAGTTGGTGAAAGGTTGCCTTTGGCTTCAGATGATCGTGAATCCTAGCTGGACAAGGAGCGGGACAGTTTGCAAGACAGCAATATCAATGACACACTATGCGTTTTTTGCTGGTTAGACTCCAGCAGTATCCCAACACCTACTCTGGGGTCTCTTGTTAGCCAGTAGATGAGAGAAAACAAATACAGTGTTGATAACCACTTAGAGCTTTTCCCTGAAACAGGCATTTCCTGATATCTGTTTTTCCAAGATATAAATTTAGCGTGAGTTAGTGTTGTTCTGAGATGAACTCCTATTTGGTAGGTACATTTGCAGCTAGATGTTGCTCAATTAATCTTGATTCCTGTAACAATCTTGATTGTAGTAACAGTTTGTGAAGTCACTATTCTATCCCCATAAGTTGCTTGTTGATTTGGGTTGTGTTCAAGTGTAAGTTTGGTGCTTGAATGACGAACAATAAATACGTTACTCGATGATCAGTCATGGTGAAATTATATCTGAGAATTAGGAAGGAAATGGTTTAACGTGGCACAAATTGCCATTTCCTCCCTTTTCACAAAGCCCAAACAGAAGGAAGGCTGTTTACCATATCACAGCATGAAGCTGCTTTTTAAATTAGTCCAGTGTCCTGGCCTCAACCACCTTTCCTAGCAACCTGTTCAATTTGTTGATTACCCTCTAATAATAATAATCCTTGCATTTAATATAGCGCCTTAACACATCATCAAGATGTCTCAATATGCTTCACAGGATATGCTGTTAAGTCGTTTTGACTTGTGTTTATTGTGGGTGAAACGCAGTAGCAAGTTTGCGTACGCAATGTCCTACAAACAGCCATGGAATGAGTGACCAACTTTATTTGGGGATTTGTTGTCCAGGATAACGGGAAAAACACTCTTCTCTTTTTGGATAGTGCCATGGGATCTTTAACCTCCATCTCAACAGGTAGCCAGGACCTTGATTTAATATCATATAGCTTCGAACAGTCAACTTGGGCTTTCACTTACTCAAAAAAAAGTCTATGAAATTGGTCAGACAAAACTTACTTTTTCTGAATCCATGTTGGCTGTATTCAACTAGGTAAGTGAAATCTGTGGAGTCCTGTAGCTCAGTGGTTAGAGCATTCGCTTTGCAAGTGAGAGACCTGAGTTCAATTCCTGGCAGGGCGAAACCTTGGGCAAGTTTCCTTACTCCACACAGAGCCTAATAATAATCCCTCCAAAAAATAACAAAAAAAAAATTGGTCATTTTCAATCCATGACTGTTTGTGGGACATTGCTGTGCACAATTGGCTGTCGCGTTCGCCCACAAATATACAGTCAATTCACTTTACAGTATATTCTGTGAAGCGCTTTGGGACGTCTAGAAGACGTGAAAAGCGCTTTATCAAATGCAAGGATTATTATTATTATCATTTCACAATGCGAGCATGGAAGACGGAACCTATGGTGCATAGTTTACACAATCTTCACACTATTTTGTTGAATATAAATGAATTGGCAATGCTGTTGTGTGTGTTTGGTGCTCCCCAGCTGGTTGACATTAACAGTTGCCATGTCTGAACACGATGAATACTGAGATGGTTGTTCTCAAGTTGCATGGGCACTGTGGTCCCGGTCAGCTTTCCAGTGCAGAGAAAGTACAGAGCCTCAAGGTGTGCTGCTTGTATCCTCAAATAACTCTCAGTCATAGCTTGATTTTCACTGGAGAATGTGCCTATAGAGCCTCTATAAAACAAAACAATAGCTAATTCCAAGTGTGGCAATTAACCGCAAAATTGGGAAGTAATAAGAAAGCTGATTTTTTTCTTATTTACGTACATGCCCAAATAATTCTGTTGTTCACACTCTTGATATTGAGTGCCAGACATTCAGATCATATTATTGTGTGACTGATAAGATATAAATCACCCGATTTTGATGTTTATTTGCTTTCCTTTAGTTTTAAAGTTTTGGGTCTGCCTCTTCTCCAGGTTCGACATCGTTCCTCTCCTGTCGGTCTGTCTTTCCTGCTCCTGTCTTTGTCACTCCAGATGTACATGTCTTTTTCCAGACACTGGGAACTCTTGCATTTGCTTGGCAATTCTGTGCAATATAACATTGCTAACTTAGAGTAATTATGTGCACTCTATGCAAGAATGACTTTTTTATTTACTTCATTTGCCAATAGCAGTGGTGTTGCAGGTTGCTGTGACCTGTGGCTGTGATGAACTGTTCAGCTTCATGCCTTTTGATTTAGAGGTGATATTTTAAACTAATGGAGATTAATCGGTTATGGTAGCAACTGTTGGAACAAACTTGCCTCCTGTCACTCCATTGCACAGTTAGATGCTACACCACTTTGCCACAACTAATGGACTAATTCCCTACCTGGGCTTTATTATAATAACCTTTGTATTTAATATACAAGTTGTATTTAAATAGTCCCTTCACTCAGGTAGCACCTCAGAGTGCTGTCATATTGGGAAGATATCTGTATATGCTTCACATGATACATTGTAAAGTATGGTGACTACTTGTAGATGAATGTGGCAGCCAATTTTTGCATAGCAGTTTTCCATAAAGTGATTGACCAATTTTATTTGGGCCATTGTTGACCAAGACACTGGCTTTGCATATCACTACAGCAACATACTGGATTCTGGATTCTGTAAATGTTAATTCTTCATCTACTGCATTGTTCTCCTGGTCTCCATTTCAGTGGACATCGCTAGTGCACAAGAACTACTAGCGCACGCTTCATTTGGTGAGTTGAAGTCTGTAAACAATTTAGGGAACCAGTCACCTGAAACACAAGGCTTAATCATAGTGTAGGCTGACACTCCAGTGCAATACGGTGGGGGGGGGTGCATTGTTGGAGATGCCATATTTCGAATAAGACATTAAACTGAGGTTCCCCTACCTGTTAAAGATTCCACTATTTGAAAAGAGAAAGGAGTTTTCGTGGTGTCGTTGCCAACAATCCCCCAGTGATTCACTTCATCACTGCTGGTGGGACACTGATGTGCACAAATTGGCTGTTGCATTTGGCCACATTGCATATGTAGTAAATCACAAAGCTCTTTGCAGGATTTCACTGTAAAGTATAGTGACTGTGTAACGTTAATTCCCACACCTCTGTCAGACTCGTTGTGTAGTCGATGACATGAGGCATATGAGCGTTATTTGGGGTAACTGGTTAAAATGAAAATATGAAGTCTACCTTAATGCTTTTTTTCTTTTGCCACTTGCCGACTATTAGCTCAGAGAGGAACATTTGGTCTTGAGTCACCCCTTGCTGTATACATTTTTTAAAGGGCACACATGCACATACACATACAAAGTAAGGGTTATTTGAATCTAGCGAGAGGAAAAGGTTGCAATTATAGGAGAACACTTTCATATACATGGGTTGAAATTTTTTTTCACACGCTACTGTGAGGATGTGACTCATTTAAAGAAAATTAATGTGCAGCCACCAAAACTAATCAATGTAATTGGTTGAAAAAATATTTTTACAAACAGAAATGGCAGAATGAAGATAATTAACTGAAAAGTAAAAGGAAATGGATCAGAGAGAAGTGTGTGTTGCCACATAGCTCATTTTGAAATCCCTTTTAATCAAGACATAACCACGCACACAAAATAGTAATCGTTGTACCAAGCCAGGACTATCAACCAGCTTGGGACATGCTCGTGACACCCGAGCCGCTGTATAAAGGCCAATTTATACTGTATCATCGGCCTGAGGGGAGGTTCTAGTCAGTGATGACTATTTTGCTCTGTGATTCTAGCAGCAATGATCATATCGCTTGGCTCATTTCCCACTTCCCCAACCTATGGAGTCTTTATACATGATTTGAATCCATAAACCAGTGCTTGGTCCTGCAGCAGAATTTGGCTAAAGGGATGTAAAAAGATACATCGGCGCTGTGTCAGTAAAACACTCTGCAAGGTTGAGGTTACTGCTAAATCACTCAAAGTCATGGCGAATTAAATTTATTTATATTTTTTTCTCTCCATGTTCAGGTATCTGTATGATTTGGGGGAGGAGAGGGGGGGAATATGTGACCTCCCTACCCCCCCCCCTCCCCCAATTGGACTCAGTTTTTCATTTTGTCTCCAAGAAATTAGAGTTTTCTTTATTGGATTTCCATCAGTTGAAATCACAGCGTCTCTCTGCTCAACCCCTCCGGATTGGTACAGCTCTGATCAAGCTCACTGGGTGGGGAGTTAATTATAGGTGTAATCCACAAGAACACAGCAACAACTGTATTCTGAATATGTTGCAGTGGAAAAATCAGTTTCTGTTCTTTATCCCCTCCCTCCCCCCAAACGGCAAGTAAATTGAAATTTGCAATCAGTAAAATTGGGAGGGATAGGGGCGGGAGAGAAAAAGCCAAACTGATCTAGCCAATATAGTGTGGTTCCCACTAACACTTGTGATACATTAGAAGCTCCCTCATGTTTCCAGTGCTTTTTATGTTTTACGTTGTGCAAATGACTTTCACCTATTAGTTCTGCTATTCTGGGAGGGTGGGGGGAAGGGTTTGATAGTGGAAAAGACGTGAGAACCCCAGTTGCAACGTATGTGCGCAAGTGAGCCAGCAGATAATTGTGATTGGATATCTTACACGGGAAGCTTAAAAAATAAAAGATGTGAGTAAATAGACTGAATTTGCAAAGCTAACAAACAAATGAAATTAGCCTCTGCACATGTCATAAAGCACAAGTACAGCACAAACAGGTAATAAAGGTCAAAGGGATACTCTCAGCAGGCGTGGACCAGACAGAAGACTTCCTAGAAAAAAATCCTTGTGTAAAATCTGTCTGAAGAACAAAGCTGTTTTGACTGTTTGCCAGATTCTATTGTTATCATGAGGATTTATAGTAATTTGGACATTTCTTTATTATTATAATAAAACGTTCCTAAGGAATTGTGTATTTATCACACTTATCTGAATCCCCAGAGCTCCTGCTGGTTCAATATTGGATTTTGACCCTGGATTCAGCCTCCTTGGTCCAATTACTGAATTATTAATTTTCCTTTCAAAAAACATTCTTTCTGTTGAGACAGACTGAGGAAGCATGCCAGATTAGGTTCCTGATCTGAGTAGAAAATGAGGAACAGCATGTGAATAAGAAAATTTGGCCATAAACAAATGTGATTAACTAGTGTATTGACAGCCTGAATTACATTAGAAAAGGGAAAATGTTCATATTTTATTCAGAGAAGTTTAGACTTCTCAGATTTTATGGTTTTTGGAATGATGGTATTTTGGGAGAAGGAGTAAGTTGAGAATTTATACTTTTGAGATGAGGCTGTCTCAAGATCTGCTAGATACAGTTTTCATTTATGTTCCTGACAAGTGACTAATGTGCCTGGGTTGTAATTTAAGAAAATGAATGCAGAAATTATGGGTTATGGCCAAAACCACATAGCACACAAAGAGATTTGAACTGCATGCTATTATGAAAGTTCTTTTTAGATTAATTTGTTCTTAAACTCATGGCTGTTTTTCGGGACATATCTGGCACAAATCCAGACAGTACACTTGATAGTAATTGCCAGCAAAGTTGCTTTGAGAAGTTTTGACATGGTAAGGTGCTGTAAAATGCAAATGCAAAAATGCTATAAAATCATATTTAATCCGTTTTTTTCCTATATTCTTTTATCTGAACTGCTGGAGAAAAAAGGGCTCGGGTGGGAACCAACAGTATTAATGTATATGCCTTTCCAGACCACCTAAATGTGGAGCTTGATTCAATGGATTTCAAAAGAGAGCAACTTTTTTTTTTCTCCTCTCTAGTTACATTTTGGGTGACTTATTTATTCTTTGACCTCCTTCCTGTCATGATCTCTCTGAATGCACTTTCCAATTCAAGACTAAATTTGTGTTTAATTAACATCCTGTGCCCATTTTGAAGAAGTCCTCAGATTGTTCCACTCCTATTTCACATAGAAGTTTGCCAGAAAGAAAAGGCTTTCAGCTCACCTTGTGGACTAGATTTGAGCCTAGGTCTGGGAGATGAAGGACTGAGATCTAAACTAAAAGTAATTCGAATTTTATAATTTATGTTTTTAAACAATGCACAAAAAGTTAGCAAACAAACCCATTGTTTCTTTTAATCCTTTATTTTGCTTTATCAGTTACGAGAGTGGATCATAAAATTCATATTGACTTTGTTTGAGATTTCAATATAAATATCATTTAAAAAAAGCCTACGAAGGGGGTATTTGATGTATGATTCAAATCTTTCTGAATAAGAAAAATCGCACTATAAAATATTTCACATTTTTGTGCAATTATAAAATTCAAATACATTAATTTCACATTATGTGATGCTGGCTTTCAGCCAAATCCCATGTTTCATTTGAAACCTTGCATCAAGATTTTAATTTGTCACTGATCCTTTTTGCACCAATCCACATCCATGTGTTCAGAGTGGAGTTTAGGTGGTCTGTGTCTTAAACATCCTGCATATAAATACTAGAAAGTTGTGACTTTATTTTATGCATTTTTTTAGATTCGGCAAAAAGCTATTGACCAATGACTAGGAGAGAAACCTAAGGCTGCTTGACCAATATTCTCTTTGACTGCAAATTGGGGCTACTTCGGAGAGCCACTGTTACTTATTAATGGGGTCTGGCACTACCCCTTGTTCTGAAAATCTGTGGCCTGGAACGCTTTTCTCAGGCAACTGAAGGAAAGTCTTCTGATCCAATGAAGCTTCACGGAACAGAATATTTTAGACATTATTTGAAATGATTGACATGTAATGGATGTTTGTCTAATTAATCAAACTAAGCACAATGTTCAGCTCCTTGTTCAGTCAATAGGTGGAATATGAGTTAGCAGGGATGTGGTAGATCTGTGATAATAATAATAATCTTTGCATTTGATATAGTGCTTTTCATGTCTTCTCGACATCTCAAAGCGCTTCACAGAATATGCTGTAAAGTGAATTGACCGTATATTTGTGGGCGAAACGCGGCAGCCAATTCCGCACAGCAGTGTCCCACAAACAGTTGTGGATTGAAAATAACCAATTTATTATTGTTTTTGTTTTTTGGAGGGATTATTATTAGGCGTGTGGAGTAAGGAAACTTGCCCAAGGTTTCGCCCTGCCTGGAATTGAACCCAGGTGTCTCACTTGCGAGGCGAGTGCTCTAACCACTGAGCTACAAGATTCCACATTAGATTAGATCCTAATTCGGTGCACTGTTGCTGCAAGTTAATAGTTATAAATTCTTGAAATAGCAGCAAACTTACTGCTAAAGCTTTTGTTCTGTCTGTGTGGGGGGAAAAAAACGTTTCTAAATTTAGCTATTTTCTCTTTACAGAAGAAAAAGCCCAATCTGTGAGACAAATGGTCTCCTGGATCATAAGATATGCCTGGAAAAAACTGCAGAATCCAGTCGTGGTTGGCCTAGCAGCATTATTGGCGAGCTCCTGGTTTATCAGGACGCCTTACAATTGGGTAGGACATCTTCTAAAATGGTGAGTATATATCATCACTGACTGTTGCAATCCATGTGATTGCAGGAGGTCCCGGGACAGTGAGAGGGAGCCCCTGCCATCCTGAATACCCATTGAAATGGCCTCCCTGCCAACCTAACCTTGTTGGGTTTGTGGAGGGGTGGGGGGCACGTGATGTATGGACACCTCGTTGTAGTCAATCCATAGCCACTCCGGGTCCACACTGGCTGTTCGCCAGCCAATAGCTGCACCGCCTGGGAGGGACATCTGCCCACTAGATCTGGTTGCCTGACCCCCGGAATTGAGCTTTGCGTGGGAGGCCCCCGTGAGGCAAATGCCAGCCCTGGTGTATATTGAAGGTCAATGTTATGGAGATAGAAAAAGTAATGAGGCTTTCTGCAAAAATTAACAATTGGTTGGTGAATCCATTGCTGGATTCTGTTCAACTCAACCAAGAGCTGATCAGGAAAGAGCAATGTAAATGGAGCCTCAGGTCAGACTGAGGCAAGTTGTATTTGCCCCCAATTTTTTTTTCTCTCACCAATCACCCATTAATATTGGTTGGGGGGGAAAAAAGTTTCAATGAGGGTTTCAGCACCAATGAGTGTGAGATAGACAGAAGCTAGTGCTGGGCGAAGATGCAGAAAAGTTGTCTACATTCCTGTGTAAAGGTATATTTACGGGCAGGGGCGAACTGGCTATGTGGGAAATAGGAACATTTCCCAAGTGCCCTCGTGAATAGTTCCTGATATTTACCCACTCTAGAGTCCGACATCTGGGTGAATGACAGATCGGCCCAACCGATCCTTACCCAGAGACCACCCTCTCTGATGAGTGACGGCTACGACAGCTAATCATCACCTGGATCTTGCCCTCCTGTTTAACACCTGACAAAGTTTTTAAACACGTGGAGCTTTTATGCTGAAATTCGATCCCCATTTTACCTGAGAATCACATTGAAAGTGAAATTCATAAATTTGTGTGTTCATGTGTTCATGTGAAATTCATGTATTCACTCTTGTAAATACAGTATAATCTTCTGCAGTAATTCTGTGTTTGCACAGTGGTGTACAATGGTTTATTACACCTCAGGCTGATTGCAGAGGTTGACTCTTATTGCGCATGTTGTGGTGATCTGTTTAACTGGATTTGTAATTTCCTCAAAAAATGTAAATGGTGGAGCATAATAAATAGAGGCTTTACTATTGTTGTCTTTACTACACATGGATTTCCCCCAAGGTTTTATTAAAACAACAATGTTATCACACAATTACCTTTATACAGATAACTGCTATGGCTACAGAATTCCATGTAACCTTTATGCTAACCTTTGAACTTGGCTCCAACACAAGAACTCATCAGAGCTTAGTTGTGTGGTTGATGTGAAGAACACTGGGTTCCTTGCAGGAAATATGTTTCATGTTCCCAAGTGTTGGAAATTTGGAAGGAGCTTTCGCTAAAAGTTTTAAAGGGCTATTGGAGGTGCAAAGAGGGCCTTGAGGTTGAGAAGCAAGGCATAAATAGGTGATCAGTATTTCTTAATAAATCTTGTCGATAATTGCAAAATGCACATCATCTATGATTTTCAAAGAGCTTTGACTGATATGTACTTCAATTGTGATACTGATCTCCGTTTAGCTGGATACTAACTGATAGCATGATTTCTTCCTCTATTGCAAACACTTTTAGCCAGTTTGCTATTGCCACTGGCTCAGTAATTTCATCATGCCTCTTGCAATAAACTATTGTAGCTGAACATTGTGAACCTTTCTTTCCTGTTTCCTATTTATACATGTCATATTAATGCCTGGCACCTCAGTAATTCCCCAATAGGAAGAACAAGTCTTAACATAGTTTTGAGAATTGTGAATAACTTGCTTTCATCTACAAAGCACAAAGTCTTCCTTTGCTGGTGGCATGGCTAAGGACAAAAATGAGTTTGAGGCTGTGTTTGACCACTGCATAGCTCACTGTAACAGTACGAGACTTGTAGAAGGAGAAATTTCACCTGAGTCTAGACTTACTCTATTTGTTTAACTTATCAGCGTACTCAGAATTTGACAATTTCTTGAATATACTCTTAATTTTGAAGCCAGCTTTCTGTAAGTTTATTTTCAGAACTACAAAAGGCTTCAAAATAAACATTAAATTCAACATTTTTACCAAATTCTGCATGCTTT
Source organism: Callorhinchus milii (assembly GCF_018977255.1). NCBI lineage: Eukaryota > Metazoa > Chordata > Chondrichthyes > Chimaeriformes > Callorhinchidae > Callorhinchus > Callorhinchus milii. The sequence goes on from NW_024704743.1 coordinate 38,429,039, forward strand.
GAAATTGTACAATGCAATTTGTACAAGTCTTATAGCTCCTTTCACATCCAGAGGACATTTCAAAACGCTTGAGATAGTTGGATGGCTAGTTGGGTGCCTGAGGGGCGTGGGAACCAAAGGGGAAAGATGACCGAAAGTGCGGTCAAAGAGGGAAGCAAGAGGGAAACCAGGATTCTATTTATAGAATGAATGAATCATCAAAATTTACAGTGCAGAAGAAAGCCATTCAGCCCATTGAGTCTGCAGTAAGTCTCAGAGCCAGGTGTTCATTCAAACCCACTGCCCCACCCTAACCACATACCCTTTCAAGACTTTTTTTCTTTTATGTATCTATCTTCTTCCCTCTTGAAACCCACAATGAACTCTGTCTGTGCCAACTTACTTGGCAGGGTTCTCCACGTCCCAACAACTCTCTTGTGACTATCATATCTATGTCCTCTTGTCATTCTAGTAGGGTCGCTCTTAACCTTTTCTGTCCTCGTGAAAATGCAACCAGCTTCTATCTCTTTTCATAGCTATTACTTGGTATAATTCTTGTAAATCTCCTCTGCATTTCCCTCCAAAGCTTAACATTGTTTTTGTTGACATTGAAATGAGGTGCCTCAAGTTGAATGCATTACCGCAGTTGCGGCTTAACCAATAATTTGTACAAATTTAACATTATTCCCTTTCTTTTTCTACTCCATGCGTCTCTGTATTAAACCCTGTCTCCAAGAAAAGGCACGATCGGAGACTCTACTACCTGTATCTCTGTTTTCCTTCAACATCTCATTCCTGATGTATCCCATCAGTGCCCTCTAGGCCCAGGTAGAATTTCTCACCATTGGTTACTATAGCATTAATTAGGATTGATCAGAAATAACTATGCTTTGTAATTGCCAAATAGTAAACTGTACAGTTTGTAACATACTTTTTTTTCTGCAATTACAGGTCATTTAGGATTTCAGAAAAAGGTATTATCTGAATTATTTATGTTTGACTTTGTGGTGTATGTGTTCAAATTGATCAGTGGAGTAATATTTCCGTGTGTTTATTTTGGTTCAGAAAATAAAGCTGTAGGGCCATTAATTGACCTTTTAGAATATGGAAAGCGAGAATGGAGAGGAGAAACCAAGGAGGCTGAGAAGATGAGACAGGTAACAAATATTTATGTTTTGGTAATATGTGAAATTGAAAAATGGACTCCTATACTCTTTATAATTCATAGCAATTTTAATTAAATGTACAGCAAGGAAGACTGTTTGGCCCCTCATGTGGAGTCCTGTAGCTCAGTGGTTAGAGCACTCGCTTTGCAAGCGAGAGACCTGAGTTCAATTCCAGGCAGGTCAGGGCGAAACCTTGGGCAAGTTTCCTTACTCCACACGCCTAATAATAATCCCTCCAAAAAAACAAAGCAATAATAAATTGGTCATTTTCAATCTACGACTGTTTGTGGGACACTGCTGTGCGCAATTGGCTGCCGCGTTCGCCCACAAATATACAGTCAATTCACTTTACAGTATATCCTGTGAAGCACTTTGGGACGTCTAGAAGACGTGAAAAGCGCTTTATCAAATGCAAGGATTATTATTATTATTATGCTGGCAATCCATTCAGGAAAGAAAGAGCAATCCATTCAGGCATTGTGCCTGCCTTTTCACCAAACCTCTGCAAATCTCTCCTTTTTAGGGTATCTATTCTAGTTCTTTCTTGAAAGTTAATATGCTTCTTAGAGAGACTGTGGTCATTGAGACACACCAAGTCATCACAGAGTCTTTGGTAAAAGAGAAAGTGTGCCATCCTATGTTAATTGTAACCTGTAAAACTGGAGACAGCGCTTATGTATGTAAACCAGAGACAAACTGTTTCACAGCTTGTGACATGCTGGAAGACTCTGACCACAGAAAGACTGGTAAAAAAAATGTTTCACTTCAATTTTTGGAAGGGGAAATATTCTGGTAAATTCCCCCTGGTTCAGTCTTTCGATCTTATTTTTGTTGTGTGTCTGGCACGGTCCAATGCGTGGAGCCAAGTGATCTTCTCACACGCCAGATCCCCAGAAACTGGTAACTAAGAGATGACCGAAACTAGTAAGATGTGATATCCCCGTCCCCTTTACCTCTACCCTTGTATGTGAATATTGATGAGACACCTCCACGGAAAGAAAAAAAAATATTATATTTGTTATCAGCAATGCATGGCCATTATATCTTTCCTGCCACTGCTATAACATGTAGATGATAGGACTATGCTCTTTGTGGAAAGAAAAAAGAAATACTCAGGTGTAGTAGACTTTAATGTTTGCAATTTGAATGTTAATGTATTGGGTTATTCTTAATAATAACACCTGTGTTAGTGAATCACGTCCTGCCGTTGAAGAAGTGGGGATGAAGTTATTCATGAGTTGTAAATTATCAAGGATGTAAGGTGTGAACCACTCCTGTATTCCAGGCTTACAAAGCAGTTTACATGGACCATCACTTTAAACACATAAGAAGAATCCGTGGAGATAACTATTGTGCACTGAGAGCAACTTTATTTCAGATACTGAGCCAAGGCATTCCTTTCCCAACATGGATGAAAGAGCAGGATATAGCCAAGGTAACTTAACTTGCTGTTTGTAATTAGAGCATGGACCAAGATGGTCTTCTATTCAAAAATTACTGAGCTGACTTTTCAACTTTGGTAATAATCACTTTTTATTTAGTTTATTGCTAGACATTTCTGTTTAAAATGGTTGGAAGAAATCTGCCTGATCTTTTATTGTTTTGATTGGTGTTTGTCAGTCTATGGCTGTTTGATTTCACGCAAGGTACAAAGGCATTTTGCACCTAGCAATGAGGAAGCAGTATTAATATGACCTTGTCTATTTAATGCAACAACAACACATTATGTTTGTAAAGCAAGACATTTTTAGGAAAAGTAGTGGGAAGCAAACATCAATTCCTCAATTGCAGGGTATTATTTACCAACACAATTGTTATTTCAATTAAGAGAGGCATTGACTGAGTTTTATTTTAAGCTTGCACTAATTCTCTTCCCTCCTCTCCTGAAGGTATTTGTCTAACTTTTCAGTTCTACTGGGATATTTGAGAACAGCCTATTCCTTCACCTTCTGGGTTTCTCGATGACAAATTTATCTGTCTTTTGGTGCAATAAAAATCCTAGTCCTGAGTTTAAAAACAATTTTTGCTCTAAACTATGTGTCTATTTCAAGGTTGAGTTCAAGATCCTCATCCTCACATTTAAATCCCGCTATGCGCCACCCTACCTCTGCACCCTTTTCAAAATGTACTGACCTAGCCGCTTCCTTCACTCAGAGGAAACTGCCTGCTTCATGTCTCCCGCCCTACCTGGCCCACCATTCATAGTCGGACATTCTGCACAAGCAACAATCCTGATTGATGCCAGGCTGCCCCCACTCTCTGGAACTCCATCCTGGAATGAGTCCCTTCAACTCGCTCTCTCCTTCACCCCTTTCAAAGTGCACCACAAGACCTACCTCTTTGAATGCACTTCTAGTCACATTTCCCCTCTCCACCCATCTTGTTCCCACGCTCAGCTTGGGTGAGCCACGGTCGTTAAGCACCTTGGGACGTCCGCCTGATGTGAAAGGTGCTATATAAATTTTAATTTTTATTGTACTGTTAATGTCAAATGGTAAGCTGTAAGAAAGGATTTGTTATTCTAACTGTTATCTGAATATCTGCCTGAGAAATGGAGCTTAATTACACTTATTGCTATTTCCTCTCACAGAATAGACCACAGCAAAGTTGTGGAGGTTACCTTGTGGTGTGACATTAGTCGCACGCAATTAGTAATTCTTTCATTTGTTTTTAAATAATTATTTTGGAAATTTCATTGTATTTTCACATCTAAATATAAGGCATCTTTCAATTTTAATAGTTGAAACAAATTCTGCTTAGTATGTAGATGTCTGGTAATGTGACAATAGGCAGGATGCTTTGCTCAAAAAGGCTATTGTACTGCATTTTATTGAAAGTACTTGTCAATCAAATAACCCAGTGAGGTATTGTATTATACCTGGGCCCCATGAAGTCAGGTACAGGGAGGATAAAATATCCATTGGTGTGCAGCAATACTGCCCATTATATCAAGTTTAGGAGTTGTTGTTGGTAAGCTTGGTACATGGCATTGGACTTTAACCTTTTGAACATCAAGGGCAGCTGGACATGACAGGCTGTCCTGTATAGATCCTATAGACCACACTGAAGGCAAATGCCTATCGAATTCCTGACAGAGAAATTTTCATGAGTAAAGTGGCATACATATAAGGAACTTTCAGTGTAGTGTGAATGCTGTGGAGTCCTGTAGCTCAGTGGTTAGAGCACTCGCTTTGCAAGCGAGAGACCTGAGTTCAATTCCAGGCAGGGCGAAACCTTGGGCAAGTTTCCTTACTCCACACGCCTAGTAATAATCCTCCAAAAAACAAAAACAATAATAAATTGGTCAATTTCAATCTACGACTGTTTGTGGGACATTGCTGTGCGCAATTGGCTGCCGCGTTCGCCCACAAATATACAGTCAATTCACTTTACAGTATATTCTGTGAAGCGCTTTGGGACGTCCTCCCGACGTGAAAAGCGCTATATCAAATGCAAGGATTATTATTATTATTATTATAATGCTCTGACACATGCAGAAACCCATCAGCATGCTCAGGTCACCTGGCTGACCGAACAGAAAAAAAAATACCAAATTTAATCTTCAACGGGTTTAAGCTCACTGCCGTGGGATGGATCTTTAGCATTCACTAGGGCAAGTGGGTGTGACCTTTTATTTGAAAGACAGCCATTCCAGCAGTGTGATATTTCCAGAAGCCCTACACTGAGATTATTATAAATGTAACAGGGATTTGAAATCCTATTGGTTTAGTTCAGAGATAAAACTCTTTGACAAAATTTTGCTTCTGGCTGCTAAAGTGATTTGGGTTAATTCTAGTATTTGCGTTTTACCCATGTTACAGATATGATACCACAAAGTCATGTATGTGCAATGCCTCCACATTTTAATAATAATTCTTGCCTTTGATATAGGTCTTATAATCTCAAGATGTTAAAGCACTTCACAGGTACTTGCTGTTGAATATAGTGACAGTATAATTTAAGACAAACAGAATTGCCAATTTTGCACACAACAATATCCCACAAACAGCAACATAGTGAACAACCATTTTTTCTGGAGGCTTATTGGTCAGAATATCAAGATAAATTACCTTCCTTATTGAAAGTGGGATCTGTTTTGCTTTGAAGCAATTGAGTTCTCGTCCAGTGATTTACTACTTTTGTTTGAATACATTGAAGCAATGTTTGAAATACAATAACGGATCTGAAGGTGATAAGAAAACAATAAGTGTTCAGTGTTTGTCGTTTAAAATCTCTTTCTAGTTTCCCGAAAAGGTATATTCACAAGGCTGCAACTGGGTACAGCAATACAGTTTTGGACCTGAGAAATACACTGGCGAAAATGTATTTGGAAAACTACGCAAAAACCTGGAAACCTTAAAAGTACAGGTATGTTTCTGTGGGAATGGCCATTCATCATCATCATTATCAAACCAATCTCTAAAAGCTCTGTGCCTGTTGTGTAAGAGAAATAGAATAATAATCCTTGCATTTGATATAGCGCTTTACATGTCTGCTAGATGTCTCAAAGTGCTTCACAGCATAAACAGTAAAGTGAATTGACTATTTGTGGGCAAAACTCGGCAGCCAAGTGCGCACAGCAGAATGTACCATATTTTCTCCATCTTGGCTGAGCATTACACTTTACTACTTCAAATCAATTAGTGTACAATTAGTGCAGGATATAGATCATTCCTTCCCTGCTCCATTCTCCAGATGGCAATGTTACCAATCTGGGCCATTAAAACAAGATGGGATCATGGCATCTAATTTATTCATTCACGAAAGGGTGGGTGGGATGTGTGCATTTTAGCCACTAGATCAGGCTGAGAGGTCAGATTTGAGGTCACAGATTTTATAAAAGCATTATAATAATATTACTTGCATTTGATCTTAACACCTTCTCACGTCGTTGATTTATTTATGCCACAAATAGCCCAAAAGAACAACAACTTGCATTTATATAGCGTCCTTCACATAGGCCGGCGTCTCAGAGTGTTCGGAACTAAGAACTGATTGGCCACGATAATGGTAGAGACTTCTCTTTTCAAGTAGTTCCATAGGATCTTTAAAGTCTACCTGAATAAGCAGATCAGACCTTGGTTTAACATGTCAACCAAAGGACAGGACCTTCAACAATGCACTCGCCCAACACTGGCGTAGAGTGTCAGCCGAGACTGTGACTTCAAAGTCCCTAATGTGGGAATTGAACCCACAACCTTCTGAATCAGAGGTGAGAGTTCTATAAACTGAGCCAGGCTGACACTCTGCTTCCCTTTTCCACTCCCAGGTAGCTTTTGGAAATCATTGATCCCAGTTTGACCTGAAACTGATCGAGCAAGCTGATGCTGGAACTTCTCTTTTGTGATTATCACTTTGGAGTCTATGGTCTCCACCTTTTTAAATTAAATCAAGAAAAAGTAGTCAAGTTTGTAATTGGAGCTAAAAACTCTGTCTTCACAAAAGAAGTGGATGCACCAAATGCTGCAGTATCGGAGGAGAGGGTAGAGGAAATGGATAGGATAAGTATATAAACAGAGAGGAAGTACTGAAAAGGTTGACTGGGCTGAAGGTAGATAAATCGTCCGGACGGGATGCAGCCAAGGTTACTATGGGAGGCACGGGTACAAATAGCGGAGGCTTTGGCTACAATTTTTCAATCTTCCTTGGACACAGGGGCGGTGCCAGAGGACTGGAGAGTGGCCAATGTTACTCCCCTGTACAAAAAGGGACAGAAGGACAAACCTGGGAAATACAGGCCAGTCAGCCTAACATCAGTAGTGGGGAAACTCCTTGAGACTATAATCCGGGACAGAATAAATCTTCACTTAGCAGAATATGGGTAATTAGGGACAGCCAGCACGGATTTGTTAAAGGCAAATCTTGTCTAACAAATCTAATAGAATTTTTCGATGAGGTAACGGCGAGGGAGGATGAAGGTAGTGCAGTTGATGTAGTTTATATGGACTTTCAAAGGTATTTGACAAAGTGCCACATGAAAGACTTGTAAGGAAGATAGAAGCCCATGGTATAAAAGGGACAGTGGCAGCATGGATCCAGAACTCGCTGGGAGACAGAAAGCAGAGAGTTGTGGTGAAAGGCTGCTTTTCTGACTGGAGGGAAGTGTACAGTGGCGTTCCCCCAGGGATCGGTATTAGGACCACTGCTCTTCTTAATATATATAAATGATCTGGACTTGGGTATAGCAAGTACCATTTCCAAGTTTGCGGACGACACAAAGTTAGGTAGGGTGGTAAACAGTGAGAAGGATAGTAGCCAACTGCAGGAAGTCATAGACAGAATGGTAAAATGGGCAGACATATGGCAGATGAATTTCAATTTGGAGAAATGTGAGGTAATGCATTTTAATAGAAAGAATGAGGTGAGGCAACATAGGCCGGTAATACAATCTTAAAGGGGGTAAAAGAACAGAGAGACCTGGGGGTTGAGGTAAATGAATCCTTGAAGGTGGCAGGACAGGTAGATAAAGCTGTAAAAAGGGCATATGGGATACTAGGCTTTATAAATAGGGGCATAGAGTACAAGAGTCAGGAGGTTATGATTAACCTATATAAAACACTGGTTAGGCCTCAGTTAGAATATTGTGCCAAGTTCTGGGCACCACATTATAGGAAGGATGTTAAAGCATTGGAAAGGGTGTAGAAGAGATTTACAAGAATGGTACCAGGAATGAGGGACCTTGATTATGAGGAAAGGCTCGAGAGGCCGGGATTATTCTCATTGGAGCAGAGAAGGTTACGAGGAGACCTAATAAAGGTCTTCAAAACCATGAGGGGATTTGATAGGTTAGAAAGGTAAAAACTGTTTCCACTGATGGGTGTGTCAGTGAATCAAGGTCACAGATTCAAAATGGTACCTAAAAGAAGAAGAGGGGAGGTGAGAAGAAATGTTTTCACGCAGCGAGTTGTTCGAATCTGGAATGCATTGCCTGAAAGGGTGGTCGAGGCCGATTCGATAACTACTTTTAAAAATGCGGTGGATGGGTATTTGAAGAGGATGGGTCTGCAGGGTTATGGGGAAAGGGCTGGGGAGTGAGATTGACGTTATATTTGGTCTTTTCAAAGAGCACAGACTCGATGGGTCGAAAGGCCTCTTTTTGTGCTGAAAAAAACCCAACCTAGAAACAGCTTAACTCTTTACATTCTGTTGTGCAATCAACTTACAGGCAGCAATTTACAATAACCTGCATTTACATTGTGCCATTTTTAGTGCTGGCAGTGAGCATTGGAAACCAGATTTATCAATCTTCTGGTTAACAATAAGTCCACAGTAGATCTGCAAAATAAGTTAATACAGGTTTAACTAGGGGCTGTTTTAAGAGTGTTGCCCTGTATTTTTCCAGCCCCAAATTCTTCCCATGTCCTTTATAGACACTGATATACTGTGTAGTTTCAAGCTCTGTCACTCGTACATGCTCCAAGACACTGCCCCCATTGTAAAGGGCATTATGTAAATGGACATTGTTATTGGTATTTCTGACCTCAAACAGATGGCTTTTCCAATTATGACTTTCACAATGACCCAGTGTATCAGATGAACTGTGAAAAAACGCCTTAAGCATAAATTCTCATTGCCCTTGCCTGCCTGCTCCATGCATGGAACAACTGTTCCCAAGTGGATCTGCCACATCCACAGGCTAAACAGATTGCCCATTAGATTATTATGGCTTTACTATCCTCTTTTCATAATTTTATTTGCATTATTCTCTATGGGGGTAAACAATGTGACATTTCATAAATTTGAAGTTCCGGTTAAGAAATGTAGCATTTTTTTCAACCTTGCCTCTTTAGAAAACACCAGCTGCAAAGTCATATCTTGTACAGTGACTGCCAATGTCAGTACTCCAAGCAAGTGTTCTTTATAACCAGCTGATTGTGTTTATAATGCTGTCTTAATCTAAGCAGGTAGTTAATATGTGGTCTGTAGATCAAAGATTAAACTAATTTGTTGCTGCCAATTAACAACCCATTTGTTTTATTTTAGTGGATCACCATTTCTGCAATTAAAGACCAGGAGAAAAGGGTGGAAATGTGTATCAATCTATTCAATGATCAGAAGAAGGAATATATGATGTTTGAAGCCATGAAATTCCTCATGTTATATGCTGTTGTGGGGCTTTTTGAGGAGCTAAAAGACGACCAAGACGTTCCCAACTTTTGTTCATTTTTCTTTGCTCGTGATACCTCATTTGATCCCTTAAGCTTCATGTTGAACCACTTGAACTATGTGGGTGACACTGGTGGACTAGAGCAGGTGAGAAGTAGTTAGAGAACTCTGGATAAAATGCTTCAAATTTTTGTGGGAGGGGGTTCTCTCTCTCTCTCTCTCCCTCCCTCTCTCTGAGGCCTGGCCCCTACTCTAGTAAGTGGTTACTGTGGCTACCCCACAGCCATTACAAATAATGGCATTTCTGCAAAAAATTAGAATTTGGTCACTCAATCCACGACTATTTGTGAGACACTGCTGTACGGAATTGGCTGACAAGTTTCGCGCACAAAATATACAGTCAACACTTCAGTATATTCTGTGAAGTACTTTGAGATGTCTCGAAGACATGATAAGGCACTATCAACTGCAAGGTTTATTTTTATCATTATTATTAATCACACTCAGCTTCTCTCCCTCCAACATGTGCAAAATGTCGTGAAGACCAGAAAAAATTCTTACATAGTTATATTTTTGCACCGCAAGTTTGAAAACCCTGGATTTAGAAGGATTCAACAATGTGAACTAATTGTACCGTATTAAGGGTGGAAAAAACGAGTTCCATAGTCTTTAACATTTGCATTATTAGGTTTTAGAAATCAGCTGGCATTTATTTGCACATACGAATACATTTTTCGTGGGGAGGTATATTTTTTAGTATTGTATTCCGTCCCGTTGCTATATGCACACAAAACACCAATTGTTTCTTACAAATTTAGCATTCTGAATTGCAGCAGCTGCATAATATATTCAGAGTGAACTGCGTAAAATAGAGGTTGTTAGCTACTTGACCTCAGGATTTAATTTTAAAATCTGGTTATTTTTTAAAGCATCTTAGTCAAGCTGAAGAACCTGATAGAGCGAGTTTCCAGCCTGCTGCTGCTGTTCAGTGAAATGGGTTTCCTCTTTTAGAGCAGATATTTCATGAAAGGGACTTTCTCAGAAAGTCGTTAGAAACTAGAAGTTTGTTTTAAAATATTTGAAGCCTTGTACTTCTGTAGACTATTGATGGTGATATTAATGTTACTCATATAATGTATGCTCCAGAGAGAATTTTTCTTATGTCTGGAATTGAATTTTAGTTGTTTCAGTAAATATGTTAGCGATTTTCGTTTATATAAAAAAAGACATCTTTAAAAATCGTCATATGAAAAAAATGGCGTGCAACAATGATTTAGATTATTGGGTAGAAATATCTTGACTGTATTTTAAAATAAAGTATTTTGCCTGAATTTTGTTGGAATCATGATTTCTGTTTTCTGATCTTTCAGCTTGAAATGTTCCTTCTCGGATTCACGCTTGATTTGAAGATCTCTGCCTTCAGACTGTACAAGTATGGCACTGAAGAATTTCATCCGTGTTATCCTGAGGATCATTGTAGGAACTGGCCTGAGATTTGCATTATAACCGAGGATGACAGGCATTACAATGTGCCTATTGCATAAAGCTGATCTAGCTATATAGAAAACTATGATTACGAGGAAGCATTTTGTCTATACTGTAAATATCTTTGTTGGGTATTTATAATTGGTTTAGTGCAACTATGCTAATTATTGCAAACAAACTTTGTGACATCAAGTTTTTTTATTACTTTAATTATGCATTCCATTCAACCTTTTTTTAAAAACCTATTTATGTAGTTTGTCAAGATACAAAAATCAGTATAATTATAAAATGTAAGTAAGCAGGCCAGGTTACTTTGGAACTGGAAAATTTCACAACCAACAATCCTGATTCCACAAACACCTGCAAAATCCAGTATTTGTTTGTTCCCAAACAAAAGAAAAAGACCTAAAGACAATAGTAATGAAACTCCTTCTCTCTGACTGATTCTGTGGTACAGAAAGGGATTTTGTGTCAAATTGTCTGCTTGCGTTATTGTAGTCAGGAAACTGAGTCAGGAGGGGCCACAGGGTCTAATCCACTGTTGATAACAGCCCAACTACTCTGGCTTATTGGGTAGACTTAGAGGGGCAGACCATTTACTGGGAGCAGAGATTCTTCCCACTCAGCTTCTATTAACCTGCAAGCCAAAGCCCTAATGGGTGGAGTAGCCTTAGCTGGACAAGCATCTGGAAGCATGTCAGTGTATGCAATTTAACATGTGTTTTATTTAAAGTTAAACTTGTTTTTGGTCAGTCAGACATTAATACTTGCAAACCCATCATCATGTTTAAGAGTATGGTGATGAATTTCTGCGTCTGTCAAACAACACCCACCTGACCCAAACATTTATGCCAGCTACGAATTGAAATTTTCATGCATCTCGGATGGAATGCACACTCTTCTGGAGCGATGCACCCTGCTTACTGCATTTCAGTTAGTAAGAGCCAAGGCTTGGAACTCTTCATTGGTGCACTGCTGGAGCTTAATTAACTTGCCATTGAGAGCAGTATCTGGCAAGCTTCCCACTACTTATCCAGCTAGAAATGCAAACAAGTGGTTTTGGTTTGCAGGGTTAACTGAGCCGAATGGGAATAATCCCTGATCCCAATCTACCTACCCCAATCCTGGCTGGTCTATTATCAGTAGAGCGTTGAAGTACTACAGATCCACCTAAATCAGAAACTAAACTACCGAGACTGTCCGTATCAAGTCAACACTCGGTGACATTCTGTTACAAGCATATTACCTTGGAGCCAGCTCAACCTCGAGTAGACCTTCCTTATTTTTCTTCTGGCCTTGAAAGAGGCTGATATTTTAATTTAAGATGGGCTGAAATTAGGAACGAGTAGACTGAAAAGCATTTCAAAATGGCATTATGCCTTTTATCATGTACGTATCTTTTTCTTTAATATACACATACTGAGCTAGTGGCCTTTAATCTTGAATGTTGCGTGTTTTTATGTACATTTTGACTTCATTTGGTTTAAAGCCCTTTTTGCTTTATGTAGTATTACATTTGAATTGGTTCACACGTTTAGTATTTTAAAACTGTAGATTTTCCTGGTTAAGAATAAAGGTTTTTTTCAATCTATGCAGGTGTACTGGTTCTTTCCTTGCTTGTATCTGAATTTTACAATGTCTCGGTGGAAGAAGGGAGAGTGTTTTCTATTGATCTGTAAATTTGTGTCAGTTTAGCTTAGGTGGTAGCACTCTTATCTCTGGGTCAGAAAGTTGTGGGTTTAGTCCTAAGTTGGGTCTTTAAATTTATGGTCTAGCCTGACAGTTCATGGTAGTTTTGTTGAAAGTGCTAACCTTTTGATGAGATGTTAAATCAAGGTCCTATCTTCCTGTTCAGGTGGAGATTTAAAAAAATGTATTTGAAAAGAGGAAAGGGAGTTTCTGTCAGTGATCTGGACAACATGCCTCCAGGTAAATGGATCATTCACCTTCTAGCTCTTTATGGCACATTGCTGTGTACAAATTAGCTACTTTGTTTACCTACAATAACAGTAATTACTGTTAATAGTACAGTACAATAATATAGCCTGTGACTGTAGCAGGCTTTGAGACATTTTAAGATTAAAGGTGCTTATAAAATATAAAGGCAAGGAATATTTTTAAATCTACAGATCTCTGCTGGTAGGCATATTTATTGGTGAGCTGAAATTATGTCTTAATCCATGTAGTATTGCAGATAGGAATCAGAATCAGTTCTAACTTTTAATAACCACTCTATCTTTAACTGTGTCAAGGAGTGTAGTTTCTAAGAAGTATACAAGTTGATTGCCTTTCCCATTTATCAAATAATGGTTTCTAGAAATCAATGTAGTTTAATTATTCTGGACTTCTGAATGGAGCTCTGACAATTAACTAAAATGTGAAATATGTTAGTTGTTCTATATAGTGCTTTTTGGTGCTATAGCTGCAGATACGTTTTTAATGAATGTCCTTTGCGTTTTCAGTGGGGATGGCACAAACTATGGAGAGCTGCAACCTACACCTAAACCTGCTTATCGATTGACCGAACAATAAAAAGGACAAATGAAGTCCCAGGTCACATGGCATTCATTCTACTTGATCCACAAATCAAACGATGGATTTACCCCAACTGACATAGCTTACACTCTGTAATTCTCTGTACGACTTGTAGCAGTGTGAAGGGCACTATATCAATGCATATTATTGTTGTTTTAGTGTCTCATTTTAAGAGCAACAACGATTTGCATTGTGGGTTCACAACAAATCAACATAGTCTTGAACCCACAACATTTTGACAAAGTTAGAGCTATGTAAAGGAAGCAGGAAATCCAGAAACAATGAGTGGAAGAGCTTCCATTTGTGGCATGACAATGAACCTCTTCAACGCTGAATCCTTGTCCTCATACAGAGTGCTCAAGAAAAGTTGTTAGCACATTAAATGTATTCTCTCAGAATAACTTCAATGTTTCGATTTTGATTTTAACTCCTCCCTCCCATTGAAAATCATGTTCAAACACAAAAGGTAGAAGAGAAAACAAAAACAACAAGGGTTGGAAATGTGAAATGAAGGATAATGCTCAAAACATTAACTGATTAAATGCTGATTGCCCTGAAAATAAGATGCCAGCAATTTTGTATTTAAATTGGAGGAGAACCCCTAGCGCACACTGCAGAAAAAAAGGTGGCTCAGCATTTTGGATCTGGGAAATTTGGAGTGGATTCGGGAGTTTTGAGGTGGGATCAACTGCACAGCACATACCATTGATCTGTAAGGAACAAACACTGGGGTCACCGTGTATCTAAAATACAGCCGTTAAATTGGTTGCAGCATATTCACTTAATTTTTAACTGGCCAGCCGTGAGTCTGACACATGCAGAAACAACAACTTGCATTCATATGTAAATAATAATCCATTCACCCACAAAATACACAGCCACTTCACGATACAGTAAATCCTGTGAGGGGCTTTGAGATGTCCCCCTGACATGAAAGATGCTGTATCAAATGTAAGGATTATTATTGTTACTTTATATAAACCTTTTTACATCTGGAGGGCATCTCAAAGTGCTTACAACTGACTGGGAGTCTGAGCTGGAGTGGTAGGAGGTGAAATGTTGGCTGAAACTACAGTAACAAAGATAGATATTAAGGCAGGTTTTGAGAGTGGGAGGGATGGGATGAGATGAAGGGACTCTAGAGTCCTAAAGAATGGGGACAGAATGGCTTTAGGCTCGCCCATCAATGGTGGGGTGAATTCGGCAGTGCACATGAAGCAGCCTAATATTTGTTGACCCGAAGGAGTGGCCAGGGTAGAAGGGTTGCAGGAGATCTCAGAGGGGTCTGTGTGGGATGGGTGGGGGATGAAAGTGAAAATGATCTTGAATTCGATCAGCTGGTGGATGGGAAGCCAGTGGAACCAAGCAAGAACAGGCGTAATGGGCAGGAGTTAAGGAGTTCAGAGAGCAGAATAATCTGAAATGATCAAGACTAGACGTGGTAAAAGCATGGATGAGAATCAAAGAGTAGTTGACAATATGAAAGGCAGCAGCAGAGAGGTTGAGATTGACAAGAAGGCAAAGGAGCACTGGTCACAGATGGAGAGAATGTTGTTGGTGTTTTAGCCTGGACGTTGGGGGTGGCAGAATCAAATTGATGCAGCTTGTTATTAGGTGAATAAGGTACATCCTGCTGAGTAGAGTGTACACTCCAGTCCAAACAGAGATTTTTCAATGCATATGTGGAGCTCTAAATACAGTAGTTTGGTTTGGATACTTTTAATAATACTTAATTTTGATATAGCAGCTTTCACATTGGGAGGACATCTCAGAGTGCTTCACATGATATATTGTAAAGTGCAGTGTACGTATGTGTGTTATGTGGGTGAATACGGCAGCCATTTTGCACCTAGCAATGTCCCATAAATAACCTTAAGTGAATGGCTAATTTTATATCTGGGGGATGGTTGGCCAGAACATCGGGAAAAACTCCCTCTCTTCTTGAATAGTGCCATGGGATCTTTAATGTTCACCAGAACAGGCAGACAGGCAGGTTGGTGTAACGTCTCAACTGAAGGAGGACACCTCCAACAACCCAAGCCGGGGGATAGGTTTCTTTGCCATCAATCTAAAATAGTCACAAATAGATCAAATAAGGAAGTTAGAAGAATTACTTCACACAGCGAGTAGTGGGAATGTGGAACATGTTACCACAAGGAGTTGTTGAGGCAAATAGCATAGATGTATTTAAGGGGAAGCCAGATAGGTACATGAGAGAGAAGGGAATAGAAGGTTATGCTTGAAGGCTTAGTTGAGGAAGAGCAGGAGGAGGCTCATGTGGAGCATAAACACCGACAGAGACCAGTTGGGCCGAATGGCCTGTTTCGGTGCTGTATATTCTGATGTACGAGTATCCTTCTGACATGAAAGGCACTATATAAATGTAATTTGTTGTTGTTGTTATCAGGCACCTGCCTGACCCCCCCGCCCCCCCCCAAAAAAAAAACACAGACCAAAGATTGGCTTAACATTTTTAAAATACGGAGTAACTATTCCAAAGAATATTTCCGAAAGTATTCCAAAAAATAAAGAATACTTCCAAAAAATGTAGATAATGTTTCGGAACACGGGTTTTAACTCCGGGGTGGTTTGTTTTTTTTGTTTGGCGCGGCCGCGGCGGTTTTGTGCCGTCGCGTTCTTAAAAATGTGCATTGACTTTCTATTTTGAGGCGTGACCCTTCCGATGAATGTTTGTGCGACAATAGTGTCAAGCTGAGGGTTAAGTGTAACAGCAGTGACATCTATAGCTCAAGCTCAGCTCAGGCAACCAAACAGGAGGCTCTGCTCAAAACGAAACCAAACCAACTTCCTGCATAGCCATCCCAGCTGCTCAGGACAAGACTGTGTCTGGCCACAACACACTCCAAGAGCAAGGTAATTCACCCCCCACCCCAAAACCCCCCCACTTCTTTACACAGGAGAGATTGCAACACAAAACCATGTTAAAAGCCACTGATCTTTTTTTTTTGGGTGCTGGTTGCATCAGCAAATCGAGGAGTTGCAGCTGGAAAAATGTCGAGTCTTTGCCATTTTGCAACACACAACAACTGCAATGAGTGTTTATGTTGCAGGAGGGGAGGGAGGGAGGGGAGGGAGGGGTGTGTTGTGCCCTGGCCTGGGGGTGACTAGCCTCTGTGTGTGTGTGTGTATGTGGTGTGGGTGTGTCCCCAGCACAGAGCTAGGGTCTGGCTCTCAATGCACAGCTTGCAGCTTGTTCCTGCTGCTCAGCTCCCAAGGCTGGCCTTGTACATGCAACCAGCCTCCAGGGTTGGTGCAATAAGCTGTCCTTTCCAAGGTAAATTTTCTCTCTCTTTTTTGATTGCACAGCATCATCTCAAACCTTCCTCCGAGGCAACATTAGAGGCATTAATGGCGTTAAACTGCATTTGCTCAAATAGGTTGGATGTCTTTGTTCCTCGGAGATCTGTTTTCTGAGACCACGAGTTTTCAAACTCCACGTAAATGATTTGGACCTATTGAGAAATCTCGAAGTTTGCAGATACGAGTGGGAGGAAGGGTTGCCGTGTAATATTAGTATTAATAATAATCCTTGCATTTAATATAGCGCCTTATCACATCGGTGAGACGTCTTAAAGCGCTTCACAGAATATATTGTGAAGCGAATTGACTGATGCGAAATGCGGCAGCACACAGTTTGTGTCCCACAAACAGGCGTGGCCGTTTTTTGGAGGGGGTTTGGCTAGAGAGCGGAAGCTAAATTGATGTTTCTTTCCAGTTGGCAGAAGGTAATTAGTGGCATGCTGCAGATTGTTGTGCTGGGGCCACTCCTTTGTCCCATATATATATATATATATATATACATTAACAACCTCAATTTAAATAAAGGGAGCACAGTATCAAAGTTTGAGGATGGTACCAAGCTCGGAGGTATTATATAATGAATAGTGAGGAGGATGGCAAAAGAGTGCAGGAGAATTTAAACAGATTTTAAGATTGTTCACAGATGAAGTTTAGGGAAGCAATATGTGAGATAAACTTGAAATAAAAGCAGTCCCGAGTCTGAGTTGGTGTGTTGACTGGGTGATCTTAATGCCTTGGAGATAACTGGGATTGAAGGTCAGACCATGTGGGATCAGGGAGAAGACAGCTGAATGGATACAGAAGTGGTCACAGAGGCGAAAACAAAGATTAGGGGTTAACAGCATTTACTCAAATACGATAGATGTGGTGTTGTTCCTCAGGGATCTATTCTGGGATCATGACTTTTCAAACAGTTTGCAGATGTTACAAAGCTAAGGGGGAATTGTAAGTACAGCAAACCTCACATAAGTCATATCGACAACAACAAATTCCATTTGTATGGTGCCTTTCACGTTGGGAGGACGTCCGAAGACACTGGACAGTCAGGGATTTGGAGGAGGTGTGGAGGATAGGGGTAGGAGGCTGGCCGAAGGTGCAATCGAAGAGGAAGGTCTTGAGACGTGCCTTGAAGGAATCAAGGGAGGGAGCGAGGCGAAAGGATTGTGGGATGGGGTTCCAAACGGTGGGGCGGGCTGGCCAGGCGGGAGACGTGGAGCAGGCTAGAGCTTTCTGAGTGGAGGCTGTGGAAGGCCTTGAAGGTGAGCCTAGATGTAATAAAGCGTGGATAAGGGTCTTGCCAGCCTGAGGGGAGAGGCATTGGCCGAGCTGGGCGATGTTGTGGAGGTGGGGGAAGGCAGAGCGGGTCTTGGCATTTAAAACCCTTATAATCACAAGAGTACAGAATAATGGTTACCTGTAATAAATCCCCTTTGAAACATCTCTTTTGAAGCTTGAAGAGCTGTAGTTTGTCTAATTGAGGAGATCACCTCTCAATCTGGCGATCGGGCTTGTTGCTGTCCTCTGCACTGCGTCTCAGGCCTGGGTACCCCTGTTATGTCCCAGCGATCACAACTATATGCAATATTCTAGATAAACATAATATTGTTAACATAATAAAGGACACTGTCATTGATAAGGATTTATTGATGGTTTACTTTCTGTTTCAGGGTTCATGGGTTTGATGAATGCCCAATACTTTGCACCCCAAGAATCACTGTACACTTCAAGCAGCTGTTTGTAGTTTGACTACTTTTAACAGCAGAGTAAACTGAATTTACGAGTACTATAGTTTGGCACTGCACCATGGTTTAATAAACAAAATGGGAAATATGTGTTGTATGGAATCCAGTATACAAAGAAAATGCAAATTTATATCGCAAAATGAACGTGAAGCTTTATTAGAATCTGCAAAGTCTTCAAAGGTGACTGACGTTTGTGAGAAAGGCAGAGATCTGCAAATCAAAATGGAAAATGAAGGAGTTAGTGTTGAGGATTCTGCTCACGAAAAGAGGTAACCGTTTTCTGTTCTGAATTTATTGGTTTCTTATTGCTAATTCACAGTTGCCATCATGGTAGGTAACCATTATTTTGAACTCTAGGGATTATAAAAACCTAATCGCTAGGCTTCAGCCCAGATAACAAGCTTCTTTAGTTTCTTTCTGTCATGTAATCGATAAAATTCTTCCCCTGATAGCATTCAATTTCCCTTTTGAAATGTTGACACAATCTGCAGTGCACGTTCACTTCACTGTTAATAATTAAATCTGAACGGCCTGTTCCCACTTTTCAGGTTGAGTCTGTATCTCTGGTTGTAGATTTATGACCATATTAAAATTCAGTTTATCTGTACCCTTCAATAAGATTTTCCCTCTTCAGGCTGAACTTGCTCCAAGGTAACATGTTTGACAGTGAAATGTAGAAATTGAGTCAATCCTCTGAGCTGTCTCCTCCATGCCTGTGGACTGACTATGCCCCACTGATCAATTAGATAGATTTCAGTTTAGATAGATTTCTGTTAGGAAATAATAACTCTGGATACAGTATATAGTTTGAGACATGACATATGCATGCGACTGCTATGATGGTGGATGGCGAACTAAATGGACCTTTGTCTTCTTTCGCTCAGTGAATTTGTATGAATTCATATGTTCATATGTCCAACCCACAACCATGGTCATCCTTTAACCTTGTCATTACCCATGGTCTTGACATCTCCGATCTGTCCATTAGATCAGAGCTGTCTCCTCTCCTTGAAAACCCAAACCCGGAGGCAAGCACCCTCCATCCATCCTGATGGCAAGTGCTGAAAAGGTCCTGGACTTCTTTGTCTCAAAGATAGAAAACATCCATCTGGTCCCTCCTCTTCCTCCCTCTAGCACCCCACCTGCCAAGCCTTCTACATCACCCATTCCTTCCTCTACAGATCCTACCACTGCACTCCCTTGCTCCCATTTCTCCTTCCTCCCTCTCAATTAATGTCACCTACATGAAGAAGTCCACCACCTTTTGCCTCTACAACCAGTCGCTCTGCTCAGGCTCCATCCTACTCCCCCTCAAAACCGCTATCATCACTTCCCTCCTCAAAAAATCCACTCTCGATCTCTGTAAACTGACAAACTACTAGTCCGTTTTCACTTGTCTTTCGTCGCTAAAGTTCTGGAACACAATATTACAAATCAACTTTGCTCTCACCTCTTCCTCCACTGCCTTCTCCCTCCCTTCATTACTCATTCTAAAGTATCGTGTGATCATCATGCAACTGGATTTGAATGCTTTGCTCTTACTTGTTGGAAATTAATGTACACCCGCATTCATAAACTCAGTACTTGCGTGTGTGTGAGTGCGTGTGTAAAAGTCACTGAAGTGAATTCTAAATTGAATGAGTGGGTCGTAAACTCGAGTTACTTGCACTGCAGTGTTATTTGTGAGAATCATCTCATTCTTTGATTGTGTTTTTTTNGGGTTCCATCTGTGTGATGCTGGTGGGCGTAAAGGGACTGTTCTGGCATTGCTATTTCTATCAAACGTGAATGCTTTGTCTCGGTTATCATGAAATGATAATAATAATAATCCTGGTATTTGATATAGGACCTTTTCACATTTTTGAAACGTCTCAAAGCGCTTCACAGAATATACTGTAAAGTGAATTGACTGTGTACTTTGTGGGCGAAACGCGGCAACCAATTGTTCACAGCAATGTCCCACAAACAGTCGTGGATTGAGTGACCAAATTATTATTGTTAGTTTTTGGTGGAATTGTTACCCCCGGAAAAGTGATCTGCCAAACGACGAACAACTGAGTTCCTACTTACTGCTAGGTAAACAGAGGCGTGTGGAGTAAGGAAACTTGCCCAACATTTCACCCTGCCGGGAATAGAACCCAGGTCTCTCACTTGCGATGCGAGTGCTCTAATCACTGAGCTGCAGGACTCCTTATTATAGTTATTATAATAATCCTTGCATTAGATGTAGCGCCTTATCACCTCTTCGAGGCATCTCAAAGCGCTTCACAGAATATACTGAACAGTGCATTGACTGTATATTTTATGGGCGAAAAATACTTCCTTCCTAATCGAAATTCTACCACAAATTGAAAATTGCTGTTCATTTCTATCTGTTCATCTACAAAATACACAGTCACTTCACTTTACAGTAAACTCCTGTGAAATGCTTTCAAACTTCCTTGCTGGTGGAAAGGCACTATATCAAATGCAAAGTATTTTTAAATTTGGGGGGCAAATTTACTGCCAGGTTTGTCGATATAACATTTGCTTCATTTCAAATCAATTATAGTTTGTAAAACCCTTGATGATGTTTATTGTGGCGTGAAAGGCACTACTCATTCTCTGCAATACACCTCAGCATGTATAATCGTTTTATTAAAGTATGAGTAATTTTGTTCATCCCATGGTTTAGTTTCTTCCAGCAGATTTCAACTGAGGATACAGTTGTTGTGGGATCTAAAAGGAATGAGTTTCTCACAGTTGTCCACCAGGAAGAAAGTGATCGTCAGCAAACTCTTTGCACCGAACAGGAAACTGTCATAGCTTCTGAACTCGCATTGGGACCACCTCAGGTAGAACAGGCTGATTTACAGGATAATCCAAAGTAAGTTTCCAATTAGCCACTCTTTTGAGTCTTGTGTATTGGGTTCTATCAACTGGGACTGCTGGTTAGTGATCAATGTGAGAACCTTGGATGTAAGGAAGTTTTCTGGTGTGTGTAGGTTAGCACCAGACTGGATGGTACTTTATCACTATGGAGCATTATTATGTGAGTGACACTCAAATCTACCTTTCTGCTTCTTCCTTTGATTGCAAGTCCACTGAGGTTCTGTCCGCCTGCTTCTAAGACATCAAATTCTGGATGGGCCTCAACTTTCCTCATCTTAACATGGGCGAGACAGAAGCCATCCTCTTTGTCTCTCGCAAATGCCTTATTTTTTCTGATCCAACTTCCTCAACCTTTCCCACCTCCAACTCACTGAACCAATGCGTGACTTTGCCTATTCAGTTCAGTCCTCAGCACTTTCCTCTCTCACATCTTGTCTTGGACTACTTTCCTGTATCTTCACCATATTTTCTGTCCCTGTCCCATGTTTAATGTGGGTGAAACCATCCTTCACGCTTTCATCATCTCAAGACTTGTTTTCTAAAATGCTTTTTTCACCAGCCCCCTTGGCTTCACCATTCATAACCTCATCTGAAACTCGGCCACCTTGCACCCTTTGTGGTCTTCTCCTACCTCCGTCTCCTGCTTCTCCCTCCAAATAGCAATCTTGGACTTGCTTCATGCCCTTTGCCCACTCCACTCCACCATGGGTGACGCTGCCTTCAGCCACTATAACCCCACACTCTGCAACTTGCTCCTTCAACCTCTCCATTCGACCCCTCTCTATTTTCATAAATCACTTAATGTTTTCAACCATATGGCCACCTCCCTCTTCCCCCATCCTCTTTGTTTGGTGTCTGGCATCAGCCCTGTAAAGTGCTCTGAGGCATTGCTCCAAGTGAAGGGTGCTATACAGATTCACGTTCTTGTTGTTTTAGTTCTTGAACAGTGTAAGGCATTTAATGAATGCTTTAAATCCCATACAAAGACTCTTGATTGTGATTGACAAGAAGAAGACATGGAAGTAGAAGATGTTCTCAAGAGTCCAATATTAACAAAATCAACATGTCTGATTTGCACAATATTCTTCAAAAAAAATTGTGTGGAAAGAGAGTACTGTATAAAATGTAATGAATTGTTAAATATGCAGTTGTAGACTTGTTTTTTAGCTTCTCCATTTGTTTGCCCTTAAAGGAGTTTAGCATTTGAGAATCGAGCTGATTTGGAAAGTGAAAAGGGAGGCTTTCTTACTAACACACAGCAGGTAGTCATTGAAAGTGGCTTTCAGGAACCTGCTTACACACTCCGGCAGACAAGTGTGGTCTGCAAACCAGCGACTGTTTTGGAGAGAAATGTATCTATAGAAGATCAGAACACTGCTTTCCATATGTTAAAAGATAATGGGTAAGTTGAGCTTTGTTTCAAGTTTGGAAATCTGTTATTATCAATAATAATAATACTTCTTGCATTTGATAAAGCACCTTATTATGTTGTCGTGTCTCAAAGCACTTCACAGGATATACTGTAAAGTTTTTTTATTTTTACTGTGTTTTGTGAGTGAAATGCGGCAGCCAGTTTACGCACAGCAAGGTCCCACAACTAGCCATGAAGTGAGTGACCAATTTTATTTGGGGATTTTGTTGGCCAATACACCAGGAGGAACTGCCTTCTCTTTTTGAGTAGTGCCTTGGGATCTTTAACGTCCACCTCAAAGGAAGATAGGACCTTGGTTTAAACGTCTCATCCGAAGCATGGCACCTCCAACAATGCAAGCTCCCCCCTCAGCACTGCATTGGAGTGTCAGCTTGGACCATGTGATTCCAAGTCCTGACGTGGTGCTTGAAACCACATCCGTCTGAATCAGAGGCGAGAGGGCTACTACTGAGCCAGGCTGATACTAAATAAAAGTAATCGTCATCTTCCTTGTTTTTTTCAGTACAAACCTGACCACCCAGTAGGAGTTGCTGGGTAGCTAAGTGTGATTGCTTGTTTTTCTGTCTCTCTTTCCTTTTCACTAACACGGGATGCTAAGACCAACTGTTCTACGTCTCCTAGTAATCTACTGACAACAGTTATTTGCAGTTTGAACTTGGCTCAGCTACTCTCAGAATGAAACTAGCCATTGAGGTATACTGGGTTGTCAGTGGTATTTGCCCCACGTACACTGGCAAACAAATTGCTGTGCACGAACCATTTGGATGTCTGGTTCAGAATCTTAATAACTGGTTGCCAACCTTTACTCAACAACACAGGTCAACAACAGGAAGGTGGCAATCCTTGGGTATAGATGGGCTGAACACTTGGCCATGAGCAGAAGAGGAAGCCATATATTTGTGGAGACAACAGTGCCACCTCATTCCTTTCAGTGTTGCTGCTGGCTAGTATTTGGGAGCATTTAACTGTGCTGTAATCATACAGTTACAGTCTAGATTGACACTCCAGTACAGTGCTGGAGGAGTGCTGCATTGTCGGAGGTGCCATTCTTCGAATGAGATGTTAAATCGAGGTACAGTCTGACTGTTCAAGTAAATGTTAAAAAACCCATGGCACCTATTTGAAAAAAAAGAGTAGAGTTTCTCCCGGTTTCCTGGCCAATGATCTCCAAAATAAAATTGTTCATTCACTTCATGACTGTTTGTGGGACATTGCTGTGTGCAAATTTATGCCACATTCACACACAAATACATAGTCGCTCCACTTTAAAGTAAAATCCTGTAAAGTGTTTTAAAATGTTTTGCACACATGAAATATGCTACATCAAATGCAAGGATTAGTTGGGCATATTTACAAGTCTATAAAAGGAAATCCTTTTCTAAATGCAGCTGCAATGTCTTCGGAAAATCGGAACTGGGGGAGCAATGCACATACATGTCTGTGCAACAAGTTGTAAAGAATGATGTAAGCCCTGGGCCATTGAATTCAATGCTGCATGAAGAAGATGAGAGCCATCAGCTACCAGAACCTGCTGGTGTAACGTGCCATTCTGTTTTGAAACCTTCTGTGATGACTACAAAAAGAGTAAGACTGTCTGAAAACTGTGACCACAGAGATAGGTAAAATGATTCTACTGCTATTTTTTCTGTGTATGACTTCATCCCCAATTTGTAATTACGTTCTGTAGCTTTGTTAGAATTTCAGCTATTGCAAATTGAGGAGAAATTGGAATTTATTTCAAAAATAGAAGTTCAATCTAATGTTTGCATCTGGTCAAATGTCATCGAGTTGCATCTGGAGTTGTATTTTGAAGACCCAATACTTCAGTGAAGTGTTCTATGTTACATAAGAACATAAGATGGTTGCAGATTCCTTTTTGCGTTTTTTAATGAAAACAACTTGAATATAATTTACTGTATTTTTGAAAAATAGTAATAATACTAATAATAAACCTTGCATTTGACATAGCTTCTTTTCATGTCGTTGGAATGACTCAATGCCCTTCTTCACATGATTTTACTATAAAATATAGTGACTGTATATTTGTAGGTGAAATCACAACCAATCTGCACACCAGTCCCACAAATTGCCATATAGTGAATGAATCTGAATTATCTGAATTAAAATAACTGAGTATCGTGTTCATCCATGGCATTATTTGAAAAGAGAAGGGAGTTTCGCAATGTCCTGGCCAGGAATGTTGATTTCATTTCAAGGTTATTTGTGGAAGTTCTTGTGAGTAAATTAGCGTCCGTGTTTGTCAACAAATACAGTCACTACCCTGGAGAGGAATTTTCTGAGAACAGTTCTTGAAATATTTGGTGAGGTGGGTGCTGTTTTAAAATGTAAAGATAATAATTTAGAAATCCAGAATAGAACTGGCTACCCAAATGATTTTTAGGTAACTAATGTTCTTTGACTGGGTTGCTCCCTGAAACATTACAAATATGTGTTTATTAGGAAGCCAAAATTGCAAAGTTGCATTCATAGAGCCCTCAAGTTAAATCTGTTTTTCTTTTAATTGCAGTCAGGCAGACTGTGATCATTTGGCTGAAGGGGCAAAAGACCTGATGCAAATGGTTGACTTGCACGGGGATGAAAGTGAAGCCACAAATTTAGAAAACAAACAATCTGATCCTGGAATGGAAGTGGCTTTTTGTGATCAGCAAAGTGAGGACCAATTTCCTACAGACGAGAAAGCAGCTGAGGATTTCTGTGACAAAAGCAAATTCCAAGACAGGGTTTTTGATGCAAGAAATGAAAAAACAGCGCCTGAACCTGAAGATATGGACAATGGATCTGTTGTTGAGTAGGTTAAAAATGAAGTGCGGCCTTGTTATAACACGTTTCACTATAGCACTAGTTTAAGCGCTCCGAGACGCTATCCTGTGTGAAGTATAAATTCAAGTTATTGTTTTTGTATTAGTTTATTTAGAACCCCTGTAGGTTATGGATCCTTTCAGTATGTATGCACATGACCTCTTGCACTAAACATTGCCGAGTTCCAGGTCATTAGCTTGCCACCTTTGTTGTTTCTCGCGTGATGTACAGCGATGGGAAGTAAAATCTGTGGAGTCCCAGAAGTCTGCCATTTTGGCTTCCCGTACCCTAAAGGTGGCTGACTCCTGGACCATTAGGGTGCCAGTGACATCACTTGTTGCATCGCACAGCGCAGAAGAAGTGACATGGGTTGTGACCCATTGACCTGGAAATTGGTCCTTTTCTTAAATATGGGATCTGGCCAGTATTCAGAAACAAGCCAGTCAATGTGCAGTGAAACTGTCTATCGTGGCCTCATTATAAGATGAGTTGGGAACTTATGGCCCCAACTCCAACCTTATTACTGAGTTCTACTGTCCAATGCACATTTTAATTGTATATAAGCCTGATGTACATATATTTTGTTCATCGAGAATCCTGGTCACCACCAGAGAAGGTTGGCGAAAACAGATAAAGTTGCCATTAAATTAGTTGAGTTTTTAACTCTTGTAGATTGTAGGAGGAAGGCATCATTGAGGGGTGGTAAGGAATTCCACTGCAGGGAGATCTTGAAAGAAGGTTTGAGTCTGGGATGGTGTGGTACATTTTGAGTGTTGAGAGGACCATTAGGTGATGCATGTTTTAGAGCTTAAAAAGAAACCTCAGAGGGGCAATGGACACAATAGTATAAATTGAAAATGGGGAAAGACGACAACAACAGTACATTTGTTATAGTGCCTTTCATGTTGGGAGGTCGTCCCAAGGTGCTGGAAACCAAGGTTGTCACGGAGAGATGGGAGGCAATAATTCAGATTTCATCTCACCACTTGAACAACACACACTTTCTTTCAGTCTCAAATTGTAATACAAATACAGCTTTCCAGTAAGAAAGACTTTTACTTTGAGGTGCATCAAGACAATAGAACAAGAGGACTGAGTTTAGAGTTCCAGTGCAATTTCAGGACAGACACCAAGGAAATATTTCCTTAGCCAGAAGGTAATTACCAACTGGAACCTTGAATCTTTTGGTTTGTTAGGTAGGAGAATGGATGCGTCAGTTTCAGTTGATAGGACAGACTGAAGATCAGAATTGGGGCTTTCCCAGTCTGTATGGTTCTGCTTCACTCCAGGCAGAGGTTTTACCCACTGAAGCTATTCTTTGTATGTATAATGTATGAAAGCTGTGTTGAGGTACTTGCCTGCGGAATTCTTAAAGCAGCTGTTTCTGATGGTACTTATTACAGAATAGTTGCCTATCAGGGGCATTGGTCTTGACTAGATGAGCTCAACTGTTATGTGCTGAACAGGCGAGGGGAAATTTTAAGGACTTGTTTGAATTCAGCCACGATTTAATCCTTAATGCTGAACAATAGTTTACTAATTTATTTTCAGAGACGAAGATTTGTATCGTGACGAAAATGAGATAGAAGAAGAAAAATCTAAGATCATTCTTGCTCATGAAAATCAGATCACTGGTAATGTTTTCTTCTTACCTCTTGCCCTATCTTCCTCTCTCTTCCTTCCCCCTTCATTTGTCTTCAGGAACCTAAGGATTGAGACGATCTAACTGTTTTACTATGCGTGTTCAGGTCAACAATCCCCCAAAATGAAAACAATCAGTCATTCACTTCATGACTATTTGTGGGACATTGCTGTGCATAAAAATGTCTGCTGCGTTTGCCTAAAAAATACAGTCATTGCACTTTACAATGTAATGAGCTTTGGCTCATATCACCTTGAAGAGCGTATTATTATATTATCAGCTCATCTACTGATAATTGCACTACATTTATCAGTGATCACACAGAATTCATTCCTCTTAGCCCTTACTCTGAATGTGAATTTGCAAGAGCCCAAAAACTATGACTATTTCTTTTTGTTGGTTCTGCTCAACACCATCATGTCGTTGTGCATTCCTACTCCAACTCAGTAATTATAGTATGAGTGCTCCACCACTGTCAAGCGCTCTGGGACGCTACCCTGTGTAAGGGGCGCTATGTAAATGCAAGTTGTTGTTGTATGCCCGACCTCATGGCATTTCTTTTACAACCCTTTTAAAATACAGGTTTGGAGTTTCCTAACCATTGCTAAATGTATTGGCCCACAATTCCCCCCAAATAAAAATTGGTTATTCACTTCATGTTGTTTGTGGGAGACATTGTTGTGCACAAATTGGCTGCAAGGATGCAAGGATTGTTATATTTTGTACTTTTTAACCTGTGGGATACACTGCGATGTAAGTGTTGTACTTTTGCTTCAGTTTCTTTATTTTAGAAACTCACCAGTTTTGCTGGGGGAAACAGCTTGTTGTTTTGAATCTTCCGATCTTTAGAAAAAAACTAAAGTTGACTCTATTTGGATTTGCTTCCAAAAGCAGCAGCAAGAGACCCATCCAGCCTTGAACCTAGTGTTGTCATTTTGGAATATTGTGCAAGAGAATGGAAAAGCAGTACAACAAAAGCACAGCTAATGAAAAAGGTAAAACACTTTTTATGGGACTTATTTGTGAACGTTTATATTTGTAAGTGAAATATTTTAAGTTCCATGTCAGGACTCGTAGTCTAGACTGACGTCCTAGTGAAGCTGAGGAGCACTGCATTATCAGATGTGCTGTCCTTCAGATGGAGACATAAAACCAAGATCCTGCCTGCTTATTCGTGGTACATTAAAGATTCCATTAGAAAAGAGAAGGGAGTTTCTTCTAGTGTCCTGGCCAACAATAAAATTGCCCCTAGATAAAATAATTGTCACTCAGGTAATAGGTGTTTGAGGGACATTGCTCTGCACAAATTTGTTGCCAGGTCTGCCCTCAAATACACACTTACTACACTTTAATCAGGTTTATCAGCACAGAAACCAAATGCGGTTTATCGGCATGCAGCAGCCTTTAAAATTGAAATCTGTGCTGTTGTAATGTTATATGAGAAACCTAAACAATACCAGCATTTATGGGGGGAAGGATTGCTTTCATTCACATCTGGAGCTAGTAATCTGCTCCTTTTCAGCTGTTCAACTAGAAATTTGAACCTGATTCAGCCATTACCTGTATATTTATTGGCATTTCAGCATAATGCTTTCAGGGCAGCATGATGGCAGTAATGCTTACTGTTTACCATGTACAGTTTCAGGGGCTTTCTCACGCAAGGCTTCCTGCAATGGTAATGATGTATGGCTTGTAGTTTCTATAATCTTTGTGCTATAAAATAATCGGTTGAAATGGTTTGTGCAGAATGCGAACCGAGACTCCAGTGGTCTCACTAGTGATTTACTGCTGCAGTTTTCATATATTGTTCCTGTTTTTCCTCTTCCAAATTATAGGCATACAACACTGTTCATGAAACTTTCAGCTCTGTGAGAAGAGTCCGGGGTGATAATTACTGCGCCCTGAGAGCCACCCTGTTCCAAGCATTGAGTAATATTGAACTTCCTAAATGGATACAAAAGGATACATTCCTCCAGGTGCATTGCAATTTCTGTACCGTTCAATTAGTCTGTTGACTTAAATATAGTTTTCAGTTTTGCATCATAACCTTGTTCAAGACTTGTGTAAAAATATATGCACCAAATAAACATGAGAGAGAATGGAGGAAAGAGAAACTAGCTGAGGCATTTCAAATAAGATTGTAGCCTAGACATCCAGTACTTGTTTGACTGCTAATGTTTCAGTGAGTTGAAGATTGAAGGTAAATGCTGCTGCTTATTAATTGAAGATGAGCAACCATGTTGTGAGCTCTGTATCAGTAAATGCAAATTTATTTCATTTCTTTATGCCCCCACGACCCCATCAAAGTTTAAAGTGTGTAACGGGAATGAGCGTGTGTGTCCGTGCTCAGGATAAGTTGAGGTTTGTTTGCCCTGACACTGAAGTTGCGTGGGAATCTGCTGGGTAAAGGCAGCACCAGTACCCATTACTGACCAGCAAGTTTGTAACGTTAGTTATCTGGTTTCAGATGTGACAGCAGTTCTGGACTACAATTGTGGGGTGTGGTGGAAGGAAGGGGGTAACATGATCCAGGATTTTAAGATTAGTTATTGATGATAAGGCGCAAGCAGGCTACTAGATGGTGCAGAAACATTAAAATGTTATTCAAATAAATCTCAAACAAGAATATAATTCCTCCCCCCCCCCCACACACAAGAGCATTATACATGTAAACCAACTTGCAAACATTCAATTAATGCTTTGTCATTTAGAAAGCACAGTACAATTGTCACTGAAGTTTTGGGTTTATACCAGTGAATTGGTTGCTGATAGCCCACTGACGGAGTTGTTGTGTAATAGAGAGGGTGTAGCTTTACAAGTACTTTGATGACGGAGTACTAGCTTACAATGTTCTTTTCTTTCTGCAGTTTCCAGAAAAGCTGATCACTGAAAATTATAGCTGGATCAAACAGTGGAATTTTGGAGCTCAAATCTACGGGAATGAAGATCCCGTGGAAAAACTAAAGGAATATTTGATTCTGCTAAAGTGCAAGGTGCACATTTGTAATCATGTTTTGAGTTTTGTTCAGTTGTGTGCTCCCTGTCCATTATTTCAACCTGGTTTATTTGAATCTAGACAATTAGAATTGAGTCAATTTGTGGGTTTCACACAACTAATAATGAAGTGTGGGTCTTGCTAATTTGCCGCACCCATCGCTGGTGAATTTTCCCCTTTTCCAGAATCTGGTCTCCTTTTCAAATCAAGATTCTAGAAACCTGATTTGTCTCATGTTCATTTTAAAAATATTTACCCGAATGACTTATTTTTTTGAATCCTAATGATTCAAATACTTTGATGAGAGAGTACTAGCTTACAATGTTCTTTTCTTTCTGCAGTTTCCAGAAATAATTTTGATCTGATGGCCAATGTTTCAAAAGTGGTTGGTTCTAATCGCGCTGTATGAGGAGATGTTAAACCAAGGCCCCATCTGCAAAGGTCCCCATGGCACTATTAGAAAAGAGAAGGAAGTTTCTCTTGATGCCTTGGCCAAAAATCCTCTAGATAAAATTGGTTATTCAATTCATGGCTATTTGTGGGACATTATTGTGTGCAAAATCGACTGCTCCATTCACCTACAATATGACACACTATAGTATTTCCTGTGAAATGCTTTGAGATGTTTTGATGTTGTTATAAGACGTTATATCAAATTCAAAGATTATTATTATTATCCAAGCCCCAGTCCAATTTTAATGGTGTTTTGGAAGTTGGTAAATGGGATGCAAATGCCAGGCAATGGAATTAACCTAGGAATGCATTAGACCAGAAAGATAACCAGGGTCCATTTGGCTAATTCCAATTTCTAACATAGTTATTTAATATTTAAAGCTTGTGAGATGAGGAGGATGATTGTTCACGCTGGTATAATCTTACAGTCAAAGTGAGATGAAAAAATATTTCTTCACACAAAGAGCTGAAAGCAGTGTTCTGATTTATTTTTTAAAAAATCCTTCTTTTCGTTTTCATTCATGAAGAGGAATTCATTAAGTTCAACACTGGAAACCATGCACTTCTTTGAATCAGAAGCATTTGACTATTATTATAATATATATATAATTTATCATTATTTTTTGAAATGTAATACTGTACAGTGCAGTATTTCAGTCCTTTGACTTGCGGCGCCATAAATTGGCATTGCGGCTTCACACTACTGCATTCTCCTTTCCATAAAGGAAATCTGTTCAGGAGCGAAGCAAAGTAGAATTAAATCACTCCAGGCTGCTCCAGCCTAGGTCATTGTTGTAAGATATTGCCAAACTCTAGCTCTGAACATTGCCTGTTTATATTGTGGGATGACAGAGGCCTTAGGATGCTTTAACTTTCATGTTCTTTCAGTGGACAGATGTATGTGGAATGGCTTCTCTGGAGGAACGACAGTCTGCTTGCGAAAAGATCTTCAGTGGTGAAATTGAAGAATACAGTTTGTTTGAGGCGCTAAAGTTTTTGATGTTGGTTAAGGCCATTGAACTTGACCGTGATAAGCTACAAGAAAAGGAAGTTCCCCTTTTCTGCTGGTTGCTGTTTGCTCGGGATACCTCCGATAACCCTTACCTGTTCATGAAAAATCACTTGAACCATGTTGGCTACACTGGGGGACTAGATCAGGTGAGTAATAACACAAGTCACAACCTGAATATCATCACAACTGATAGCTTTGTATCAGTTTCAACAGGATCACATGTCATCTCTATTACTCGACATGCCTCAATTTATTTGCAGTTTGCATGAATTTAGTTATCTTCTTATACCTCAGTTGAGGTTTGATTACTTATAGCACTGAGCTCTGTAACCCTTAAAGTGTGAAATTAAGTTGAACAAAGTATCATTTTTAAATTCTGAATTTAAATTATAGGGGATAGAGGTGGAGATGCTAGGACTGTGTTACAGCAGAGACAGTTAAGAAAGGACATGGTAGAGGTGCTTAAGATAATGAAAAAGTTTGAGAGGATAAATGGTGAGGAATTATTTCTGCTGGTACGGGATTCAAGTACAAGAGGGGACCGGGTGGATTTATGATTACAACTAAGAGCGTGAAAAGGAAAGTTAAGGGAAAAAAGTCCTCTGAGACAGGTTTCTGTGTTTGGATTGAATTGTTGATACATACAGCTCCTGTGAATGTCTCCACTTATTTTATTGTGTCCAGTTGAAGTGACTGTGTGTTTGTCCTTGAGGTTTGACGATTGAGCTCTTTGAGGTCATTATGAGAGTAACCCATGTTGAAGAGCAAATTGTTTTCTAGGTTTTCCTTTTCTTTGTTGAGGTAATAATTTGCTCCTCTCCCTCTTCCACCCCGGTTTAGTGCTTGGGATGTCCTCCTGACGTGAAAGGCGCTATACAAATATAATTTGTTGTTGCTGTTGTTATCAGGAAGTCGTCATTGTGGGGAACAGAGTGAACCTGCACAGACCAGTCACTGTTTGCTATGCCAATTCAGTTGATAAAAATGATCCATATTAAAATTGAGGAAATTTGAGCAGGAGAAAAAATTAATTTCCTTTTGTCAGAGAGTGAAATATAGGGCTGCAAAATCCAATTTCACTTTTTTCAGTACAATATCGATGTATTTTGAGGAGGGGAAATAGCTAGACACTTTATGCAAATATGACATTTCATGATAAATGATCCCACTGAAGTCTTGAATTAAAACGCCAGGAGTATTGTGTCACGATCTGGACTTCTGGAAACCATGGCACATTTGGCAAAATGATCTACGTACCCTTATATGTAAATGTTTGCTCTCGTTTCATAAGTATCACAATGACGGCAGAAGTTTGGGTCGTGGATAGTTTTAGTGCTGAATATTTTACGTTCACGTTTTATGTTTTGATGGTGGGGACGGGGGGAAAGAGGTTAGGAGACAAAGCTTTGTAAGTATTTGAGAAGAAGTTACCCCTCGTAAACCTGTTCTTAAACTCATGCTCTGGCTTCTCTTTCAGGTCGAAATGTTTCTTCTGGGTTACACAATGCAGCTGACGATCAGAGTGTTCAGGTTGTACAAATTTGGAACTGATGAATTCATCACCTTCTACCCCGATGACCATCAAGAGGACTGGCCTGTGATTACTCTTATAACTGAGGATGACAGGCATTACAATGTACTTGTGGGAGAGTCTGAAGTATCTGAGTTGTAAGAAGTGATCTCTTAATAACTATAAGATTATTATAAGATGTGAATCATCTCTTAAGATAAAACTTGATCTTGAAATAATTTTTTAGTTCAGAATTTTTTCTGTAAATATGAAGGGGGTGAGGGTGCTTTTGAACACAAGCCGACAAACAAGGAGTACTGTATATATTTTTATCTAATCCAAAACATTTAACATTTTTGTACTAATTCTGTTCAGAAATGGGAACTGGTTGAGATGTGATTTTTGTACAGTGTACAATTAATACTATTTTAATAAATATGATGGTTTAGCAGTAGCTCTGAAGTGTGAATGAAAGCTACTGTCAATTTTTAGACATGTTTTTGGTCCATTGGGAGTCTGACATATTTGGAAACCCATCATCATGCTTAAGTATTCAAACCAGGCAGAGTTCCACCTTTGCTTGCCACAGAAATTTTCCATTAGTCTACAATGGATTCTCTGTGGAGGGACACATCCTGTTTATCTAATTATGGAACCTATTATGCACGGTTTGTCAAGAGCCAAGGCCCAAGGAGTGTGTGTTGGGGCAATGCTGGAGTTTAACCATCTCAAACTACACAGCTTGTTATTGTGAACACTGTCTGGCAAGCTTTCCCACTACTAGTCCAGCTAGAACCACCTGATAAGAAGAGAGAAACTTGCCAGACTTGGGAAGAATCCCTGCTCCCAGTGAGCGGTCTGCTCCTCCATATTCTCACAATGAACTAGGATAGCTGAGCAAGGCTAGGGTTTCCAAGTACACTAGCAAGACGGACTTTCCGGCCAAGTATCATTACAATGCCAATACCGGCATTTCCCAGCATTTTTCAATGATGGAAAATTCTGGTTGAATCCCGCGAACAGAAGACAACAGATCAGCTTTTTTTTTGTGGGATTCAAACTGAGAAAGTCGAGATTTTCGGTGATGGGTTTTGTGGGGGGTGGCACTAGGAGAGTGGTGGCAGGACTCTACATGTGTGTGGGCTGTGGAATCTGTTTCAAACCCTAGCCAGCTCTGTACCTACCTACCTACCTGCCCGTACCCTCCGTTCCTCCGGCTCCGGTCTGCTCCACGTCCCCCGCCCCAATCGCACTACCGTTGGTGGTCGGGCCTTCAGCCTCTCAGCCCCGAGGCTCTGGAACTCTATCCCCAGTGCCTTCGCCGCTTCCTCCCTCTCCTCCTTCAAGGCCGGTCTCAAAACCTTTCTCTTTGACCGAGCCTTCAGCTCCCCTCTCGACTCTCTTCCCCCTTCTCGCTCCCTCCCATCCCTCCCCTCACCCTGACCACTAAGTCCGCTAAGCCGGAGGTACTCCCGACCTGCCTTGCTCAAGAAATGGACCTTGAGATCCGCACAGAGGATCAACTTGATTTCTGATATTCTATGTCGGCTTGGAGCCAGCTCAACCCCAATAAGATCACACTTTCTGCCTTTTATTTCCCCCACCTGGCCCCACCCAGAGAGGATAGTCATTAAACATCTGCCAAGTGTAAGTTTGAGACCTCACTAGCTGGATAGCATGTACCAGGAACTCCTTGTGATATTTATTATGTTTATAGAGGTGTACAGTCCCAAGTAAAACTTAAATACTTGAGGATTGGGGCTGCCCGGACTTCGTAAGTGACCACCTCATTGTCCTTCCCTTGGGACCATAACTGTTGCATGGATATTGGCTCAAGATTTTTGGGATCACTGCTGTATTACCTACATTAGTATTAACCAATATCACAATGTGTGATGCAATGAGATGTTGCATTATAAATGTGCAAAAAAAAGTTCGAAGAGGAGGAAACAAAGTCAAACCTAAGGGACTGTTGGAATATTGTAAACCGATCGGTATATACTATACACATTATTTCTGAGAAGGCTTTTTTGTTTCAGTTTATTATTGATAACCTATTAAATAAGACACATTTTTACAATAGTAGTCATGATTTACAAATATAGGACTGTAAAACAAGCCCTAGTTTTATAGAGCAACTTCAAACTAACCTCCCCACTCCCAAAATATAGAGACATTTTCAGCATAGGAGGCTATTGGGCCCATCAAGTCTGTGCCACAGCGCCTATATTACTAAAATCTTTTCTTTCAAATCCACTTTTTCCCATATGCTTTCACTGCCTCGTTGTCTATTCAGTTCATTTGTGAAGGATTCCAGTTGTTCATCCCTGTGTCAATAAATTACAAACCCCATCAACTTTGAGTGAAGAAATTGCTTCTAATCTCCCTTATTTTTTCTTTCAAAAGCTTGAGGCTGTGACCCTTGTGACTGATTCCCTGATGAAAGACAATAGTTTCCCCTATTTACCTTGTTACTTTCCTTCCGAATCTTAAAGACCTCTAACACATCATCCTTCTTCAATCTCCTCTGCTCCAGTGGATGAACAGTTCAAACATCAACTTTTCCCATTCCCTTATGTTAGTAGCTATTTCCTTCACATAGCCCACAGAAGGTCCACATGACTCCCATGGGATGAATCAGGAAACCTAGAGTGCGCAAATTCCCCAGCTTACATTGAGCAATAGAGCTTTTATTTACAGCGCTACGAAAGCATAATCAGAGTGAGAGAAAAAAAACACATTTAATTCCGAGTAGCCAGACGAGCAAAAAAAAAAGGGCACATGATCAAAAATCTAAAATGAGTGCAAATCCCTTAACATAATAAAAAAACGTATTATATAGAAGAATATATATACATATACATTATATAGAGGAAAGTAAAATATATACGTATTATAAATAGAGGAAATTTATACGTATACATTATATAGAGAAGAAAGAATATATGTATATATACACATGTGTATTAGAACATTCTCTATTTGGTATCTCAAAATTATATCCATATTCTTAAAGTATCTCAAATATAATTGACCAAAAGTTGTACTTTTTCTTTTAACCACCACCATTTGGCTAGATTCAAATGAAGCACATTGTCAATCTGTTTATAATGAAGAGGACAGCTTTCCATTCTTTTACACACATTTCATAACTGCATAAATTTTATATTTAGCCCAACAACATGAGGAGCCATGTCAAAGAATTCTATCACAAGATGGTTCAGTTCAAGGAAAACAATCAATGAGGTAATTTTCTTTTTCTAAAAATGAAACGGTGCAATACACCATGAACTCTGGAAGAAGCTTCTGGAACTCAGAACACAAGACTCGACAATTCACTGTCATGTGCACTCACTCTTCAACAATTGAATCATTCTCACTCTCCCATCCAAGCAGTTGGAACTCACATGTTTTTGCAATGTTACGCTCTCACCAAACATTATATCAGCTGACTACACACATATATAAAGATTTACCTACAAGTACCAGTGTAATGCATTCTCACGTGTCAAGCCTGGTTTCACCCTGAAATGCGAGGGAGATGGTCACTAAACATTCCTTCAACAAAGATATTTCTACAAGACTGACACCCAACTAAAGCCATTCAATAACCAGCTTCACTGCAAGTTGCTTATTACACTCAGATTAAGTCTTTGCTTTTTAGCACTTGTGTTTGGTGCTGACAGGGCTTTCGTCTATACCATAAGTTAAGCACAGCCATTCACCGCTCAAGCGAATGAAGGAAGAATGGATTGAATAGGTTAGATCTTCACTTCTGAAGATCAAGACTGCCTTTGACAGGAAACAAATGATGAATATAATGTAATGAATGCTGTTTATTGGCCATGAGAAAACAGGTTGTGTGTCATCTCAGGTCTTGCCTCCCAGTGCCCACTCAAAATACTGACCAAAAGTCAGTCTCTCTGAGAGTCCTGGTTGTAACATGCATTGAATAAAAATGCCACTGAACGCAGCAGAAAAAACACTGAGGTTGTGGACTAGATTGGGCTGTTTGTCCAGGGAAAACTAGCAAACACTGAGACACAGCATCCAAGATGTGGATGTTCTCCATACTGTGGCCATTGGAAAGGGACCATTCCCCAAAGTGGTCTGCCCCCTTCCCATTCTAAATCGGTGAGAAATAATCCACCCTCAATACAGCAGAGAAAAAATATCCAATGTTCATTTACTTGACATTTAAAATGTACGGTACTTGTTGCTTTGCAATATACAATGCTCTGAGTTAATGTACTGAATTTAAATGGGTTAACACATTTATATATAGATATTTACGCAGTGATGGGATCACTTTAAACTATGTTTGAGCTCAATATTTTTAAGCCATGTCAACTCTCACACAGTCTGTACCCAGTCTAATTTATTTTCAAGTAGTCTCATGTCATTATGCACTTTCTCATTCATGAAATTCAAGTCTTCCCTACATTTGGTGTTTGATGTACAATTCACCATCACACACACACACAGCATTCTTCTCAAATACTGCTATCAAACTCCACTTGGTATGTAAAAAAATAAATTGATATGTTTGTTTCTTAAATTACTTGTCCTTTGTGGTTCTGATGCCTTGAGATCCCTTCATCTCTTGAGCAACAATGTGATGGCAATACTGCAGTAGGCCCCTGGAAAGCTAACCGCAAATTGACATAAAAAGGAAAAAAAAGCAACGTAATAATAATTCAAGCAGTTAAATGAAGTTAAAAATCCCAAAATGTACACCCCTAGTCTACCAAAGATATTAATGAAGAATAGGACGGCAGTATAGTCTATGGAAGAAAGATGAAGGTGCTTTGGTTGAAGATGCGTTGCTGATACCACAGAAAGAAGGGGGTCTGTGGAAGACTTATTTTTTGTTTAAGAAGTCGTTTTCTTGTGCTCAGTGGAAGGTTGGCGGGAGAGGAAGGGAGGGGAGAAGGATAAATTCACCAACACTGACTGAGATCCGTCTTTGCTGTTGGTGCAGGCTCCCTTGGGAAAAAAAAGCAATGGAGATTCGGGCAGAAGAGAGGGAGCGGGCACGTTGTTGCACCGGAGTGATCCCCATGGCATCCAGAACTGTTCAGTCGTCTTCTTCCTCCATTTCCACAACCTCAGTCATCTCCTCAGGGGCAATCTCATCGTTCATTGCAGAGTCCTCCCCCTCGGCTGCAAGCTCATCCAGCGCTCTCTTCTTTTTCTATGAAGCACAACAGAGTTGGCATTGCAAAATGGCAATCTGATCAAAGGTCAGGCAAAGGGTCAAAGATCAGAAAGTTGACCCATTGGGAATAACTATGTGCAAGGATGCTTCCACCTACAGAGGGCGCTAGGCTACCAAGCTATGGGTATTTAGCCAATAACCTAAAGTGAAGAATCTGTCAAACTCAAAACAGTGAAAAATATACTCTCAGCAATTACGTAAAATATATTCCATCAATAACAATTCACAATGGGGGGGAGGGGGGGAGCAATGTGTTGATGCCTGGCCAGTACAATCCCTGCAGCTACTTACCGTATGATGAATGGGATTTTCACTCACTCTGAAGCATATTGGTTTACTACTCACATAATTCTCAGAAGCCTATTTCCTCAATATATAACAATATTTCTGTGCTGCTCCAAATTTATTTCTCACTTGCAGTTCACCCTGTTATACAACAGTTAATTTGGCGAGGGGCAAAACGTGATTCGTATTGGAAGTCACAAATGCAGATTCTTGCCAGTAACCAGAGGAGGTTGCCACTGTGGCTTACAAGTGCTGCTTGTAAGTCAGAGTGGTATTCTTATGTCTCGGTGCAACACACTTCCAGTTACCATCAGAAAACACTATTTGTGACTCCACGTAGCTTATAACTGATTGTACAATAAAACTGGCACAAGTCTGACCTTTATGAATCATATAATCGCCTAAATCGTACATCTGATCAAGTCCCATTCAAAAGTTTATATTCTATCAAGTTTGACATAACTCATACTTTGCATAAGTCATACTAAATATACGGTCCCAACTAACATAACTTATGTGAGGTTTACTGTAACAGTAAATACCCCTTCATTAGGACTCAATGCAATGAGAGAAAAGCCTTTAAATTAGTCACTTTAATTGGCTGAAAATAATTTGTTATCATTGGATGGTCATTATTACTCAGAGGAACAACAGCTCTCGTTCTTTGTCCCGGAAGACCTTCATTGCACAGTTTAGAAAGGTTTCCCTTACTCCAGGCAAGCTGAATAGAGCAAACATGATCAAGCCAGCACAATCCTACCAGGTGTGGGCTGCAATAATGATTCATGAGAGGCCAAGTCAGAAGGAGATGATGTAGCCACCATCACAGTGGGAGAGAGATTGGATCACAGCTTCTTTTCTCTATTCCATTTCTAGCACACCTCAGGGGAGTAATTAAAATGACGAAGCTTAGAATGGAAAATGTTAGCTTCAAGGGGGAACAAACTGATAGGTGAATTGTTGAGTGACTCAGGTGTCATCATTGTGAAAGTCTATGTATTTTTTATATGGATGTAGAGCTAAAAATAAATCAGTAAGAGAGGGGAAAAAAGCTGGAGACAGGAAACTTACCTCTTTGCGATATACATAGCAAGATGCTATCGCTACCATAGCAGATTCTCCAAGGAAACCAGCCAGAAGTGACCCAACCCCTAAAGATGCACCGTGTACTCTGGGAAAATACAGAAACACTTTATGTAGCAGATGCAGCAATACGGGGCTCAAATGCAGCCAAGCTAAAGAAAATGAAGCAATTCCAATGAGCTTAGGATCATAGCGTTGCTGGGTACAGGATGTGTCACACTGTGCAGTATACAGTGGGATTCATGAGAGATTTCTCTAGTTTTATTAAGATATTAATATTTTCTTTAGTTATTTAAGGATTAGCAGGGGGCATTTCCAAATAATACGGGCCTGTATCTATTACAGCTGGCTTCAAACCAGCTGAGCAGTTATTTCTGTTTTTTTAATTCCACTCTTATAAAAACCCAGTTGGTGCTGAACATTTTATCAATTAGCGGCACCAAGTGAGGACACAAATTTGAGTCTCAGTATATCCTTTCCTCGTTTAAGTGCATAGAATATAAAAACAAAGAGGTAATTCTAAACCTATATAAATCATTGGTTAGGCTGCAGTTGAAGTACGGGGTCTAGTTTGTCACCTCATTATTGGAAAGATGTCAAGCCCATGGAAAGAGTGCAGAGCAGATTCACGAGGATGACACGGGGATGAGTGGTTCTGGTTATGAGGAGAGAACGGAAAAGTTGCACATAGGGAACCCAGAGAGATAAGAGCAGACTTGAAAGAGGTTGATGAAATATTGAGGGATTGTGATAAAAGTAAATGAAGAGGAATTATTTCCACAGGTGGGCAAGTCAGTAATAAAAGGACTTAAAATAAGAACAAAGGGAGAGATTAGGAAAATTTGTTTTACATAGAGGATTATACAAGGATGTGGAAATCCCGACCTAAGACAGAGTTTGTGCAGGAATCCATATTAGCTTTGAGGATGGAATTAGATAAATATTGGAAAGGGAGAAATAGAAAAGGATGTGGGGAAAAGCAGAAGAATATGACTAAATGGATAGTTCATTCATAGTAGGATGGAATGAATGGTGCTGTAAATTTGTATGGGTCTGTAGTGTTTCAAATGAGGAATTGCTGAGTGGAGGCAAGAGGATAAGGGTCAGGTAAAAAACATATCAGGTCCCCTGTCTGGTGGTACTGAGAGACCAAAGTGGCACTGCCAGAAGTATGGAACCAGGCCGTCCCATCGCCCGCTCAACAGCATGAGACTCAAATGCCATTGGTGAAGAAATTCAGGATAATTAGGGAGGAACAATTTCACAAAAAAGCTGTTTGTCGTTTTGCAATCACGTTAAAGGCCATATTTTTCTTTGAATTAATTGTGATTTTTGGGTATTACTGAGAATGTTGTATCAAAAGGGAAAACAATAACTTTAACAGCAACAGCAAGATCGTGTCTCGGAGAGATGAGACGCAATGTGCAAGTATAGGGAAAAGCAGGAATACTTGCACAGGAACTAACTCATTCCTCAAATGTTCCACTTTGTTTTAATAATGGCAAAGGTTAAACAGGGAACACTTTGCTCAACACAAGGGTGCTCTCATGACAAGGATTGCAACAATGAATTATAGTGAAGGCATAAGAAAGAGTTATTTACAGCCTTCAACTCCTGAGGATTTCTCATGCTCCATGTTCCAGAGCTCATAGAATAGCTGCAGAGAACTGGTTAGAAAAAAAACAAGTCTAATTTCCCTTTTCTTTTACAAGGCCCAACAACAAAGAAACAAGAGCTGACCTGTAATTACAGCCAGAGGTAACTTGCAGGCTAGCTGTTGTTATAAATTACTTTCTGTTATTATATGGCCAGAGTTCATGTTATCAAAGACTGTCTGGTTCCTTATCACCAAAAGCCACAAATATCTGAGTGCCTCAAAATAACAGTGTACTTGTACAGAGATAAAATCCTGTTCGGTAACTGGGACAAACAAGAAGTTCTAGTGTGTCCGTGCACACAGATACACACACACACCATTCACATAATCTTAAATGTTACGACAAGGCCATCCTTGTCCATTCTATATGCTGTATAACTTCTCATCATTTAACAAAGGAAAGTTCATTGATTCAAAGGTGGGTTTACTAAATCACTGAAAAAAGATGTCTGAAAATATTTTGTTAATGAACTAACAATATGTTTCCTTTTGTTTCCCTTTAATGGTATTTATGGATATTTCATGACTTGTATTGTTACAATTATTAGAGCATTTTGCATTAACCCAAATAAAATTCAGACATTAAAGTTGCATCATTTTGTTGGCTACTGGCAAGAAGTTTGTGCGATAAGAAGTTGCTTGAGATGTAGGCGTCTGAACCTTTGATCTCATATCTCTTCCCCTTTCTTCTGATAGTTTTGCAATTCCAACTATGTGAGTTGAGTTTACAAACTGATGAATCTCAACTATCTGCACTCTGCTAGGGGAGCGACCAATGTTTTTTTTAAAAAAGACTTCCAACCAGATCTGGTTGAATGAAGAGTAAAGTGAGGCAGAAGAACTCTGGCAGACTAAGAGTGAAAAAGGAGATCCGATTTACTCATTTGATATCAAAATGTAGAGCAGGTTTAGAGTCCCTTCCACTCAAAGCCAGATGGTTGGATTGTCAGCTGATGGCAAAAGGATGGAGAACGGTGATGTTTATGATCAAGAGTATGAGAGTTGTTAAGCAGACAGCTTAAGAGGAGAAGTCAAAAATTCGGCCAGATTTAGACAGAAAAGATAGTAAAGTGTTACATTTTAAAATTACTCATGATTGAGTAGAGTGCACATCCCACTCTTGCTCTGTCTTTCTTCTCTGAATGTGCAGCTTGGTTCTACTGGAAGGACTAGCACAAAGGCTAGAGTGAGGTGAAATGTGAAGGGTGGCCAGTCATTGCATGCATCCCTCGGTGTAATCATGTAACGCCAGTAATTCCATCTCATGTGAAGCAGAATATGAGGTCTTCTATATTCTATGTGTAAACCCATATGTACCAATGGAATTACAGGTGCCCACGTGTAACTCATTCTTTTTATTGGTTAATTATATAAATTAAATACACCTATAATTCCTTTAGTAACACATGCATTTACAAATGTGTAAAATATAGCTATGTTCACAACAATATTTACATAACTTGCATTTATATAGTGCTCCTTCGCGCAAGATAGCAGCTCGGAGTGCATGACCATTGTTTACACACAATGCTAACTTGCCAGCCTTCACTGTGCCAACCTTTCCACATTTTAAATCCTAGCCATAGCCCCAGCAAATACTGACCCCATGTAAGGTAGCACAATCAGGCTTGTAATGAGAACCACTATCCTCAGCACGGAACTGGGAGCCAACACAAAAGTCTTCTTTAGGGTCATCAACCAGCCGGTCAAATGAGCTCGAACTGTAACTGTATGAGGAAGAGGAAGTAAAGATAAGTTGGTTAGATTTCTTATGCTTGTTATTATAAAATACAGTCACTACACTTTACATAACTCCTGTAAAGGGCTTTAAGAGTTGAAAGGGTAATATCCAATGCAAGGATTATTATTATTGTTATTATTATTACAGTAGAACCACATTTTAATGCAGCTTCACATATAGTGTGATTGAGGTGTGAATCCCAACATTTACTCACCACCAAAAAAATCCAAAAGCTGGGTTGCTAG
This sequence comes from Callorhinchus milii, assembly GCF_018977255.1. NCBI lineage: Eukaryota > Metazoa > Chordata > Chondrichthyes > Chimaeriformes > Callorhinchidae > Callorhinchus > Callorhinchus milii. The sequence goes on from NW_024704743.1 coordinate 38,472,337, forward strand.
CTTCTCACACACTTACAAACGGCTGACTTCCTGGTCATTGGGTCACTGCTACATCACTTCCAGCGCATGAAGCCTGACGTTGGCCTTTTTTTAAGCATGTGAAGTTAACCGGCTTTCTGTGCAAACACAGAGTGACTATGGAATCACCTATCTCAGTCCATTATAAGGCTGTTCGGGATTTGAAGGGACCCAAACTACTTGTGTTGTAACGGGGCTCTGCTGTTTTGCACATTTGCCTACTTAAGTTATAAGGGCAAAATAAATAAATCATTTATTTATTTCCTCAAGGAAATAAATAAAGTAACAATTTAGTCACTCAATCCACGACTGTTTGTGGGACACCTCTGTGCGCAATTGGCTGCTACGTTTCGCTCGCAAGTATATAGTAAATTCACTTTACAGTATATCCTGTGAAGTGCTTTGAGACGTCTAGAAGATGTGAAAAGCGCTATATCAAATGCAAGTATTATTATTATTATATTATTCAAATAAAGTGCATTCCTATATTAGAGGTCTTCATCAGCACATAAGCATTGAAGAATTTCCGGTTGCATTTACATGCACCAACAATGTTAATCAACATATGCTGATATTTTATAATTCATTGGATGTACTTTGTATAAAGAATATCAAGCAAGTCCATACTAAGGTCCTTACAGCAGTGTTGTTAATAACGCAGCTCACTTCAACCGTTTTATAACCTCAGCAGCCTCACTGTTCCACACATTTCAGAATTTGCCAAGTTACTGAATTCAGTCTCAACTTTGAAACCAGTTTTCTGTAGTTCTTAATGTGACCTTACAGAAAAACAACTTCAAAATTAAGATTACTGTCTGGACATCAGTGCAGGGTATGCTGCAAATGTTGTGGCTGGTTTTATTCAGGTTAGGAATGCACTGGTCAGCTGGCACTGACTTTCACAGAAGCAGACTGTTTGCATCACTTTATTGTATAAACTCGTAATTTTGTCTGGGAAATGTGTGTGTGTGTGATATTGATTTATTAGCCCAGGCTCCACAGACTATCTTACCTCCTCTAGTAGCAGTGAGTACAGCTCAAAATGTTTTTTGGAGAGCCATCCTTCAATTATCAGGGGGCATTGATAATTTTAAGAGACAGTTTTATTGAGGAGTTGGCTCTTTTGATAACATTAAAAATCTATCGAGCATTCAGCAGAATGCTGCAATTGCTTTTGTTGCAGATGAGCAGTCTTTTGTCTATCCTCACAATGTTCGAGTAGTCAACACAATTCAGGCCTGCTACTCTGACCTCTTCTAGCCCCATAGACTGGACATTGGTACTTCTACTCAAGCGACTTTTGCTCCCATCCAAGGTCACCTCAGAGCTCTTGCAAGCTGAGGCATTTTCCTTGCAGTAAATGCTGTTTAGATCACAGAGCACATCTTCTGGTGGTGAGGTGCCAGTAATGCTTCCCCTTTCCCAAGGAGTTTATCACTCACTACTTTGCATCTAGTGGTCTGTACCTGATCTATTTCTGAAAATCACACAGCTATTAACCAGAGGCAAACAGTGAATAACTGGTACCACCCGATGCTGGAGAAGACACCAACTCAGTTGCAAAAAAATATTGAAAGCAAAAAGAAAATCAAGTCCAATTTAATAGCAACTTTGAATGACAAACCTTACCAACAGAAAACAGAGTTTAAAGAGCTCTTGTGTAGTGTTTAAATTCAATACAGCAACTAAAATGATATCCGAAACGTATTCTTTGTTCAGTACAAAGGACTCAACAGTTCTTTCAACATGGAATAATACCAGACGGCTGATGGGGTCTGTGGAATCTACTCTGGCATTGCAACCAAATTCCAGCCTTAGAGAACAGGAGCAGTGCCATCGAGTCCTTTGAGTAGTCAGATCCCAAGCCAGTGGCTGCAGGGTGGGTTTGGAAATGAAGTCTCTGAAATGCCTCTTAATGCTATCAGGAAACGGAAGACTAAACAGATGGCAATGTAATACACTCGCAAAGAAACACTGCCCCTATGAATCAGCTCGGTCTTGGAAATCACATAGAAAGGATTCTACAGCTTCATATACAGTCTTGTTTTTCAGTCCTACTTTTTCCCCCCTTTTGAAATGCTTCTTCTCTCAGTGCAGTGTGTACGTGTGTGTAGGACTGCAGATCTTTAGATCTTTTATTGGTATTAGTGTCTGGTGGAGAAGCAGAAACTCGACAGTTCACATGGCTGATGGGCTGCCTCACTTCCCAGCTGCTTCACTACAAAGATGGCCCATTGGCTTGAGGTCTACACAACTAGCACTGCACAGTAACAGGCTTCCTGCTAGCGTGACAACTGTGTCTGTAAGTGGTGCAGTAAAAAGAGGGCACAAATTTACCATCATCACATAAAGGAATTAAAGGAAAGGGGAGGGGGGCTGAATCTTCAAACAGATAGCAGTCGGAATGTGGAATCGACTGCCTCAAATCAATGTTACGGTATTAAAAGAGAATTAAGATAGAGGCTTGAAAAAGAGGGGGAATATTAGAGATATGAGAGTGGGATTACTTCAGGTGGGTCAAGTGGAGAAAATTGGATGGGCTGAAGTTGACTATTTTTGTGCTCTAACCTTCTATAATTCCAGGTGTCAATATCTACAGTTGTATGCTAGCGTAATCATGATGGTGGTGGGCCGGGGTGTGTGCATGGGAAAAAATAGTTGGAGGGAGCATGCAATACTGTTTCCCTTTGTAAGACAACAATGTGGCTTTCATTTAAAGAGGCAATCTCATGGCATCAAATATTTTATGCGAAACATAGAGCTTTGTTTCTTATTTAAACATATAAGACCCAGTTAACATATACTCCAGTATAATCTGGATCTGTGCTATACCGGAAGCACGGTACACCCAGCTTTATATTTGGGAAACGCCACTAACATCATGGCCTGTACCCCCAAGATGTGTGCTATGTGCAGAAAGCTTCTCTGATGTTTCCCCCTTGCGCGGGTCCTGACCCAACTGTGCAGCGCCTTGGGACGTCCTCCCGACGTGAAAGGCGCTCTATAAATGAAATGTTGTTGTTGTTGTTACGAAGGAAAGGCGGTTCTGTGCATAGCATTCCTTTTGCAGGAAGTGACATCAGTGGTGAACTGATGACCTGGGAGAGTTGCAGAAACTTAAAAGTTGCACATCATGGTCTATTGTTATCATTATTATTATTATTATTATTATTATTATCCTGCATCCAGAAGAGTGCAGCTAGCTAGTCCACCTAAAATAAAATCTAATGTATAGGGTAAGATGATCAAAGCCTCAGCTACCTAACAACAATCCTTGAATTTGATATAATGCCTTATCACATCGTTGAGATGTCTCAATCCGCTTCACAGGATATACTGTAAAGTGATGTGGCTGTGTGTATTCTGAGGGGGAATACAGCAGCTAATATATACACAGTAATGTGCCACAAACAGCCAAGGAGTGAGTAACCAATTTTATTTGGGGGATTGTTGACAGGCACACCAGGAGAAACTTCTTTCTCTTTTCAAATAGTGCCATGGGACTTGGACAGGCAGACTGGAGTCCCATCCAAAGTATGGTACCTCCAACAATGCAGCTCACCTCCAGCACTGCATTGGAGTGTCAAGATGGACTAAATGAGTTCAAAATACTATTGTGAGCTTCAACCAACAACCTTCTGACTCACGAGGCAATGTGCTTCCTATTGAATCAGAATGACTGGAGTCTGCCAGTTTATACACTGCAAAAATCTAAAACTCACTGCTTGGCCAAAAATCTTTCACATGGTTTGTTTTAAATATACAGTATGTGCTGAGATGAGGTTCTTGAAAATACCTTTCTTAACATCTCATGGAAAACACGAGGATGCATTTGGCATGGTGGTGATGCATAGCCTTATATGGTGGATTTCTGAAAGTGGTAACACACTCACAGACACGGAGTTCACTGGCTAATATTATTGTCTCATCCTCCAAAGTGGCCAGTGTCTAGCGACATGGTCAAATCAGGAATTTACCAATTGGGAACTGGGGAGACAAATGCATTCCTATTGCTCTTTAATGGAGCACCGTGCGATGCTGCAATTTTTAAAGAACCTGGTTTCAATGACTCTTCCTGGTAACCTACTCCAGTCACAACTTATCTTTTCAATGTCCATCACAAAACTGCTCTTTGCAACCCTGAACCTGTGTCTTACTGCTCCACTGCCTTGCCCTCAAAGTATTTTTCTGAGGTTACTTTTTCAATCCCATTTAAAATCTTGTAACCTTCTACAAGGTTCTCTTCTGAGATATCTCTTTTCAAGGTTTGTCTGATTGTTGCTCTTCCTACACTGGGAATCATCCTTGCTAGAGGAATAGCTCCAGGCATTCCCTTCCCTTCCAGGTCCCAGCAGTACATAACCATTATGTCCCATTTAGTATTTGTTCATTTCAGTGCGTGTCTGTCCTTACAACCTTCTAATACAGAGTCTAAATTCTAAATAGATACTTAACCTTGTTCTGAGGCCCTTAATTGACAAAATATCAACTGCCTTTCCTGCGAGTCTGAGTCACATATCCACTGCTCCATGAATATAAATATTCCTTCTAATCTGACGTTAGTTGAAGATTGGTAAGTTTGATTCTATGGTCTCAAGATTCAAGTCAAATAGCCCTTGAATCACAAATCTGGTGATAACAAAGTCTTACCTGGGAAAGGGAAAAAGGAGAAGATCCTTAATGGAGTCACACAGAGCTCAGCAAAAGCGAAGTTCACACCTATCAGGTCAACCAGAATCTTTTCAGACAGATGTGGAGTCCAGAACACAACAAAGCAGAGCTAAAGAAATAGGAGAAATCCAAATTATAAAACATCACAGTGCAGTTTATAATAATAAATAATAATAATAATGTTGCAGTGGCCGAAGTAAAAGGGAGGTGTGACACCAACAAATGACATTTGTATAGCACCTTTCATGTCGGGAGGCCCTGGACAGTCCGGGGTTTAGACTCAAGCTGGGGGTTGGGTGGGGGTGTGGGGGGTGGGAGGGGAGGAGAGGGAGGCTTTCACTTGCTGAGGATATTGTCGGTTTCTGAGCTACTGTTGGCTTACTCCTCTGCACACCTTACTAGTTATTTTTAGTGTGGGTTTGGGATTTTTTGATCCCTAGAAAGAGCGAGAGAGAGAAAAAGAGAGAAAGAGTGTGCAAGAGAGAGAGAGAGAAAGAGTGAGCGATTGCGAGAGAGAGAAAGGCAGTGAGTGCATGAGAGAGAGATCCACTCACTAGCATTGCAATCCATTTAATTCCTCCAGACTTTGTTAGTAAATAGTCATTAAATTTATCGGCTACCCACAGTCAGCGGTCACTTGGCAAATTTCCAATGACCTGAGCTCCCCTTCTCAGACTTTTTCAATTTGGAGAAAGACAAATGAAAAATCAGGTGCAGCAGACGACTAACAAGGGGATCCTCACCCCAGAATCATGGCACTGACTGACTGTGCCCAATCCAGGAATTGATGAGGAAATCAAATGGAACTCTAGATGACCCCAGTTTTGTTTGGAAAACATTTGGGTTAAAAAAAAGTGAACTATGCAAAGAAACCGTGTGAATGAGTAGGCCCAACCTACTCAGAGGAAGTCAGGTCCTGCATTCCATTGAGTGTACAGAATGTTCCCAAGCCACACATGAGGTCTATTCTGTGTACTTTCCTAGTCACTAAGAGTCACAGAATGTCACTTAAGTTAATTTCTGCCATGGATCAGTTGGTCACAGATGTTTGACCTAATTCTTAGAAACCACAGGGAGGGAGAGGCTCATCACATTAGTAGAGTTCAGGCAGTGCTGTGCTCCTAGCACTTATGTAGGCTTGGATCGGGTTGCTCGTTCAACAGGGTGACCACATAAGGTAAGTTTGGGGGAAAGAGTTGAGAGCAGAAGAAAATAAGACAACAATCCCTGTATTTATAGTAATCCTTGCATTTGATACACCAATGTCTCATATACTCAACTCATATGTCTCAAGATGCTTTGCAGTAATTGCTTTCGAGTCTAGCGACTATGCATCTGTAGACAGACGCACAGCAAGGTCCCACAAATAAAGTGAATAAATTTAACTCAAGGAATAATGACCAATGGAGAAACTAAGTTCTCTTTTTGAATTTGTCATCACATCTTTGATGCTCACCTCCTGAACAAAAGGGACCTTGGTGTAATGTCTCATCAGAAGGACAGTACCTCTGATACTGTACTCTTCCACCTTTGCACCATTGACCACTTGATCCTTCTCAAACATTTCACCTCCCTGATATACTTCCATGGCTCTCCAATTTCTTGGCTTCATTCCTCCCTGCACTAGCATCTTCACTGCCTCTCCTCCTCTTCCAATGATCTCTCATCATGCCCCTATATGGTTATGTGGAGTGTTCTCCAGGGCTCTATCCTCTTCTTTTCCTCATCTACACCACCTCCCTAGATTATATTCAATGCTATCTCTCCATCTCCACTCTCGACTGCAGGACTACTGTCCTGGATGTGCTTTAATTTTCTCCAACCTTTTGATAAAAGAGGCTATCCTGCTCAGCTCCCACCAGCACCTCCTTATCTCAGATGCTGACTCTGTGAACCTCGCTGGCTACTCGTCCAGTTCAAGAAGCCTGTGCAGAAGCTTCGAATTTTACTTGACCTTCATATCTCCTTTAAACCTTTCATTTGGTCGCTGATGAATCATCTCACCTTCACCACTATCCACCTCTAATGCAGCCGAATTCTCATTCGCACCTTTGTTACTACCACAGATTCAAATTTTCCAATACCCTGCTCATTGGCTTTTCCAGCTCCACCATTCACAAGCTCCAGATCATCCAGAACTCTAAAGTTTACTAAGCCAGCTCACCACCCCAATCTCACTCCACTGCCTCCCTATGTTCCAATAGACAAACAAAGATCCTTGAGCTCACCTTCAAAAACTGCCGTGGTCTTGCCCACTCTTCTCTTGTGATCTTAACCATACTCCCCAGTCATTCCCTCGGACTGTTTAAAGTGTGCTCCCTTTCACCGCTAGTGACTTGTTTTCGGCTTCTTTCAAACTCCCTTCCGAAATCCCACTGTGTCATCTCCTCCCTCTCTGCTTTCAAAACCTGATTAAAGATCCATTACTTTGACTGTGTGTTTGACCACCTCTTTCCTTGGGCTCCCATCATCTTTGTAAGTGGCTTCAGATATTTTTCATACATGAAAGGCAAATTGTTGTTGCACTGGAGCACTAGAACCAACAACCTTCTGAACCATAAACAAGAATGCTATCAAGATAACATCTTCAGATTAACACAGTCTCCATTGATTTCTCCATGAACACTGAACACAATGTGTTATCAGGAAGGCTGGTAGAGGTCAGGATTCTGGATTCATTTACAGAATAGCCTGGTGGTGTGATGGGAACTTGGCCAAAGGGCTTCTTACATGCAAATACTTATTGTGATTGAAGTAGAACAGGGAAAAAAGTTTAGAAGCCATTCTAATGACTTCTGAGTGAGATGTCAATTGTTTCTGATCAAAATATAGCCATCATGTGCCATCAAGCACTGGGTTGATATTGTCCAAATGTATTTAATGCAGAAACGTTGAAGATGGCAAAGAGGGAAGATGCTTTTAAAGATAAGTTATGGGATATTTATCCCTTCAGTCTGTGCTGCATTCAAATCCAGTTCACAGAGGTGAATGGGCAGTCATAAGCTACTGAACCATCCAGCACTAAATATTATTTTGAAATATTTACTTTTAGAACAGTTAAACATGAAGAGAAATCGAAAAGATAAGCTGCTGGCTTTGCCGTCTATCAACAGTCACTACAATTCAAAGTAACTCCTGGAGCACAGAGCTTTGGAGACAGATATTTCAATTTGATGAGACTATACCTAAGTATAAACTTTCTTTTTTGGGTACTAATGAAGGAAGATCTAGGTTCCATACCATCAATTAAACAGGTTACAATAAATATTTGGTCACTCTGCTGCTAGAACCCTGCTCAATAGAAGATTTACATCTGCTGCATATTGCTGCTGGTACATCTGTACAAGATGTATACATTGGCGGACCATGACACTGCCCAATGGTTTCACCATGATACATTACTTACTGCTTTCTATTTTCTTTGCTTGCAAGTTAGAATACGGACAACAGTGGGCGTTAAACAAGAGAAACACGTTGTCAGACTTCAGAGCATTCTCTTAAAAGTGTAAGATTCTGGGGCACTTAAACTGTCAATCAATATTCAATCATAATTCAGACAGAAAAGAATTGTGGTAAATTGGTTTTCCAAATAATACTAAACTTAGCTCTATTTTCCCAAAATTGCACCTGATCAGGTGTCAGCTTGGCTCAATTGGTAGTACTCAAGCCTCTGAATCAGAAAGTTGTGGTTTGAAGGCTGACATTTGTACTTTGAACTTAGCCTATGCTGACACTGCAATGCAGGACTGGGAGTGTGCTGCATTGTGGAAGGTGCTGTCCTTTGGATGAAACATTAAAGCAAGGCCCCGTCTGCCTGACCAGCTTATTATAAAGATCCCATGGCATTTTTCAAAAAGAGAAAGGAGTTTCTGCCGATGTCCTGGCCAACAATCCCCAAAATGAAATTGGTCACTCACTCCATGGCTGTTTGTGGGACATTGCTGTGTGCATCCTATGAAGCTCTTTTGAGACGTTGGCAATGTGATAAGACACTATATCAAATGCAAGGATTATCATTATCATCTAGAATTTTAAAACAATAGTTTTAACCCTAAGAGCAGAAGTATTTCGTCCCCATGACTTTAATGTCATGAGGCACACAACAGTACTATGATACAGCACAGCACCGATGACATTGTATACAAAGCAACAATCCCAAATAGTGGCTGGTATCTGGAAAAGGGAAACGGATTGCAGAAAGATTTACTCTCTGATCCACTGCACATCCCGGGTGTGTCAATAAGAGTTAGAACATTAGATATAAATTATTACTGATAAAATGTGGCAGATGCTCACCAGATTTCTGATATTTTGTGTAGCTGATGTGTGAAATGACCTTCGCAAAGCCATTTATTTGGAGAAATGTGTGGGTTTCCATCAAATCTGACTAGCCTTAATAATACATAAGGGCAGGCTGAGAGTAAAACCAACTCAGAGCAAACAGTTTGCCTTAGAGCTTAAGGCATGAAATATAGGTCAGTCCCTGCTGTTGGCTGAATGTTGAAACAAATAAAATGAACTCTTTTGATGTTGGACCAATGATTACATTTAATGAATACAAGCAATATATACCATTGAAGGAGTGGGGCAGGAGTGTGCTGTGTACTGCGTACCTTTGATGCAACACAAGGGTTCTTTATGCAAGTTGTGTAAACGCGCATATATACAGGCCATCTTAATTCTATAAAGAACCAGTGAAAGACTAGAATGGTGAGGTCGCAGGTTGTCTCATAGTATCACACGATTAGTTTAGATGAAGGCACTTTGATCTCAACCCTCCAGAATATCTAGCCTACCGTTCTCAGCATGAAGCTGCTTTTTAAATAAATGAGGTCAGTGTCCTGGCCTCAGCCACCCTTCCTGGCAACCTGTTCCAGTCGTTAACTTTTCTAACTCCTTATACTTCAAGGGGAAGGGAAATGAAGTTGTGGTGGTGGGCGGGGGGCAGGGGATGGACCTGCTTGCACAACATCTTGGACTGGCTAGCAGCTGGCCAAGAGATATTAGTGGAGACTGTGAATGTGAAGCCTCCACACCTCAAGCACTATAATAGTCAATATCAGAATGACTTATTTTTTTGCCAATTAATAAGAATTATTGAGCAAAAAAATTAATTCTATTCATAGGCATTCAAAATCAGATTACAAAATAATGTATAAAAAATTAAAAGTTACCTCTTCAATTCAGAACCCTCCTCCAAAAATAACTAACAGGAATATTCTGGCTGATCAGGGCTTCCTCTTGTACCCAGAGTACAGTTCTGCAGAAACCAAATCACTAGTTTCTCTTGATGATTAGAAGCCTAAAATTCCATCTAGTCTTACCCTATAAGGTCACTTTGTCTTTAAATCAGACAGAATTATGGAAAAGGATTAAATTCAGCCTTAAATTTAGAAACTTTCTCCCAGTTCTTGAAAAGAACCAGATTGAATGCCAAATTATGATTGAATTTAAAAGCTTTCCAAATTTTGTTCAATATTACATTTTAATGTTAAATAATCTTACAAGGCAAGACGAGGTGGTATATTCTGAGTTTTAGAATGGGAAGCCTGCCCAGGCTACTTATTACTCATGTGCACAAGTCTTTATTGCTCAAGCGCTTTCTATCTTAACTTGTGACAGATATCTCGCCTGAGGTAACTGCCTCGTTCGTCCGTCAGGAAGTAACTTAATTGAAAGCAGCAACACCTGCTGTTATCAAGTCTGTGACGGTTTAATGATATCATTTAAACCGTCGGACTAATGCTCCCAATCTCGGGAAATGTTATTCTCCTATCTGTAAAGGGAGAATGGCAGCACAATTAATGGGATTAGCTACATTCTTTCACTAGACAGCCACAACGGAGACAAGCTAATCAGAAACAATTATAAAGAGAGCACTCACTGCCACTGACTGAAGGCTTGTTACTGTAGCCATCTAAATGTATTATTGCATTCTCAACCTATTCACCGCCAACGAGCCAGCTTGTTTCCTGCGTATCGTCCGGCATTCACACTAAAATAGTTGACATCTGGGGATTACTTGGTCAGCGCTGATGCTTCCTGCTTTGCTGTGCATCGTGATGTCAATAATGAACTAATAACCTGGAAGTCAGCCATTTTAGTTTTTTCTATACTCCAAGCTGACCGGGTTAACCGATCACTGACAATGTCACTTTCTTCGTGCACAGCAAAATTTAGACTAAAATATGTATTCTCCCTTTATCCAAATCAGTGAGCAAGATCCACTGTCATTTTCCCATCAATCCTACAGACACCACTCCATCATATCCATGATTGGGAATGGACAATCGTAGAATGGACTTCAGTCTTGATCAGCAATGCATCTTTAGATATCTGCAAACCTATCAGAATAGCAAAGTAGAATCTATACAGAACTGCTAGCAGCAACGACTGCTCACTCTATATCTTAATATCTGATTATCAATCGGACTGAAAGTGACTTAAGACAAGGGAAGATTCAGATAAGAAAGTTCTCTGGAACATGCAAGTTCATGCACAAATGAGATCCTGGAAATGTCAGCCGTACAATGATAAAAAAAAGAATCCTTTCATTTGATATAGCATAGGTCCCAAAACACTTCACAGGGTTTTACACATTTCACAGGTGCAGTGACTGTGTTTGTAGGTGAACACCACAGCCAGTTTGCATACCAATGTGCCACACACAGATATGAATTGAATGAATTGAATCAAATCAATCTGGGGAATTGTTGCCCAGGTCCCTGGGAGCAACTCCTTGCTTGTTTCGAATTGTGCCATAGGTGGATGGGTGGGGAGGTAGAAATTGTAGGATTCATATCCTAGAGTTTTATTTGATTACCTTTGGGGAAGGAGAGCTTTCATATGTGCTTGGCTGCCTCCCTCAGGGCACTCAAGTTGGATGGAAGACATGCATGATAGGGCAAATTGTACATTGAGCTCGATGGGCTCAGCTAAGCTTCTTATGGTAATCTGTGTGAACATGCCTGTACCTTTCAAATAAGGAATATTCCACAAGCTGAGCTTCAGCTAAACAGATCACATCAGCACCCTGACTAACTCAGGTTTGAAGATAATGAAGTGGATTAAATAACAAATAAATATAATTGTAAAATATAACTTCAGCTCTGGTAACTATTACTTAACACTTTAAACAAATACAATTTTGTTGTTGCTACCTTACCTTGAATTGTCTCAAAGCACGCCGTAGGTTTTATATAAAGTGTAGTGACTGTGTATTTGTAGGCAAATACAGCAGCCAATTTGCACACAGCAATGTCCAACAGTCATAAAGCTACGGCCCATTTAAAAAAAATGGGGATTGTTGGCCAGGACCCTGGGAGAAACACTCTTCTCTTTCTGAATCGTGCCGCAGGATCTGTAACATCCACCTGAACAGGTAGACGGGACCTTGGTTTACCATCTCATCCGAAGATGCAATTTCAGCAAGTCTTTCATTGTAATTACTGTCGAATGGTGACTGCTTTTCCTCAGTCAGAAATTTTATCACACAGCAAAATCTCCCAAATAATTAGGTGAATGACCAAATATTCAGGAGGACTGTTGGTGAGCCCTGAGGTAGATAGGGCGTGAACACAGAACCTTCTGACCCAGAAACAAGAATGCCACAACTGAGGGAAATTGACCACATATTCCTTAGTTTTCAACAACCTTTGGGCAATCGTTTCATAGGTATTCAAAATGAATGGATCAATCTGGATGTTGGTGTTTGCTGCAGTTTTTTTTACAGTAAATCAGACCTGTGCTGCAAATTGTTTGTCAGCCGAAACACTAACCTATCTGGTGCTACTCGTACTTTCCACTCTGTGTGTGGTACTCAATACAATTTGAATGCTTCTTTTATTCTTTTTTTCTCTACTGATTTTCCACCTCGATTTTTCTCTCCTCCTATTCCCCTGATGGCATTTTCACTTCATTTTCCTTCCAATGGGGTAGAGTTCCTCAAGAGACACGCATGCTCACTCACTCAAGAGGCTATTATTCATGTCTCGTCTGAATCTCACTCCCCTACCTGGGGAGCCACCTGCTCACCAGTCAGCTTCAAAATAATTCTCCACAAAAAGTGGCTTTAAACAATGGATAGATGCATACATGCTGGAACAGGGTACACAAGGGTATAGGAGAGAGGATGAGGAGGGGTGTAGGCTCATATGGAGATTAAATAGTGGCACAGACTAGTTGGGCCAAATGGCCTAATTTTTATGCCGTACTGTTTCTATGTATGCCTTGTTCAAGAAAATCAATATCCCACTGTTTTACGGTGAAGAGTGGCAACAAAGCATGAGGCAAATGCAAAACAAGGAGCAGCCTGAAAGGCAATAAATATAAATGCATCCAAGCCACAAATACTCGGAAAGAGGAGCCCATGGCTTGGAACAAGATTGGCAATTGCCTTGAAAATATCTAAGTGGATAAATGGGTTGAGACATGTCAGTCATTCCAATGTTATCTATTCACTTCAGCTCATTCAAATTCCAGTTAGATCAAAAAGGAATGAAACTGCCGCTCGACCCTCTAGAATGCTTATTACGAGGGAACCCCAGGGCTCCTGTTTCCCTAGTAACATTGCGCAGCTGGAAGCAGTTGCTTCTGATTTAGACCGACTGACCTTATCCCCATGAAGAGTGTAAATGATTTATTATTCCCCATATTTAATAATAATCATAATAATAGTACTTGCATTTTTATAGCTCCTTACCATGTGAGACGTCTCAAAACGCTTCACAGAATATACTGTAAAATTGACTGTAAATTTTGTGGGTGAATCGCGGCAGCCAATTGAGCGCAGCAGTGATCCACAAACAGTCATGGATTGATTGACCAAATTATTATTTGAATTTTTTTTGAGGGATTATTATCCCGGAAAAGTGATCCGCTAATTGAATAACAACTGGGTTCCTACTTACCTCTTGATGAACAGAGGCGTGTGGAGTAAGGAAACTTGCCCAACATTTCACCCTGGTTTACTGTGAAATGGAGTGACTGTGTATTTGTCAGCAAATGTAGCAGCACAATTGCGCACAGCAATGTCCCACAATCAGCCATGAATGACTAATTTTATTGGGGGATTGTTGGCCAGGGCACCAGGATAAAACCCCTTCTCTTTTCGAATTGTGCCATGGGATCTTTAATGTCCAACTGAATAGGCAGATGGGACCTTGGTCGAATGTCTCATAACAGCCCCCCCTCCCCCACCCCAGCAAAGCACTGGAATGTCAATTTAGACTATGGGGTGGGATTTGAATCTACTATCTTCCGACTCATGGGGAGGCATGTAAATCCCAGAGTAATGCAAGCTAATGCAGGCTCCAGAGTGATAAGCAAAAGAAAAGACTTTCGTCATCTTGGGTTATCATCTGGTTAGAAAGAGTGAAATTGAGGATTGTAGGCAATACATTCGTGTTAATGGCTCATTATTTCTGTGGGTGTTTTATTTGGAGTCAGGGCGCGAAGGCAGCAATTTACATCTGTTACCTATTCTTCTCATCTGGAATGAAGGGTATTATTAAAAATTCAAAGCTCTCTCGCCCCAACACCCGTCCCAAAATACAATTGCTTTTTTAAAAAAAAGTAGCCAAACTAAGTTAAAGGTGTTCCTTACTCCAACTTTTAAGCTCCTAAACACTGCCATTAATAAACTAGAGCAATTAAGTAAAGGCTTTACTGTCCTGACTCCAATGTAGCTGGGAAGGAGGGGGATGATGGGGAAAAAGTTGACTCTACTTTCTATGAGATATGAGTCTGATGCATTTCATTAAAACCTTGAATAAAATGAGAAAAATTAAAGAGCCAAGTGATTATTTTACCAACTTTGTTTTGTTATTGTAGTAGAAAATGTGCACGTGTCCTGCAAAATTGCAAAGGGCAGCTCAGAGCTGACAGGTTTAATGGTAGCCTTGGGATTTACAGCAGTGATACCCTGCTCTGTAGCTGCAAAATAAGGTCACATTGGTGCCTTGGACAGCATTCTTGACACAGAGTCTTTACAAGGAAAACCATTTGAAAAATGATCAGAGGTGTGCGTGGATTTATGATCTCATTATCCCGGCCAGTCCCCCGATCCATCCTGCTGGCTCGCCCCTAACCCTGCTCATTCCTAGTCCTATAAGTGACCCTTCTGAGACTGGCTTGACCCTGAAACAATTTAAATGCTCCAAATACTGAGTCATTGCAGCGAATGAAAAGCTAGATAAGAGTATAAATGTATCCCTAAACCCCTCAAATTTAATTTCTACAAATTGTGAAGCCACTATAGACAGCATTCCCTTGAATGGATAATAGCAGGTTCATATCACCCTACTACGCAAACTTTGCACTGAATTGGACGGCTTGTTATAGTAACAGTCACATGGCTGGCAACTATTGTTAGCTTGTGTTAGTCACAGGGGATTCTGGGCAGCCTGCCTCATGATTCTGCTTGACCCTCATTGCATAGGCTAATGCCAGTTGAAAGATTCAATGCTATAATGTGTCTCACAATAAACTGAGGGCCTTTCCTCACTCAACAAATCTTGTAGTCTGTGGCTAAAGGTGAGAATATTGTGCAGGAGCATCAGGGAACATACTGAAGTACCAAAGGAACAGCTCAAGGTCAAGTGATAAGATTCCTTACTGTCCTGAAAAGTGCTTTTTCCATTTGTTCTCGTTAAAAACCATAAGCTCTACATGGCATTTACAATTATGTGCTGTAAAATGCTCGTGATAATAAGGTCAATCTGAATGAGCAGAGATTTCATATGTTTGGTATTTCTTGCAACATCACAATTTGGGTCAAATGCACTACTGGGAAATGAAATGACACATGAGAGAACACTGTTTTTTGCTCTCCAAACAAGAGCAAACACTTGCTACATTTTCCGGAAAAAAATTGGCCTTTTGAAATTTCTTGAAAAAAAGGCCAGTTGCTCAACAGTTGTGACTGTTGATGTGCTCACTTCTCTTTAAATCAATTACTCTCACTCAATCAACAAAGAGCAACATGAGGCTGCTGAGGTTCCGTCCTCTTTTTGTATAATGTCTGACTTATAATAATAATAATAATCCTTGCATTTGATATAGCGCTTTTCACGTCGGGAGGACGTCCCAAAGCGCTTCACAGAATATACTGTAAAGTGAATTGACTGTATATTTGTGGGCGAACGCGGCAGCCAATTGCACACAGCAATGTCCCACAAACAGTCATAGATAGAAAATGACCAATTTATTATTGTTTTTGGTTTTGGAGGGATTATTATTAGGCTCTGTGTGGAGTAAGGAAACTTGCCCAAGGTTTCGCCCTGTGCCTGGAATTGAACTCAGGTCTCTCGCTTGCAAAGCGAGTGCTCTAACCACTGAGCTACAGGGACTTGGACTTGAATGTGACTAAGGGATAACAACATCACTGTCAACCCTTTCCAGGCTCATTAATCATGGCTCCTCCCTCCCCGTCATACCTTGCATGCTGCTTGCAGCCCTAATATAAGAATAAATTGGAGGATTTAGGAACAGGAAACATATGTGGCCTTTTTGCAATACTGCTCTTCCCCTTCCCTTTGGTGTATTATATTACATATAAACTTTAGTCAGATATCTGAGCAAGTCCCGGAGAATGAATTTCCTGCTGCTATATGCCTTTTATGAGCACAGATAGGAGAGAGGATCCCTCTGGGAAGCTATGGATATGTAGAAAATATAAGCTTGATAACTGCAATTAATATTTGCCATTCTAAAGAGTATGTTCTAAGCCGCAGAGTGACTTATGAATCTATGAAATTGTACATCCAGCCATCTTAAATGTGACCAGGTCAATTCATGTTATTATCAGGGTGCGATAATTACAAAGAGCAACAACAGCTTTCGTTTACATACTACCGTTCATACATGATACAGGCAGGAAATGCTATTCATTTTATTATCCCCCAGGCAGCTGGGCTTTGCAAGTATCAACAAAGGATAATAATTATAATAAACCTTGTATTTGATAGAATGCCTTTCACATCAGGAAGACATCTTAAAGAGCTTCACAGGACACACTATAAAGTGTAATGACTGTGTATTTTGTAGGAAAACATGGTTGCCAGTTTGCCACAACAATGTCTCACAAACAGCCTTGAAGTGAATGACCAATTTTACTTGGGGGACTGTTGGCCGGGACACAGGGAGAAACTCTCTTCACTTTTTGAATAATAATAATCCTTGCATCTGATATGGTGCCTTATCGAGTCGTTGAGATGTCTCAAAGTGCTTCACAGAATATACTGTAAAGTGGATTGACTGTGTATGTTGTGGGCGAAATGTGGCATGCATAGATGGATAGATAAATAAATAAATGCACACATAAATGTCCCATAAACAGTCTTGGATTAATTAACCAAATTTTTGATTTTGGTGGGATTACAACTCCAGGAAAGCAATCTGCCAATTGAATAACAACCGGGTTCCTAGTTACTGCTACGTAAACAGATGCATGTGGTGTCAGGAAACTTGCCTAAGGTTTCACCCTGCCGGGAATCGAACCAAGGCCCCCTAACTGCCTTGGGATCCTTAACGTCCACCTGAATAGGCAGATGGGACCTAGGTTTAACATCTCATCTGAAAGACGGCATCTCCAACAAAGAAGCACACCTCCAGCACTGCACTGAAGTGTCAGCCTGAACCGGAGTTCAAAATCCAAACATGAAACACAGCCTTCTGACTCAGGGGCAAAGTGTTACCAACTGAGTGACAATGACACCTTAGTTTAACTAACACAAGTAGATTTTTCAGCCCATTCGACCTGCTCTGCCATTTTCTTAGATAATGAATGATCTGCAATTCTGTACCGATGCTCAGATGTCTTATTTATCAGGTTGCCCTCATTAAATAAGAGCCACAGGCACTAACCAATACTTATTAATCAACTTGTCACATTGCAGCCCACCTCCTTCACATCTGTTGAAATCTTTACCACAGATAATGGTAAATTATCTTCACCACAGATAATTATTTGGGGAGGACAGGTTTGCAGGGCTATGGCGAGAGAGTGGAGGAATGGGATTGAACCGGATAGCTCTTTTCAAAGAGCCTGCACAGAAACGATGGGTTGAATGGCTTCCTTCTGTGCTGTATAATTCTATGATTCTATGAAAGGGTCACTGTATTACTTTTGATATTTGCTCCTTTAATGAACCACTGATCCAAAGCCCAATGACGCCACCTATTCTTGCTCTTTTCTCCATTTCCTCTTGATACCCTTCCTTCACACTTGCTTATCTAATTCCATTTTAAATTCCCCCCAACAAGAAAAATCTGTTTCAAGAGTCTCCTCCAGGCAAATCATTCAATCTTTCAATAAACCTCTGGGGCAATAAAAAAAATCTTCCCAACTTCTCCTTTTGTTCTCCTGTCATCTGGATGCATACAATTAAAATACTCCATATATAGTCCTCAATTGACCCACAAATCCCACACTTTAACATCTGTATTAGAGGGTTTTTCATTCAAGAAGTCAAAACTTCAACTTGACTGTCAGGGGTTAACAGCGATGGGCTCCTGACTCCCACTCACTTGTAAATTAATTGCACAGAACAAATGGACCAAGCCCTGTGGATGGTTTCAATACACCATACCTGCTAACTCTACAGGTTTTCCATGTAGGCTCAACAGTCCACAGAGAGCAGGGATCGCATGTTTTTTTTAAAATGTGGCTCTATTTATGCCCAGGGCTAAACCAGTCAGTATCAAGATGTTGGCATCACATAGTCTGGCAGGAGTTTGAAAGGTGGATTTGTAGCAGGAGGAATGGATTTTTAGAGCGCATAACTTCACGATTTTTTTTCCTGGACCCAGTTCAGCTAATTCTGAATTCCAAATATTTGGGATCTGGATAGCTGGGAGGGGGAGGGGGTGATTACTGAACTTCAATTGGCAATGCAAACATCTAAGAAAAGAAAATATGAGCAGAATTTTCAAGACAGAATGGTGAACACATTTCCAGACATGCATAAACGTAGAGCTTATGATTATGTTTTTTGTGCTGTTTGCAGAAAGCATGTTTCAATAGCAAAGGGTAGTAAAAAGGATCTTGAGGATCATATTCTAACAAAGGTCCATATGAAAAATATAATCACATGGTTTTCGTGTACATTTCAGTAAAGAATTGTATAACACCTGTTGCTTAGTTATAATAGGTTTTTAGTCACAAAAAATGGTTGAAATATATGCTACAGAATATTTTCTTTTTAATTTTGAGTTATTTTAGAGGGAGACACTAAACAAGGTTAAAATTTATGCCACTAAAAGTCTTTGTGGAGTCCTGTAGCTCAGTGGTTAGAGCACTCGCTTTGTAAGCGAGACACCTGAGTTCAATTCCAGGCAGAGGGCGAAACCTTGGGCAAGTTTCCTTACTCCACACGCCTAATAATAATCCCTTCAAAACCCAAAACAATAATAAATTGGTCATTTTCAATCTACGACTGTTTGTGGGACATTGCTGTGCGCAATTGGCTGCCGCGTTCGCCCACAAATATACAGTCAATTCACTTTACAGTGTGTTCTGTGAAGCGCTTTGGGACGTCCTCCCGACGTGAAAAGCGCTATATCAAATGCAAGGATTATTATTATTATTATTATAGTGCTTCTTTTCTGCTGCAAGTTGGCAGGTCAGATATACACAGATTAGGATACTGGAAGGAAATACACTTATGATTATTGTAAATATGGAAAGAGGGAAAAATAATATACTATTGATAAACCTTGCGTTTGATATTGCGCCTTTCATGTTGGGAGGACATCTTAAAGTGCTTCACAGGATTCACTGTTAAGTGTAGTGACTGTGACCTTTCCAGGTGAATATGGCAGCTAAGTTGCAGACAGTAATGTCCCACAAACAGCCATGAAGTGAGTGACCATTTTATTTGGGGGACTGTTGGCCAGAACACCGGGAGAAACTCTTCTCTTTTTGAGCAGTGTCATGGGATCTTTAATGTCATAGTGAATGGGCAACCAGGACCTCGACAGTTCCAACAATTCAGCTCATTCTCAGCACAGCATTGGAGCATCAGCCTAGATGTAAACCAGGAGTTTGCAAGGTAAATTATGTGCAGCAGCCTGAAACCCAAATTCCTCTGCACTGTAAAATAACTTATACTTTGGCATATGTTGGCAGTGAAAATTATTTTTTGCTTAATGCCAGTTAATATAGTAATTACAACCTGTGGAGTCCTGTAGCTCAAAACACAAAATACTGCAGATGCTGGAATCTGAAATAAAAGAGAGAGAGCTGGGAAAACTCAGTAGGTCAGACAGCATCTATGAAGAAAGGAAAGTGAGTCAACGTTTCGGGTCCACAGCCCTTAGTCAGATCGCAGTCCTGTAGCTCAGTGGTTAGAGCACTCGCTTTTCAAGTGAGAGACCTGGGTTCGATTCCTGGCAGGTTGAAACCTTGGGCAAGTTTCCTTACTCCACAAGCCTGATAATAATCCCTCAAGAAAAACATAATAATAAATTAATCACTTCAATCCACGACACGCTATAAATTTCAAGGGGCCACTGCTCGAAACATTGGCTTAATCTATGTCAATAATATTAAAATGTTTGTTTGATATTAATCAAGTAACTTGCTTCAACTCTCTGATAGCTGAACACTTTTTGGGATTGACTGGAATAGGCAAAATCTACACAACTAGTCTGAGGAGCGTGACGTACCCTCAGTTTCCTCAACATTATCCTCATTTTCTATATCTATTATTTGATCCATAGAAGTTAATAACAACAACTCTTCTGTTTGATAATAGCATCTTTCAAATCAGGAGGACATCTCAAAGAGCTTCACAAGATTTTACTATAAAGTGTAATAACTGTTCTGTAGGCAAACAAGGCAGCCAATTTGTACTCACAGGCAGCAATGAAGTGAATGACCAATTTTGATCTGGGAGATTGCTGGCCACTACACTGGGGAAAACTTCCTTCTCTTTTTGAATAGTGTCATGGGATCTTTACCGTTCACATGAACAGGCAGACGGGACCTTGGTTTAATATCTCATCCGAAGGATAGCACTTCCAACAAAGAAGCACTGCAATAACACTGCATTTGAGTGTCTAAATGAGTTAAAAGTTCCACAGCCTTCTGACTCAAAGGCGAGAATGATACTCACAAAATAGAATTTTCCAGATTAGTTAGAGCAAGGAACTATGAAAGGTTACAACTGAATTTTAATCCTATTAGTGAAAGAGTGGCTGCCTGCTGGTTACAATTTTGCCTGCAGTATAACTTGTGGTTTCCTCTCAAAGGTTTACACACAGAATTGATTCAATATAAGGGCAGTAACAGAAATATTTTTTGTAAAACGTCCTACCAACAAAAATATTCAGCTTAAAGTACAACAGTTAGATTTAACACCATAAATGTTGGGTGGAAGGAAGCAGTCAGTAAAATATCAACAGAATCTCAGTTACACAGAGGAAAAGGCTAGTTTTGGGTAATCTGTCTTAAGATGTGTCCTTCTGGTGAAAGGCGCTATATTAATGTAATTTTTGTTTGATGTTGGTGTTAAGCACAGCCAACGTCAGCCAAAATCTAACACTTGATGGCTTGTAGTAGAGCTGAATTAACTTTTTAGTGCTGCTATTTTTAGAATATTTGGAGTACATGTTATTATTATAATCTTGTTTAAGTAGTAAAAAACAAGGAGTCAAATTTCTCAAAGGTGAACTCTTACAAACAGCTTTACAGCTAGCTAGCAGGAGATGTGCAAGAGTTGACATGGGATGACACCAATCTTCAATTTCTTCCTGTGAAAAAGTGCCTGACCTCTCTGTGACTGCATGGTTTAGACTGGAGACTCACTGGGAGGGTGCAAAACCACATGTGTGATATGTCGAAACTCTAGCTACTGTGCCATTCAACCTAAACTTCTAATTTCACCAAGTTAGCAACAATATTATCTGATATCGAATAGTTGACCAATTGACCAGGCTTCACCCCAAACCTGCAACCAGACCAGCTGTATTTGAAGTGAAATGCTCAGGATCATTCAAGGGTAAATAAATAATAATCCTTGCATTTGATATAGCGCTTTATCATGCTTTCACTTCTCAAAGTGCTTCCCAGAATATACTGCAAAGTGAATTGACTGTATATTTTGTGGGCGAAACGCGGCAGCCAATTGCACACAGCAATGTCCTACAAGGTTTGAGTGACCAATTTATTATTATTATTTTTAATCATGAGGGTAAGCATCCTGTAAGGTAATGGTGCTCCCGAAATCCTGGTATTGCAACCTCTACTCGTCATCTCACCATTAGCTATTGGGAGAAATAATATAAATTGGAAAAACATTCATATCAGTGATATTGTACTGGACAAAGAGAGCACAAGATACAAGGTTGACTTCTGCTGATAATTTCTCTTCAATTACTATCACCAGTAAAATGAGAAAATTGGAACTAATGAACTAGATTACTGACATATTCAGATGTGTTCCCCTCTTTACCAAGGATGTTATTACCGCAAACTAGTTTGCGTAAGGCTCCGCCACTGTTAATAATAATAAAAATAATTCTTGCATTTGATATAGTGCTTTTCACGTCTTCTAGACGTCTTAAAGCGCTTCACAGAATATACTGTAAAGTGAATTGACCGTATATTTGTGGGTGAAACACGGCAGCCAATTGCGCACAGCAGTGTCCCACAAACAGTCGTGGATTAAAAATGACCAATTTATTATTTTTTTTTGGAGGGATTATTATTAGGCGTGTGGAGTTATGTGGCGTGTGGAGTTAAGCGCTCTGAGACGGAAGGCGAACTAGATGGTCTTCTTTCACCTAGCAAATTCTTATTGCAATCTCTCCGAGATGCTGTCCGATCTGAAGGACGCTATATAAATACAAGTTGTTTTTCTGACCTAAGCTTGACTCCCCTCTCTTCCAATCTCCATTCTGTGGTAAAGAATGGCAGGGAAAATTGGGGACAAACAATCCACAGGTCACACAGTTCACCCACTGCTGACAGGCAGGACCAGTCAGCAGTTTATCTGGGATGATTCAGCAGCACTCACAGCAACACTGAAGGGCCTCAAACCCATGGAAGTCCTTCACCTTCCAATAAGTTTTTTTTAAAAAAAATACAGCTTACAACAAGCAGCTCATCTGCTAAATGTTTACCGCACAGTGAGGAGCTTGTTATCCACAATAAATAGGAAACAGCTCCATTATGGATATAAAAAAAAGCACGGATAATTGGACATCACACAAAATATAAATTGGTTATAGGACTAACAAAAAACCCTTCCACCAGAAGTTATACTGTCACTATAGTTCCTCATTGGGCCAGACCTTCTCCCTTTCTTTGACCTACTCTTTTTCCCCTGATTTTCTTTCTCTCTAACTTTCTCTCCCTCTCCCCAACTTTCATTTATCTACCGATCTCTGATTTTCTCTTTCTTTCCCCACAGATGCAGCAGATAGCTAAATACCATATTGTTGAATATAACAGGTTTTTGCCCTAAAACAGCTTAAAAATTGCTGCTCACCTTATATTTACTTGACTAATAATAATAATCCTTGCATTTGATAGTGTATTATCAAGTTGAGATGTCTCAAAGCTCTTCACAGGATATACTGTAAAGTTAAATGACTATATTTTGTGGGCGAATTGCATAATGTACCACAAACAGCCATGGAATGTGTGACCAATTTTATTTGGAGGATTGTTGGCCAGTAGACCAGGAGGAACTCCTTTCTCATTTCAAATAGTGCCGTGGGTCTTTAATGTCCATGAGTCATTAACCACAACATATAAATTGATTTAACATCTCATATGAGGGACATAAGGATTATACAAAATGTGAGATACCATCAAACGAAATCCAGTTGCAAAACTGAACACAAAGTCATGAGACATAGAATTTCCTTGCACAGTGCAAGTTAATTGCAATCCTAGTAACATTATACATTGCACAATACGCACACATGTGCACAACTGGAATTTCTTGCTCATAATCAGAAAGTAGGTGTTAAGTGAGAAAGTTGTAGAGCGACAAAGCAACAGAAAAATTAAGTGTTACAATTAAGTTAGTTAGACAAGAGTCAAAGCGAGAGAGAGAAAAAGAGAGGAAGTCAGAAAGTGATAGAAAATTAGAGAAAAGAAAGAAGAAAAAGGGATCATTATTTGATTATGATCATCCCAGTGTGGGCAATTGTTGAGAAGAAGCAACCAACTCCTCTGGAGAAGGCAAAAGTCTATACAATAGATTTTACTAAGAATCCTTCATACTAGTGGAGTACATCCTAAGTATATACAATATATTCACCAATGGATCATTTTTCACATTTCTGCCAAGCAGTGTTAAAACCTGATTGTTTCCTAATCACATTAAACAACTTGATAAACTAAAGGAGTATAAAAGTCGCTAATCTCATAATCATAGAGAAGAAAGCCTGCATGAAGTAACTTAAAAACACTAAAGGCTGAAATTATTCATATTCCAAATTAAGACTGAAATCGTTTTTTTTGCTAAAATTCTGCACTACATCTTACATTTTAAACCTGGGGTCCTAAGGTTAAACCCAAGTGAATTTCAAGCCTCTGGCATTTGTGTAGCCTGGATATTGAAATCAACTTCTCTAGTATTACCACAAGATCCCCCTCTAAATTTCACTGCTCAAATTTAATCTCAGTCTTTGTATCACATATCCACTCGTATAAGAAAAGAATGCAGTTATCAAACTTTAAATTTTAATTGCTGTGTATTTGCTCAATTGACCCCATCTAAATCCTTTTCAAAATGTTTTGCTGCATTCTCCAGCTCTACTGATTCTCTTATCTGTGTGCCATCAGTAAATGGAACCAGTGTTATAATTGCTTTCAGAATCCATGATGTTTATGTACATACGAATCAATGAGGATTGAAGCATTCAAGATAGTTCATCTCTGGCCCAAACTTCCTCTATTCTGAAATTATTTCTCCATTTCCCTTTTTTTAAAAATCAGTTCATTTTCTACCATGCAGTCTTTTATTGGGAGTAAATAAAACTACAGTCTATTCAGGTGGTAGATTGCAAAGGACAGGGAGTACTGACCAACCATGTATCTGCATGAGTAGCAGTCTAAAGGTTACACTGCATTGTGTAAAAAAAACCTGTAGACTGAGAATTCTATATTGTGGACAGGGATCAGTTCCAAGAAGTACACCTGTTCCTGAGACTGGCATCGAAGGGTGTCACCTTGACCTGTATGGATGGTACAATCTGGAATCAGATTTTTTTTGGTCAGCTGGGTGTCTGATACATGCGGAAACCCATCACCATGCTTAAGAGTATCCAAACCAAATTGAGATTTCCATGCACACCACCTACACATGGAAATCCCAGAGATAGATTGTTGGAATGAAATGTGCACTTTCTCCCTGGAGGGACAGTATGCTGCTTACCTAACCCTATAAGATAGTAGGTGCAGGATGGCAGGAGCCAAGGCATGGGGATACCAGAGTATGTGTTGGGGTACTGCTGGAGTCTAACCAGCTAAAACCGCATAGCTTGCCTTTGATAGCACTGTCTGACAAGCTTTCTCGCTAAACTCTAAGCTCACAATTGCCTGCTGTAGGACATTGTTGGACACTAGGACACTTCACACAAGCTAGCCTCATCACTTCTCTGAGTTAAGATATCTAATATTACATCTCATTACTCAGGACCAACTTTGTTTCCACTGAGCAATGCCAAGCCACAATGAGTGTTGGAACGTTTCAACTGTAGCCTAAATAAAACGTAATCCAGAGATCTCATTGCTTAGCCAATGAATAACAATTCCCCAATCTCTCAGAAAACCTACGGATGCTCAAGAGTGGGGCAGGAGCTTGTATACTTACTGTGACGGACATAGCTAAGCAGGTGAAGGTAAACCTCTTGATATGCGATTTATTGATGATGTGTCCGAGTTTATTGCTGGAATTGTTCTATGACAGATAAAGAAGAATATGATCAGTTGCCATTTAATGTTATATTAAAGTAACTATTGGTTGTGTTTTAGGGTAACAAATTTGCACTGTTGGTATATTGGAGCTTTGGAAAGAGCAAAAGCAATTTTGATTTTAAGTGGGCTTCACAGTGTTAGAGAAAAATGGGATCTTCCACTTGTCCCGAGAGGCGCTGGCTCAGAAAACCTTATTTTCCCACTTCAATGTTGTCAAAGTGTTAAGGTGAGTAATGTTATTTCTGGAGAATGAGACTTTCCCATTGCAATGGGGATCTCAGCACTCAGCTTTAGCATGGGATAAAAAGAGAGTGCAGATCCCTCTGCTCAGCAAAGTAGTTCATTTCCTCTCACCATCAGGGCCAGTACCACATTTCCATCAGCTGAATAAGCAGCAAGAAGCTTACCAGTGCCTCGTACTAAGTTATACAATTTTAGCTGGTTCCCTTCCATCAGTTCCCAATGTGCACTTCGGAGTCCCAAACCCTGGGGTTCTACGTTCCACTGTTCTTTGGACGTAGGGGAGCAGGTTTCACCTTTCCCAGGGTACAGATTGCACACTCCAAAACTGACAGACACAAGCTCTGCTTTGGTGGACAATCAGCAGCTGCAACTGGAGGCACACGTTTCCGCCGGCTCAAATACACTTCTCCCCTCCCCGCCCCGCTGAGCCATCGGGGAGAGTCAGGGACGTCAATTAATCAGAATGATGTTGTGGACAAGTGGAATGGATCATTTTTTGAACAGGAAGGGCAGTGAGTACAGATATTATCTGAATGGGAAGGTGAGCGATCTGCACAATTGTAGTTACATCTGTTGGTAATCATTTGCATAATCTACTTCTGGAGATGTCACCCTGTGTACGTGTGTTTTTAAATGTTTTATAGAATTAACTCCTGCATGTGCATGGCATTACCTTGTCAAATGCAGGATAAACAGCTCGGAGCTCAGTCAGCCACCCGTAAGGCATATGACCCACTGGGTATGTTGCTGTCAGAACTGCAACAGCCTTAAAGTAAAGGAAATAGAAAGAAAATATTAAACCACAAATGCCTGCGAGTACTATTTTCCCACATCAACAGACCAGCAAATCAGACTACGACCAACCAGCATTTACATAAAACAAACAAGACTTCATCATTACTCTGCTCAAGGCATTTGCAAGGTAAATGTCAGAACAGCTGTGGTTTCTAAATACTGTACTCAGAAAGAAGTCAGACTAATTCTTGTTCTAGTCATCAGCTGAGGTGACAGCTCTGGCTGTTTATTCCGAATTATGAATCTAGCCTTTGGGTCAACTGTTACTAAATAGACAATGAGTCATCGTATCTGGATGAGAAGATGTTTTTTTCCTGAAAAAGTGGTTGTGTTTTATTTGGGGGAAGGAGCAAATTATAATCTTGCTATTCTAGAAAGTAGTGAAATCAAAGACCTGGTAAATCTCAAATCAGCAACAATAAAAACAACAACTTGCATTTATATAGTGCCCTTCACGCGGGATAGCATCCCGGAGCTCTTCTGGGTCAATTTATTTGGATTTTAGGAAAGCATTTCATGAAGTTCCACATGTAAGACTTTCTGTGACTAACTCACCTCTGTGGCTGTGGGACTGCCCCCCAAGTCACGAGACACAAACAAATTGACTATGGGCCTGCTGATCCGCTGAGTGGCTAGGATCAGAGCTAGAGGCCACCAGAAAGCCAGCATCTTCTTTATTGTAGCTTCTCCCTGGAATGCGAAAAGAACATAGTTCGATTTCTATATCGAGTCAGAATTGTGGTTTATTGGTGGAGCACAGACCATCCAACACATCCCTGGAGAGACACATTCTGCTTACTTAATTCTGGAAAGTTTTAGGGCAGATTGGGGACCCAAGAATGTACACTGGGGTACTGCTGAAGTCTAAGCAGCTAGAAGCGCATAGCTTGTCACTGATATTGATGCTAGCAAGCTTTCCTGCTGTTCAGCTAGGTCCACCTTACCTGTTAGGGCTATGGCTCACAGGCTTAACAGGAGATGGGTGGGAAGAATCTGTGCCCCCAGTGACTGGTCTGCTTTCCACGTCCTGCTGATAAGATGTCAGATTTGTTATCAGCAATGCCCTAGAGTACTGTGGACCCACCTGACTCAGGAACTGGACTACTATATACTAATCTTTGCATTTGATATAGCGCCTTATCATGTCTTCGAGATGTCTCAAAGCACTTCACAGAATATAATGTAAAGTGAAGTGACTGTATATTTTGTAGGTGAAACGGGGCAGCCAATTGTATGCAGCAATGTCCCACAAACAGTTGTGGATTGAGTGATCAAATTATTATTATTTTTATTTATTTATTGATGGGATTATTACCCCCAGAAAAGTGATCCGCCAATCAACTAACAACCAGGTTCCTACTTACTGTTAGGTGAACAGAGTATGGGTAAGGAAAGTTGCCTGATGTTTCACCCTGCCTGTGAATCGAACTCAGGTCCTCTCGCTTGAGAGGTGAGTGCTCTAACCACTAAGCTATAGGACTCCACAATAGAGCATTGTGGGACCACCATAGAAGATTGATACGATTAAGACATTTCTAACCTCCAAGATGCTTAAATATTTGATGTAGTTGAATACTTACCCCCATTTCAGGTCCACTTCTCTCCGGAATTACATCATGTACATTTTTGTAGTAGCCAAGGCCCAGCATGGTAAAACGGACCATTACACCCATATACAAGGACAGGATTGGGATCAGGAGAGGTTCTGTGCACTCCAAATGACTGTGAAGCAAGATAGACACAAATACAATCTAGAAGGAAAATAAACGAGATTAAATGTCATTTTCTAATTTGCAAACAAATCAACAGCACAAATTAATATGTACATAGGAGGTAAAAAAATAGTACAAACAACCCAACATCTTTCCTGAATACATTTTAGCTGCCAGTGTCAATGTCTAGCATTGCTACGATAGATGAAGCAGCACATGCTGGATGCAGAATAATGCTCCCTCTGCTCCACCATTGTGCCTCACCTTTCAACCTCAAAGCATATCCCTTTATGGCACCAGCATGAAAATTTTCCACTCTGTTATTGCTTCTGCCTATTTAATGCTCATTTTGTAAACATTGGGCTGTTTTGTGATGTTCTCTCACAACTGCTAGGAACTGGGTTCAAAGTGCCCAGATCCAAGGAGTGAATGGAGAGTTCCTTACATCCTTAAATGTAATTATAGTTCACTTTATTTGTACATTTTGATGGCAAACTTTCAGGTTCAACTTGGGAGACCACCATTAAGATGGAAACACAGACTTGAAGCAGAAAATCATACAAGTTGCAGAAGTTTATATTCAAGACTTATTGTGCAATAAGAGTATTTGATCAGAAATGCTACACAACGAAAAGTAATAAGAAAGTAAAATTCTGCACTTATTTTAGAATCTTTTCCTGATTCTACTGAATAAAACATTTTGCATTAAGTATTTATTTCCTATATGTGTACATAAACCCATCTCTCCAGCATCTGCAGGGATTATTGCATTGTGCAATAGGCGCAAGTTTGATTTGGATACAAGCAAAAGGGGTTTGAAAAAAAACTTTCATTTGCATTTTGGGTTCCTTTTGTTTTGTGTTGTATTCAGAATTTTAAATGGTGCCACACGTTGTGTGCATCAGGGGCTCAATACAGATGTGTGAATATAAAATGTTAACATGGTGCAGAATTTATTAAAAACTGCAATTTAATTTTCATACTAGGTGTTTTTGCTTTAGTGGGAAATAATGGCCGAATCGCCTGAAGTTTTTATGGAAAATCCTTAGAATGCATGGGAAAAGCTGGATCATCATCTGGGAGTGCTGATAACCCACCCTGCAGTTTTTTTTACTGCCCTCCTTACAAGCACAACCCCATTGCTATCCTACCTGAGTAATGACATCGGAGACAGAAGCACAGCCCACCAGTAAACTGTATTTGTGCTTTAGCAGAATGCCTGCGTGAGTCCAGGCCTAAAAAGCAGTTAAAAACAATTCATTGGGGATGACATTTCCATTCAACACTAGGAACACGCACAACAAGTTTCAAGAGAAGAAAAAAGCAACCAATTTCTGCACAATTTACATTTCTATACTGCCTTTCACATCAGACGACATCTCAAAGTTCTATGATAAACCTAGATGGGCACCCAAGCCGGTGGGGTCGGAGCAGAAGAGGGTGGAGAGGGGAAAAATGACTGAAAGCATGATCAAAGAGGCATATTTTGGGACCTACACTGAACAACGGCAGAGAAGGACTCCAGAATGCAGTTCCAGAGAGTGGAGGCAGAATGGTTGAAAGCGAACCTGCTGATGGTGGGTGGATATAGCGGGCAGGGGTACATGAAGCATATATTCAAACTGTTTTGAAATCAGTGAGATTGTAACTCTTCCCCTCAAGGAAGTCAACAAAAAGATTTGCTATGCATGATGTTATTCTGCACAGAGCTAAAAAAAAGCCAACTGATAAAACACAAAAGGTTTACAGCACAGAAAGAAGCCATTCAACCCAACATGCCTAGGCTGGTCCTAGCTCCCCTACTGGAGCCACCAACTCTAATCCCATTCACCTTTATTTTTGCCTCAGTTGAAAACCAGCAGCCACCTTTGAAGCTATGAGTTTCAATATTACAACCTAATAAGGCATCAATGCATTTAAGAGGAAACTCAGTGGAAATATGAGAGAGAGGAATAGAGGTGTATGGGGGCGGGGGGGCAGGGATTAGGATGGGCGGAGGCTCATGCGAAAATATAAAAATTGACACACACTGAATAGGCCAAATGTTCCATTGCTATAGACTATATAGGTAAATAACCCATTTTAACTCGGAAGAAACTAGAACAACATTGAAAGATGGGGCGAGGTCAAAACATCTTCATATACATTAATTATCAAGGTCATATAAATTGTCTGCAACATACACCAGTTTGCATGTGTATTGCTCAGAATACAATAAGATAAGAATTGTTTTTGAATTTTCTTAAAAAAAACAAATTAGTCACTCAATCCACGACTGGTTGTGGGACACTGCTGTGTGCTATTGGCTGCCGCATTTCGTCCACAAAACATGTACAAAACAGTTGACTCGCTTTACAGTATATTCTGTGAAGCGCTTTGAGACGTCTCGAAGAAGTCATAAGGCGCTATATCAAATGCAAGGATTATTTTTATTATAACCCTTCTTTTTAATGGAATATGTCACCCTGAACACCTCTCCCATATCTCCTTCTTATAATATTCTGTCTGATTGTACACTGTTTGATAGTATTTACCACATATTATGAATCATTTATATTATTCATCCCACTTTTAAAAACCTAACCACTGTATTTGATTTCTCAATCTGTGCCAAGTTATTGATCCCCTATATATATATATATACACACACACACACAGGGTGACCAAAAAGTTGTGATACCATAACAACATTACAATGTCTAATAAGTCTTAGAGAAATGATGATATTTTGTTTTTTTTAGATAATAGGGTAGTTATCATGACTTTTTGGTCACCCTGTTAACAGTTTGGTCTCTAAGTTGTTATAATAAATCGCAAACTGGAGCGTCAAATGTGCTCTCAATGGCCTAAAAAGTGAGGTTACTTCAGGACAGTGGATTGTTAGCTGCAACACATTGAAACCAGATGCCAGGATCCCAGGCTACAGAAGGATAAAGCCAGCAGCTGCTCAAAACACATGTGGTGCCTCAACTCTGTTTTCCACCAGCTGAAGCTGCACTTGTTCTAACAAGTAGGATTACATTTGTGTTACCTTTGTAAATTAAAGGACACTTTACAGTAGCATTTGTACCAACAACAACAACAAGATTACATTTGTATAGCGCCTTTCACGTCGGGAGGACATCCCAAGGGAAGGTAAACATTTTGTGTACAATAGGAATAGATAACAAGAAGGCATTATGTGGCAATGGTCTCTTTGAGCACGTCAGGTAATATCAATAACTCAATTTGAACCAGATGACAGACTAAAATGAAAGCACCCTATAGGTAACCAGCTCATCTTTATCTTTTACAATTGAATGGCAGTAACACTAAGTATGTAGGGATGTGTATCGAGGCTGTGAGTAGGACAATGTTCTCAAGCATCTCATGCGAGTTGTGGTGTTCCTGATGCTTACCATCCACCGAGTGAAGCGCCAAACCTCTCCTAGTCAGATATTAAATAATCAACTAGTGATTATCCTCGGGGCAGAGGGCAAGGTAAGTGAGGTCTCGTTAAGGTTGAACATTCTTGGCAACGAAATAACAGAATTTAGTCAACTCTCTGTGACAGTCTCCATGATCTGATTCTTGAGCTAGATGGGGCTGCATTACTCCAAGGCACTGTTGGTGACAGACCGACCAGTTTTAAAAGAACTTCAGGAAAACTGGCTTCAACGCTTCTTTGTAAGCTTTACTGTTAAAAGATACATCCCCTTGCACCGCATTCAATTGTAAATGATTAGAAAGAACTGGTCACACTTTTTCAATCATAGGAAAGCTAACAGGCAGTCAAGCAGCCAGTTATCAACATTCACATTTTGCATAGCAGCATGATTCAGCAAAAGACTGCCCTTGTCCTACTTGGCAACGATGAAACAGCTTTGTCTCACGTGGCACTAAAGTGCAGTCAATGTCATAATAACATTTCCTAACCACGTCTGAAACTATTCAAACACCAGTGATAAGTTCATAGAATGCAAACATAATAATAAATAATAATCCTTGTATTTGATATTGTGCTTTTCACGTCTTCTAGACATCTCAAAGCGCTTCACGGAATAGACTGTAAAGTAAATTGACTGTATATTTTGTGGGCAAAACGCAGCAGTCAATTGCACACAGCAGTGTCCCACA
This sequence comes from Callorhinchus milii, assembly GCF_018977255.1. Taxonomy (NCBI): domain Eukaryota; kingdom Metazoa; phylum Chordata; class Chondrichthyes; order Chimaeriformes; family Callorhinchidae; genus Callorhinchus; species Callorhinchus milii. The sequence goes on from NW_024704743.1 coordinate 38,504,824, forward strand.
AACAGTCGTGGATTGAAGTGACTAAATTATTATTGTTTTATTTTCTTGATGGATTATTATTATCAGGTGTGTGAAGTAAGGAAACTTGCCCAAGTTTTGCCCTGCCGGGAATTGAACCCAGGTCTCTCCCTTGCGAGGCAAGTGCTCTAACCACTGAGCTACAGGACTCCACAACACCTATTCTTTATTTGGAATCACCATAATGGGCAGATCGCAAGCAACAATTGGGGTTTCTGAACTAGTCATGAATCTGAAATAAATCTTGTGACACACAATGGTTAGCATCAGGAGACACTGTCTAGTCTGAGTGCTCTTGAGTGCTGAGTACCAGGGTGGACCCCCTATGTCATGGTGATCAGAATTGTACACAGGTCTGCGTGTATGGCCTGACCAGAACAGTGTACCGCTTGAAGGTTCTATATCGATGGTGTAGTTGAGCGGGGTTTTCAAAATTCTCACAACCCTCTGTGATTTTGTTTTCTGGAATCATGTTCACTGGCTCAGATCTAATATTGAAGAATAAGTCCCTTGTTTTGGATCCTTCTAAACAAGAATAGTCTCCCTTTATCTGGCTTGTCAATTGCCTTCATTATTATAAATACTTCAAGCCGACTCAGCTGTTCCTTCCAGTTTGGCATAAGAGAACACCAAGCGTGGCATCCAGACTGCTTGAGTTAGGCTTGCTGCTTCTCAAAAAGGCTTCACATCAAAGACAGTTATTAATTTCTGCTTCTACCCATCTGAGGCCCCTGGAGCTCAGGACACAACTAACTCCCAGGGGAGGTGTGGTTTTCCATATTACTTTTGCTTGATCAGCCTTGTAATGAACTTTACTGATTCCAATTATATTAATAAGGGATCTTTTATAAGCATAAAAATACATTGGAACAGCTGAGGCTTGTATGCCATTCTACTCTGCAGATGAACTCCTACCCCAGCTGATTTAACCAGTTGCCTCAATAGTTTTGTTTTGCATTCCTCATGATCGTGAACGTAAAAAATTCAGTTTTTTTCTAGCATGAAATTAATTTTCAGGCATGCATTAAGTTTCCTTAAAATTCTGGAAGCTGTTTCACATTGAAAGGCAAAAAGTAGCAGGGAGATAAGAGAGGACCTCGGCCAACCATGTAACAGTCAAAATAAACCGTGTAATTAAATTGTTGTCATGCACATAAAGGAGAGTGTGAAAATGTGCCCAGAGTGCTGGTTATAGGAGGACAGTAAAATGATGCACCAAAGGGTAAAAAAAATCTCCCATAGCATAATGACAAGTGTTTATAATGGGGCTGACATGTAGGGATTTAAATCTCGAGAGTTGTTTTATTTATACAAACATATTAACACTAATTCTTTCTTCAAAGCAAGTGTGTTGGTGTGAGTTAGGTAAAGAGAGATCAAGAGAGGTTTTGAGCTGTTTCGTCACTTGAGAGCAGCCACACATTTGTGTATATGTTTCTAGTTGTAACAGGGGGTATTTTTAATGAAAACTTCAATAAGGCTATATCTTGTAGATGTATAAACACAAAATGTATTCCCTGGGTGAAAGAACAGAAAAAAATAAAATGGGCAATTTCTTTAAACAAACAAGCAAAAAAGGAAGTCTGCTTGATTTAAGGGAAAAAGATTATCCAGAGAAAATGGTCTTAAAAATTAGCATTGATTGATGGGGGGGAGGGACCTAAGCATTTCTTTGTTTCTATGTCCATTTCTTTCAGAAAAAACTGGTCCAATCTTAATGTACAGGAGTCAGCAGTCAATAGATGTAAACAGCCAACAGGATCCACTGTCTACATTTAGAATTGGTTGAATGGGTTCTTTTGGTGCATCAGCAGAAATCAATGAATGCTTGCAGTTAAATCGTTTATCAAAAATTTAAACTTATCATTCACACAGATGCACTTTTAAGCCAAACTCAGAAAAGTAACACTCAAACACCAGTCCGATAACGATAGTGATACGTGACACAGGTTAGAACATCGGGAAGCCTCTTCAGTTTCTTATTACCAGTAATGACTACTATTTAAGCTGTAAACATTGATTCTGAAGTGGGGAAAGAAATGGCAATACAGTCCGTGTTTGTTCATGATACTACATGAGGGGTAGCTGCAATTGACAGGAAACAGGCTGACCAAAGGCAGTGGGATCTGTATACAGTGGGTTGACAAATGAGGCAGACTGATAAGGTTGGGGGAAGGAAAATAAAAAGTATCATAATTTATAAGCTAAGCTAATAGTCTGCTGAATACAACACAAACAAACACAACAACATGTATTTATATAGTGCAATTCCATGACCAATTTCCATACAGGGTAGTGTCTCAGAGGGCTCAGCAGTGCTTGATGCCGAGCCGGGGGGAGGTGGCCCTTGGCACAGTTGAAGAGGAAGGTCTTCAGGTGTGAAGAAGGAGAAGGTAAGGCAGAGGGACTGAAGCAGAGAGTTCCATAGTTTGGGGGCATAGTGGCTGAAAGCACGGCTGCCAGTGGTGGAGCGGAGGGGACGAGGGACATGCAGGAGGCTGCAGCCACCTGAATGAGGATGGTGGACACAACTATCACTGGTGGGATGCAAATATCATGAGGGTGGTTGGAATGTATTGTATTTTAGTTCCATCCAGCATTATCCTGGAAGCAGTTTACAGGAAACTTTTACTAATGATTCAAGAGAAGTAAATGTGGCATCTTTACCATTCTGCCATCTTGCTTTATCACAACATGTAATGGTTGTTTCAAAGGCATCTGTTGATAGCATGTATATCTCTAGTGTATGAGCCTTGATCCTGAGAGGTGGCAGGCTACTTCACTGGAGATGGGAATGGGGGAAAGTCAAATCTATCCCTAACACTCCCACACTCTATCAGGGATTCAAACAATATCTGACAGCTGAAAGGATGGGCTGACAGCTCTTTCCTCAACCTCTGGGATATCCAGTGAGCAAGCAGCTGCTAAATGCGAGTAACCAAATTTTGGGCCATTTATGGACATTCCCTCACTAGGTAGATTAGGTGTATGGGGTTAAGATCAGAAGCATGTTGACTGCAATGCATTTGCCATCTGATGAAGAGCAGTTTCCCCCAGTTTTCACTCCAATTAATTTATCTTCCACAGAGCCCCAAGTCTGTGCCACTGAGAGTGTGTAGCTAAGTAGCTTCAGACCATTGCCCACATTCCTTGTTATCACTTACCTGTTAACAACCTAGCTACAACACTGCGAGCAAGAATATAAATAGCTATGAAAAGGATAAGGTTTCCATCTCAATTTGCATATCTAAAATTATGGCAAGCTATCTAACTGGGGTAGGGGAGGAAGAAAACAGGGTGAATTGCATTCATAGTACACCTGCATGATAGTATACAAATAAGCATGGTACTTAAAGCACAAGGTAAACAAAGGTGTCTTGATTTACCAACGCATCCAGCATTGGGAAAGCGGCCAAGTAGAGGAAAGCTTTCCTGGTTTTACTTCCCACAGAATCATCCACGTGATGTAACTTGTTAATGATGTAGTAGCCCAGATTTGTATGCGCTAGAAAAGAAAACAGGAAAACAGGCCATTGACTAAGAGCCAGTCACACCACCTGACCACTTCTATAGAAGGTCTTGTGATCTTCTCTTTTTGCCTATTCTTCAGTTTTAATCCCTTTTCCTTACCCTTGCATTTACTTACAATCCCTTCAACACAGCAAGCAAACATCAATAAACTTAAAACCATGAGAAGACTCATGTTCCCTTCTACCACACCACCAGTTGTCCTCAAGACTTTCTTGAATACTGCTTTCCCATTTCATAGCACATAGGTTCTGTTCTGTAGATCTGCACACTCATGCCACTCTCTTGTGATGGGAACACATTAGGCATGTATTCTGGTGGAATGAGATCAGAGGCCCAAAGGTTCTTCTTCCACCAAATTAATTTTAGTGTGATAGTGGCATATGATTTGAGAGTGGGAACTACCAGCAGCTTCTAATCAGTCAATTGGTGGAAGTGGCTTAATTGCTACTAGTCATATAAATGGGGCAGCAAGATTTGGTTTCCATTGGGAATGCTTTACATAAATGTAAAATGTCAATGTAATAATAAAAATCCTTGCAATTTGATATAGCTTCCTTCACATCGGTCTCAAAGCACTTCACAGGATTTACTGTGTATTTTGTAGGCGAACATAGAGACGATGTCTCACAAATAGTCATGAAGTGTATGACCAATTTTATTTGAGGGATTGTAGGCCAGGATACATGGAAAATTCCCCTTCTCTTTGAGTATTGCCATGGGATCTTTAACATTCACCTTAGTAGGCAGACAGGACCTTACTTTAATATACTGTATAAAGGATAGCATCTCTAACAATGAAACCCACTCCCAGCACTGCATTCAGGTGTTAGCCTAGACCAAGACGCTCCAACCTTTTGGCTGCCAAGGGACGGATTCCCTATTTGAGAAAGGTCCGTGGACCGCATAAGTAATATTTTGTATCTCCCTTTCAGAAATATAATATTTATACCGCACCTTTTTCTTATTGAAAGGACATCTCAAAGCACTCAATACTGTCTGGGAAGCTGAGCTGGGGTTCGGGAGAGATGGGATGGGGAGGGGAGGAGATGACCGAAAGTGTGGTCAGCGAGTTAGGTCTTGACGTGCCTTGAAAGGGTAGGGAGGGAGCAAATCGGAGGGACTCCAGGAATGGAACTCCAGAGAGCGGGGCAAAATGGCCAATGCTGGGGCAGATGAGGTGGGGGTACATGAGGCAAGCCGGTGTTTGCTCTGCAAAGGGAACGGGCAGGCCGGGAGATCACATAAGTATGGTGGGGAGGGTGGGGGTGTGTGGAATGAAGGACATAGAGACGTTTTTCACTGGGGAAAGAGGAAGCTTTCCGTGAGTAAAACTGCACGTCACTCAGTGTCTGTCCTCAGTACCCCTCGCGGTGGCCGAGGGAGCCTCCCATGGTCTGTCCTGACAGTAAACCACAAAACACTGCCCTCAATTCTCTGCTCTCTCACTCTTTTTGTTTCTTTCTCCCCCTCTCATGTTCTCTCTCTCAATCACTCTCTCCCTCTCTCTCTCAAACACTCTCTCTCTATCCTTCTCTCTCACACACTCTCTTTCACACTCACCTCACATCTTCCCTCTCCTCTCACACTCTCCCCTTCCCTCCCACTCTCTCAATCACTCTCAACCCCCTCTCCCACGCTCTCACACACACTCTCTCTCTCTCTTAATTACTCTGACTCACACCCCTTCTCTCCCACATATGCTCTCTCTATCCCCTTTCACACTCTCTCTCAATCACTCTTTCCCTGCTCTTTTGCACTGTGGATAAGGAAATGCACTTGCCTTCCTGACAGAGTTTAGCAATGGCTGGTATTATTTCCACCCTCCGTGCTGCATACTTCCAACCGCCGGCTCCTGCCTTGGGAGAATGTTCAACCGGAAGGGAGCGGAAGTTGGAAATAGTCTTGGGCCAGGTAAAATCACCGGCCGGGCCGGATGTGGCCCGTGGGCCGCCAGTTGGACCATGCTGGCCTAGACTATACGAGTTCAAAGTCTTGATGCGAAGTTTGAACCCAGAACCTTCTGACTCAGAGTTAAGACTGTTACTAATTGAGCAAGGATAATGCTGTAAGGTTTAGTCTGAACCAACACTTAGGAAATATGCAGATTTCATCACTCCTAATTGAATTATGCAAATATGAATGACAAGAGATATAAGATATAAGCTCTATGACCTGATCACCCCCATCCTCGCCTGGCTCCACTGGCTCCCCATGCCCCAGAAGATAATGTTCAAAATCCCCCTTCTTGCCTTCAAAGCCCTCCACGGCCTTGCTCCTCCCTACTTTTATGACCTGCTAACTCTGTCCACTCCCTCTGCTCAGCAGACTCTGGCCTGCTGCACAACCCCGCCCTTGCTGTCCACAATCTGTCGAGCCTTCAGCCTCTCTGTCTGCACCCTTTGGAACTCCATCCCACAGTCCCTTCACCTTGCTCGCTCCTTTGCCTCCTTCAAGGTTCGTCTCAAGACCACCTTTTTGACCGTGCCTTCGGCCACCCTCCCTACCTCTACCCTCCTCACCCTTTACCCCTCCTGATTCCAACCCCCAACTGGGGTCCAAGTCCCTCACTGTACCATGCCTAGGGACATCCTACTGACCTGAAAGGCTTTTTTTTTGCTTTATGTCCTGCTTCAGGATGTCATTGCACACCTATGATGTGTAGTTCAAACTCTCACAAAATAGTTTTCGGCAACAGTACAGTGATCAGATAGTTGTACAGTTGCTGGTGAAGAACACATTTACAGCCAACCTGCAATATACTTCCAGGAGGCTGCAACTCAACATTCAAATCAACTGGAGGCTATAAAAGGTGTAAAGGCAACACACTGTACAAAAATGTTGAAATTAGCAATCATACTTAATAACTGATCACAAAATGAGTACAGTAATTGCTGTGTACCTAACCTACCAGTTCCCAGTGTAGGTGTGAAGATATAGATTACCTATTAGAACATGAAAGATGGCAGCCACAGTGCCAGCTGTGATCATGCAGAGAACAGCCTTGATCCTGTCTCGCTTGCTGTGCACAAACACCAAGCCCACATTCTTAAAGTCACTCATTGGCCCAGTGAAGAACTTCATGAGGGAGTAGGCCAGTCCATAACTAGCAAGCATCTCAATGGCATCCTCTTTTACAGCTGCTATGCCCCTGTTTAATGCCTGTTCAGAAAAGGCAGGAGGATGGAAAAAAAACAATTAGTATGGAATTCATAAAGCCCACTGAATATTAAAAATACATAACATATGATACTTAGTTGTGCATTTTCTACATCTTGGTGGTTTAAACAATCTAACTAATAAACATTTACTCATCTGAGTGAATCCCTCATTACCTGTAATCTCAAATGCTATATATATTAAATATAAGGATTTTTTGGGTCAACTCGGTGTGACACTTATGGAAACCCAGCACAATGATTAAGAATATCCAAATCAGATTGACAAGAATTCCACGAATGTGTGCCACCCACATGTGGAAATTTCCATGTGTCTGGAACAGAATGAGCACTCTTTCCCTGGAGGGACACACAAAGCTTAACCAATACCAGAGATATTGAGTGCAGGTTAGGGTTGGCAAGAATAAATATGACATAGTTACACCAAACCCTGAAATAAGCATCCCTGGGCTTATTTCACAGGTATGAGTACATGAGATTCAAATTAAAACCCACTATGCTGCAATACTCTATTGGCTTTAATGTAAAAAAATTAAAAAAGAACGGTAAAATCTTGAACAAAATACTGGGTTTAGAAGAATCTTTTTGTTCCCATGGTGCAGGATGAGAAGCAGTTCTCAAACGGGTTAAGAAATACTACTTTATAGCACCATTTGTGAGATCATAAAGCCTTCATTTTCATTTGTGTTAATTTCTATTTTAACCCAAATACCCAACAGGTTTTGAATTGCATCCAAAAGATTCCTATTCACTTAACATCCTCCTGACAAGAAAGTCGCTTTACAAATGTAATTTGTTGTTGTTGATCACACTCAGTGTTATTTCTGCAACTTGCGTTTCTGGTTAGATACCAATTAAAACTAGGCAATTTCAGTCATCTTGATTGGACTTTGTAACGGACCAATATTCCATAGACAGACACCAAGCTTTCACACCTCACACTCAAGTGTGCATTATTCATGTGCAAGCTTCAATAATGCATACCGGAAGGTTATTTAACACTGGGTCAGCATCACAGCCAAGGACATTCTCCTCCTCACCACATGTTGATACCAATGCAAAATCAGCAGCAGTCACAGGTCAGTGATCAGGAGAAGAAACCTTGGCTGATTTTCCCCTCCCTAGCCAGTACACTAAGGCCCCATTTATACTACCTCTTATGAGATCAGCGAACAGCACAAACTACAGATCAAATCTATGACCTTTTCTGGTCTGTGTGAGTCAGTTGCTTCTGCTTACTGAATAAATTCATCAGCGGAGCCTGGAATTCATATTTTAAATTTACTTCTACATTATTTATTGGAACAAAATTCTCTCAGGGAAACCTATTATTCATTGTGGAAGTACTGCACTAATATTGCCCAGGTGATTGATAACATAATAAACTATTGTTTTCAACCACCATGTAGTTCATAAAGCTTATGCAAATATAATGACTCTTATCTCTCTGTCTCTCAGCTCTCTCTGTTTTTGTTTCAGATTCCAGCATCTGCAGTATTTTGTGTTTTGATAATGATTTTCTTCACTGTTATCCATCACACATATGACTTTGCTAAGACCCACCAGTCGTGATGTGGCCAAGCTCCGAAGTTATAGTGGATAAGAGTTTGTTCCTTACGGACCAGGATCTTGCTGTGAATCCCACTCTGTGTTTGCTTGTCTCAACCGGGCTTGGATGAGGAGGTTAAATTGGTCCTGATTTTCCCAAGTAGTGTAAGTGAAAATGAGCCAGGGTTCCCATCCTGGTCCCACCACAGGACCCTCTGCTATGTGTCTGTCCATCAGTGTGACAGTTGGGTGGGGAGAGGTTAGGCTTGGCTGCATCATCCACTATGGTCAAGTCACTTCACTGACACTCACTATCAAGACTCACACATAAACAATAGCTACTTGGCCAGATACCAGATAGCAACCAGCACTGTAAAAATGATCCCACCAAGTTGAGGCAAGTCCAGGAGCAGGGGGGCATATACAAGTGGGGAGAAAAAATAGAAAATTACACATACTACAATTTCTTTCTAGAAACATAACAAGAAGTGTTGAAAGCCATTTTGGCATTTATTTCGGAAAGCAGATGGACCTGGAAACTGAATATTCTTGCCATCACTGAGCACCGTATGCATTATTTGCCACCGTGATTGGGTCCAGTAGGCATGAGCTGTTCTTTCCGAGCTCGGTCAATTTATGGAGATTATATAACAAATTTGAGAAGAAATACTTCAAACCGCTGAAACCTATGACTTTAAAGCACAAGCTTACTGTATCATATAATAACGCAAAGGCATCTGCTCCAACAATCTGCCAGAAGTTAATGTAGATTTAAACACAGGAGGAGCTTGAGGATGAAGGAGAACTTGCGAGTTACAGCAAAAAGAAAGCGTGCATTTGCACTGGGCACCAGTTGAGATTTTTTTTAAAACACACACAGACTCATTTTATGCAAAAGAATTTGATTAATCTACTCCTATCCACCAATGTCAATGTAACCGCAAACCCAAGTTTTTACAAGATTTTGTACTCAAATAATATTAACATCAGAGAAGTTTATATGCATTGAATATTGTTGAAGAAAACTGATCAACTACTCATAATAATGATCCTTGCATTTGATCCCGTCTTCGATATGTCACAAAGCACTTCACAGAATATACGTAAAGTGAAGGTAAAGTGACTGTATAGTTTGTAGGCGAAACATGGCAGCCAATTGCGTGCTCTAACTACTAAGCTACAGGACACCACATCATGCTTTGTAATCAAATTTAAATTAATATCTAATAAAATGATCAATTATTTCATTTTAAAAAGCCTTCTTTTGGAACTGGAATTGACCTTCACAAAATTAAATATGACTGAAAAATAAAAGGTTATGCCGAAGCTTGGTGTTGATGTATGCAGTCTGTATTTAAGGACAAATCAGGTAAAAGAAGCGTTCTCTGAAAATAATACAAAATTCTGCCAATAAAATGAGAGATAAACTTTGCCATGCAAATGTAGCAAATTTCACAATTTTTATAACTTGGCCATTTTATGGCAGAAATATTAAATAATTACATAATAAAAGCTTTAAAACATCACCTCATTTGACAATGTATAACCATTATATTACATTACGCCATTACAGAAAAATCCTATGAAGCACTTTGAGACAGTTTGATGTCATCAAGTGCAAGGATTAATATTGGTCCAATTTGAACATTTTCATGAGGGGTTTATTTATTCCGTAGTACCACCCAATAAATTCAAAGTATGGGCAGGAAGATTAATCAGGAAGGTCAAGATATTGATTTAGTACATAGGCAAGTGGAACAAACCACCAACACTGGAAAGAGGATCTTCAAATGGTTTTGAGAATCATAGAATCATAGAATTGTACAGCACAAAAAGAGGCCATTCGGCCCATCGAGTTTGTGCCGGCTCTTTGAATAGAGCAATTAATGTCAATCCCACTCATCAGCCCTTTCCCCATAACCCTGCAGACCCGTCCTCCTCAAATACCAAAACGCGTTTTTAAAAGTAGTTATCGAATCGGCCTCGACAACCCTTTCAGGCAATGTGTTCCAGATTTGAACAACTCAATAATAATAATAATAATAATAATCCTTGCATTTGATATAGCGCTTTTCACGTCGGGAGGATGTCCCAAAGCGCTTCACAGAACACACTGTGAAGTGAACTGACTGTATATTTGTGGGCAATTGTGGCAGCCAATTGCGCACAGCAATGTCCCACAAACAGTCGTAGATTGAAAATGACCAATTTATTATTGTTTTTGTTTTGGAGGGATTATTATTAGGTGTGTGGAGTAAGGAAACTTGCCCAAGGTTTCGCTCTCTGCCTGGAATTGAACTCAGGTCTCTCACTTGCAAAGCGAGTGCTCTAACCACTGAGCTACAGGACTCCAGGACAGTTTCACGCAGGACTCACTGCGTGAAAAAATTTCTTCTCACCTCCCCTCTGCTTCTTTTGGAGACTATTTTGAATCTGTGACCTTGAGTCAGCGACACACCCACCAGTGGAAACCTCTATTTGGTCTCCTCGTAACCTTCTCTGCTCCAATGAGCCTTTCCTCATAATCAAGGTCCCTCATTCCTGGTACCATCCTCGTAAATCTCCTCTACACCCTTTCCAATGCCTTAACATCCTTCCTATAGTGTGGTGCCCAGAACTGGGCACAGTATTCTAACTGAGGCGTAACCAGTGTTTTATATAGGTTAGTCATAGCCTCCTGACTCTTGTACTCTATGCCCCTATTTATAAAGCCTAGTATCCCATATGCCCTTTTTACAGCCTTATTTACCTGTTCTGCCACCTTCAAAGATTCATTCACCTGCACCCCCAGGTCTCCCTGTTTTTTTACCCCCCTTAAGATTGTATTACCAGCCTGTATTGCCTCCCCTCATTCTTTCTACCAAAATGCATTACCTCGCATTTCTCTACATTGAAACTCATCTGCCATGTGTCAGCCCATTTTACCATTCTGTCTATGTGTTCCTGCAGTTGGCTCCTATCCTTCTCACTGTTTACTACCCTACCTAACTTTGTGTCGCACCTAATAACTCAACAAGTTTCTGTATATTCAAATAATCAAAGATTATTAGGTGATGAGAGCTGTGTTGAAGGAATCTTTGGGAAATTGAATGAGTAGCCTAGATAGGCCAACTGTCTACTAAGTTTGGGGTATTTCATTGGTTTGTGGCAACTCAAATGGAAAATGATAAGGTCACCTAACACCTAAAACAAGACTTTTTTTCCAGTCTTCAACTTCCTTCAGTGGCAATTAGCAATGACATTGCGGTGAGAGCAGCGTGTCGTCACAATTTGAGTGTACTTATTTCCTGGCAACTATTGGGGACTGGGCGCAATGACTATGCAGACAGTATGGAGACACCCCTGAAAATACACATAGCAACCAAAATGTATTTTACATGTTTAAGCTCATAATAGTAATACTTTGTCCTAACGTCAGGATGATTGTTGCAGCTGGCAGTTCCTCAATAGCCATTAAGATTAAGGAAATTGCTCTTCTTTGTACCTTTTCACCCTCCATCTCCTGATAGAACATGAAAAATCAAGAGCTAACATGTGGAACGGGCAGTCAGAAACAGTTATTCTGTGGAGTTAGTTAAATTCAATGACTAGGTTTCTTGAAGTTACAGTGACGTAGCAACACACCCATATCGTGACCTGTTAACAAACGTTTCAACTTGCTGACCATGCTAAGCATTTCATTGAATTTCACAGCTTGTAGAGGCTGCGTAGATTCAAGCCACATTTAACTGACTACAACAGGAGACACCTCCAGCATAGAGCCATGCAATTACAGTCTGTGCCAGATAGGCAGGAGACATTTTGTTCACTGTTAAATACAGATTTGTTTTGGTGAAAAGGTTAATACAAGATGCCAAATACAGTACCAATGATTTTGCAGGCAATCATTTGCTTTAAACCTTTATCAAAAGAATTCTGTGTTGCGTAACACATCAGTTTAATTCCTAGTACAACATTTTTCATAATAATAATCCTTGCATTTGATATGGTATCTTATTATGTCATGGAGACGCCTGAAAGCGCTTCACAGAATATAATGTAAAGTGGATTGATTGTATATTTTGTGGGTGAAACATGGCAGCTGATTGCGCCCAGTGGTGTCTCACAAACAATCGTAGATTGAAGGTTCCCTCATATAATGTTTTGCAGGGATATACAAGTTATGTTTTAAGCCGAGTCACTGACAGTGTATTGAGAAAACGCTTGAGTTATACAGGTAGCTAAGGGTCATTTATACCTATTGTACTAAGTAGACCAGAAACCTCAACTGCTTATATAGATACAGAAGAATATCAGCTGCAGAAACCACAAGTATTTTTACATTTCAAAACATGGACCTCATTCGTGCTGTGTATCCCTATTTGATTGTAGCAGATAATATGAAGTGTTTCAATTCATAATATTATCAAACAAGCAGCCATCATTCATAAGAATTTTTGGGATCTGACACATATACACATAGCCCACTGCTATGCTTTAAGTATCCAAACCAAACTACTGTAATAAAAGTTCCATACAATTAGACAAGTTAGGGCTTTTCAGGCTAGAGAGATGACTCAGAGGGATGTCATGGAGGTTTGGCAAATTTTAAATGGGATCAAAAAATTAAACCCAGAACAATAGTTTAGGATGCAACAAGATTGTAGAATAAGAGGACAAAGGATTAGAATTGCAAGTGTCAGTTTCAGGACAGATACCAGGAAGTTTTTCCTTTACTCAGAGGGCACATAAGAACATAAGAAATGCTAGACGAAAAAAGACCAAGGTCCATCTAGTTTGCCTTACACCTTCCTGATGGTCGCTTGCACATATATCCCAAACTACCTATGTACTATATTCCATAAGGTTATTTCCTAAAAGAAAACTATCTAATTTGCGTTTGAAAGAATCATCACTTCCTGCTTCAACCATTTCCCTAGGGAACCTGTTCCACAGTTCACTATTCGCTCACTGAAAGAGCGTTTGCATAGATTCGTTCTGAATTTACCCCCCTTCAATCGCAGGCCATCTCCTCTGGTTTTATTATTCTGGACAAGTTGAAACAGCAGTCATGATCTATATTGTCTTGGCCCTTTAGAATCTTAAAGACAGCAATCATGTCGCCTCTCAATCTTCTCTTTTCCAGCGTGAACATGCCCAGTTTACTTAGTCGCTCCTCAGTCCAGTCCTTCCATTCCCTCAATCATTTTGGTTGCCCTCCTCTGTATCTTCTTGATTTCTCCAATATCCTTTTTGTACTGCAGTGACCAGAACTGTACACAGTATTCTAAGTATGGTTTCACCAATGATTTATACAGTAGCAGGATTACCACACTATTTCAGCTTGCTATTGATCTTCTGCCTCTAATTAATGCCTGGAACAGGTTGTGAGGAAAGGTGATTGAGGCCAGGCTACATTTAATAGGATTGGGCTCAGCCACAATTCCCCTCTCCCACCAGTATGGTTTATATAGCCTGCAGCATTAGTGGTCAAGGTTGAATTATAGACATTCTAGTGACCAATGGAACCAGGATTTATACCAAAATAATAATATTCCATTCACATCGGAGGAGGTCTCAAAGTGCTTCATGGGATATATCCTAGCACCTTGAGACATCCTCCCGATGTGAAGGATGCTATACAAATGTAATTTTGTGGTTCTCTTGTGACTGTGTTTTGTGGGCAAACTCCAAAAAAAAGTGAGCCTGAGTGTTCCATCCAGTTTCAAAATGGGTGATCAGGACACTTTTACCCCTAGTGTGCAGTTTTTTTTTTAAAAAAAAGCATGTGCCTGTCTGTGGAGTCCTGTAGCTCAATGGTTAGAGCACTCGCCTTGCAAGCGAGACACCTGGATTCAATTCCAGGCAGGGCGAAACCTTGGGCAAGTTTCCTTACTCCACACCCTAATAATAATCCCTCCAAAAAAAATTGGTCATTTTCAATCCACGACTGTCCTGTCTCAGGGAAGAGAAAAAACAATGAAATTCTCTTCACGCACTGAAGTCTGAATTTCAGTATTGTTGAGGACAAACTTCAGTTGGAAAAGTTCAAGCAAATGGCACCCATAAGATTTCCCCCTCAGTTAATGCTCTTTCACTGTAACAACTGCACCGTTTCACATGATCATGGGAGACCCAGCTGCTAACTTTCAAATCACCTCATCAAAGCAGACTTGCAAAAAGAATGAACACAAGCCAAATAGGGTGATGTAATATTTATTGAGAAGAACAGTCCCAGGAAAAGGGTGGAGGGAGGCAATCTAGTGAAAGCCTTTTATCTTCTAGAAAATAGTACTGGTTTCCAAATTTCTTCCATCTGTGCCCCTCATTTTCTCCTGATAGCAATAATCATTACTAGGGCACAGGTCTACCCTGCCGCCCTCTGGTACCTCACCACAGGAACTGTTCCCTATATGTGAAACAAGATAAAAACAGTTGCCAAACTGTTCAACTGATCCTATCCTCACTGACACCCACACATGTACATGTTGAACTGAGGTCACTGGATAGCTTCCAGCAATAATATGTGCTGAATTGTGACATCTATTGGCAAGATTTGACTGTTTGAAGATTTAACATTTAAATGCCTAGGGACATCCTCCCAACATGAAAGGCACTACATAAATGTATATTTGTATCATATTTGGTTGCCATATTTCTAATCAAGAATCCCAATGACTTTTCAGACATTATGGTGGGTTTTCCAATTAGAAAGGGGACGTGCACTCTACTGAACAATCTAGCATCAACAGGGGAAGATAGCATGAATTTATGCTTTTGAATGGTCAGTTAGAGGAGCCTTGGAATGGTCATTTTGTGCATGAATCCTCATTCCCTCATGTGTTCATCATAAAATTCTGCTCCATGAGCAAACCACTAGATTATGTTTAGCGCTGACCTATATGGGCACTCTAGCCATTAATTAATGTCTTGATCCATATCAATGTAACATTAGATAATTATTTGGGGAGGACAAGTTTGCAGGACTATGGGGAGAGTGTGGGTGAGTGGGATTGAATTGAGCTGGCACAGGGTTGAATAGCTTCTGTGCTGTAAAGTTCTAGATTCTCCCACAAATATGCAGTCAATTTACTTTACAGTATATTCTGTGAAGACCTTTGAGATGTCTAGAAGACGGGATAAGGCGCAATACCAAATGCAAGGATTATTTTTATTATTATCTGCTGCCAAGCTAAATATGACCAGCAGTTTGAAAAGATCTAAAATCATATAATTGTTATAGTACAAAAAGAGCCCAGTCAGGCAATTTAGCTGGTGTTTGTACTTCTAATAGAGCTGTCTCCTTTAGCCATATTCTCCAATATTGTTCCTGTTCAAATATGTATAGAACCCTCAAGGGTATCTGAGGTACACTGTTAATTGGACAGATATGTAATTCTGACATTTGAATTCCAATGGTCTTTTTCAAATTGCACATTATTTGTTCCTAGAATACATTAAGCAAAGCAAGATAAATAAGTCACTTGGTAGAAATAGCGGTTAGAGTTCTCTCACCACTCCTTTGTTTTTTTTCCAAAAAATAACTTGCTCACATCCACCTCCAACAGTAGAATATTAATGAATAATGGGTCACATAAAAAACATCTCTTGTAGAGGTTTAATGGACACTCCAATGCAGCGAAAGGGATGTTCTGCATTGTTGGAGGTGCCATCCTTTGGATGAGATGTTAAACTGACTGTCTGCCTGTTTAGGTGGACACTAAAGATCTCATGGCGCTATTTGAATAGGAAAGGAAGTTTCTCCTTGTGTCCTGGCCAACAATGCTCCAAATTAAAAAAAGTCATTCACTACATAGCAGTTTGTACAACATTGCCGTGTGTATATTGGCTGCTGTGTTCACCCAAAAATAGTCACTACACTTTACTGTAAAACCCAATGATACCCTTTGTGACATCTCAACTGATAAGGAATTATATCAAATGCGAGAATTATTAATTTATAACCTGTATAGGTATATTAAGCAGAATAGGTACTGTATAATGTAGAAAGATATAGTGGATATCTTTAGAGATGCACATAAATTAGTGAAAAAACATAAATGATGAATAGAACGCCATTAAATAATTTAAATATCATGGAATCTGTTAGTAATTGGGTAAAGGCAAGACTTTCTCTTGCTGATTGCTCCTTGCCTGATTCTCCCCTCCACCCCCCATAACATGTTTGAAACTGATGATTTGGCTCACAGTGATACTAACTGCTTCATTATTCCATAGGGTTTAAAGTTTCCACTATCTGATTGCTTGTGGGATTTGAGGATTAAATCCAGATTAAAGAGCCCATGCAATAGGTATGGCAACATCAAATTTCTGAAGAATGTCAGGTGTTGTTTGCAGTACGGGGGCCATGTGTGATTCAGTGTACAGTATTAACAAAACTTGTACGTTTTAAAAACTTCTTGGCTGCCCTGCTGGTGTGGAGTGGTGGGATGGCAGGTTAACAATTGCAAAGATTTCGATGACGCTTTCCTTCTTCTCTCACGATGGGATGTGTAATATTTCTGTATCTTACTTTTCACAGTATGCAATATTTGAAAGGAGTGGGAAGATGGCAAATGTTGATTTTTTGTTACTGCCAAAAATGCATGAAGATTAAAAAAAGGTGCCAGTATCTTAAATATTTTATATTTAATCATGGTTAAGTGCATTAATTTTACACTGCAGTACATCTGGTGCATTGCGACAATTTCTCCAGTTATCCAACAGCTCATATAATAATAGTAATAATTCTTGCATTTGATATAGCACCTCATCGTTGAGATGTCTCAAAACACTTCACAATATAGTGTAATCCCTTCCCTCACCTCCTGCAAGGTCCACCTCAAGATCTTTCTCTTTAACTGCATTTTCAGCCATCTCCCCCCCACCCCTCCATACCTCACGCCCAACTTGGATGGAAACCCTAAACTGTCCAGTGCCTTGGGACATTTTATATCAGCTTTGTGGCCACATATGTGATTTTAATTCCTGTCTACGTCAAGAGATATCAAACAATTTACATCAGCTGCATGTTCTTTTGAGAAACCCAAGAACATATTTTGTGAGGGAGAAAATTCCACAGGAAACAATTTGGAAACTTCATTACGAATTTGAGGTAATGCTTGCATTTGATAAACACAAATCTAAAGAAATTTACATAGCACCTTTCACACTGGGTGGACACCCCAAGGCACTTAACAGTACTGGGTGAGTTGAGGGTTGGAGTCAAGGGGAAAGATGACTCAAGGCATGGACAAGAGGAAGGTCTTGAGATGAATCTTAAAAGAGGCTAGGGAGGGGCAGGACAGAGGGACTCCATGATAAGAGTACTAGAGAGTGGAGGCAGATCACCCAACTGTTTAAGGCTGGAGACATGAAGCAGGCCAGTGTCTGCTGAGTGAAGGGAATTAGCACAGTTTGAGGAGGTGACAGAGTTGGCTGGAGCAGAACCATGGAGGGATTTGAAAGTGGTGGGATGGCAGGTTAACAGTTGTAAAGGGTTTGATGAAGCCCTCTTCTCTCACTATGGGTTGTGTGGTATCTGTACCTTTCTTTTCACAGTATGCAATATTTGAAATGGATCTTAAACTTGATTTGTTGGGGGATGGGGAGCCAATGGAGCTGGGCAAAGATGGGAGTGATTGGCTTGTGGAGCTTAGTATGGGAAAGGATATGAGCTGCAGAGTTCTCAATGGTCTGTAGCTTATGCAGGGAAGAGTCGATTAGTCCGGTGAACAGAGCATTGGGCACAAGTCCATTGAGGAGGGCCTCCGTAGCTCAAGGGGAGAGATAGTTGCGGAGGCAGGCAATATTATGAAGATGCAGGAAAGCTGAGCAGTTTGTGGAGGGAAGAATTGAGAAGGTCGACAAACAGGGATTGGCGTAGTCAAGCTTAGATGTGATAAATGCATGGATAAGGGCTTCGATGGCCTGAGGGGAGAAACCATGGCGGAGCCAGGCAGTATTGTGGAGATGGGGGAAAGACAGAGTAGGTTATGGCATGGATATGGGGTAGAAACATAGAAATCTACAGTGCAGACGGAGGCCATTTGGCTCAGAGTCTGTCCCAGCTCACAGAGGAAAGAAATCATTTTAGTCCTACCCCCTGCCATACTTGGGAGACCTTGGAGCGCTTTAAAGATGAGAACGAAGATCTTGAACTTGATCCTCTGGGGAAGGATGGGGGAGCGAGGGTTGGGAAGAATCAGGACACAAAGCTTAGGGCAAGAGAGGATGAGAGCTGCAGACTTCTGAATAATCTGCAGCTTGTGGAGGGAAGAGTTGGGAAGTTCAGTGAGCAGGGAGTTAGTGTAGTCAAGCCTGGACGTAACAAAAGTGCGGATGATGGTTTAAGCATGCTTGACATGTGTGAAAATATCACTTCCTGAACACTGCTGACCGATTTGGAATCCCTGGCACTTGCTGGAGCTTGGAAAGAATTGCACAAATGTCAGTCGTAGTGCTGTTAATGATTCGTGGTCTGTTATATATCTGTAACCTATAATTGATGCAGGAATAGACAGGTTACTTGATACTCTGCCAATTGCCATCAGCCAATATATTGGGTAATCCTGTTATAATGCAATTGCCTATAATCCAATACCTCAGGCTCTACATCATAAAGTAGGCCGAAAAAAATGGATGACTTCTAGTTCTTCGAGTAGCCATAGACATGCATAAGGGCTGTTGACATCACTTTCTTCACAAAGCTAGCTAGTCTGCACTGGAATCAGGGTGTACTGCACTTCCAGTTTTTATGGGCCCACAAAAGACCATGACATGCTATATTGCAGGTGTCCTGCAAATGAGTGTTAACCCAGAAATTAATGGGTCATGGATTATGCAGTCATCCGTAGTGTATTTATGCAATAATGAGCTATAAAAAATGGTTACATTGAAGATTTACTACACCAATGATGTTTTTGGTGAAGTAAATCAATAAATCAACCACTTGCATATTAACCCTCTTCTGATATATCCACGCTTACAACTTTTATGTACATATCCCCCCCACACCACACACACAGTGTTGCTCATACTGTGCATCCTAAGAATATCTTACTGTGCCCAGACTGCCTGCGAGTACAATTCTATGTACATTTCTGAGGATCTGTACTACAGTAGCGATATTCTAGATTAGAGAAGTTACGAGAGGGCAACAAAATTAATACATGGACCTGAGTATCTAAACTACAAGGAAAGATTGGACACCTTGGGAATATTTATTTAAAGAATGATGTTATCAAAGTCTTCTAGCTTCTAAAGATTATGGATAGAGCTACACACTAACACTTTATTCAATATGCTCAAGAGATTCCCAATGAAAGGTCATGATTTCAAATTCAGGAAGGGAATGGTGAATAAACACTCCGGATTTAATTTTACATTGAGGGTGGTTGAAATAGGGAGAGGTGGCATTTGAAGATAGGACTTGTCAGATGCATTTTAGCTGTTCTTCTAGTCTTGTATGTTTCTACTCCTATATATGAATATCCTGTTATGCTGTGCCCAAATTGGCTGTGCATGTGTGTATATATTTGATTCAGGGCTGCACTCAGCCAAGATTGGGTATCTGTGTATGTGAGTAATGTGTCCAGATTGCCTTGCATATATATGCTGTATTGGTTCAGTGGAGAACTGTGCTCAGATTGGCTTTACATGAGTAATGTGTAAATGCTGCTAAATGGATTTATCAATCGATTCCATTTCAAGGACTGCAGTTTTTCACGATTACCCGTTCAATCTGTTATCAAAAATCCTTGTTTTTGTTCCTGTCGCAATTACTCTAAACATATTTAACTTTGCTTCTCGTTCGGCCATTATCAAATTTGCTGGGTGGCTTCGGCATTATTCGATGAGACTATCAAAAATACCTTTTAAAAAAAATTGAGAACAGAAAACACTCAGGCAATTTAAAAATACAATTACAAAAACTGTAAAAATGTGGTAACCATCACCCAGACATGTTTTATGTTTTGTCTCATATTCAATTTCACCTGGTTAATTACAATTTGTAATCGATTAATCAGACAAGCCCCATTGACACCAATATGCTTTCCTGCTGTGCAAACATTCTGCTGACTTGACTGCAGGTTAAAATGGATTGTTAAGAGCCTCAGGCTGACAGAAATAACACCAACACTAAGATGGATGTCCCCACCCCTCCACACACACATTGATTACTGTGCAAAAACTTGACTTTCCTTTTCTTCCCTCCAGGCACACATACACTCACTCACTAGTGAATGCTCGCAACTCAAAGCTTGCCACAATTCACCTTCATTGCGTTTTAAGAGCAACTTATCAGAAGCTTTTATCACAAGTTGTATAAATAATTAAACCTGCAGTCCATCTTTCTTACTATCGCACATTCCACTCAGATGCAACTAAACAGCTTAAAACAATATTTTGATTTAATATGATTTTCATGCTGGTACAGCTGTGTATTGTATACACTTTGCAGGAGATTGGATAAAATGACACTGATAGCATGGCTGTATCCACAGTAACGGGATACTGCACATATTTGGATCTGGATGTCATACTGATGTCAACGAGCAGGGGTACATCTGGGCAATTGGTAACTTGTATAAAGGAGCAGTAGGGTTGGATTAAATCCCTCAAAATGGTTACTTGGGGGCAATTTGAAGGCAAGACCTTTTTGCTAGGTCTGATTGACTTGCTTCCATATGCACAACAATCCAGCATTGGGGTTTAATTTGAGGGCATTTTTAATGGAATTCCTTAATAAGGAATGAGTTGTGCAATTGGGGAACTCCTTTTAATAACTAGAAATACATCACGCTGCTCTGGGAACTCTGCTCTGATGATGAATTAGCTTTTTTTGGGGTCAGCCTGGAGCTGAAGGAGGTTGACTTTGTATTTGTGAGTGAAACTCGGCAGCGAATTTCACACAACAGTCGTGGATTGAGTGACCAATATTTTTTTGAGGGAATTTTACCCCCGGAAAGCGATCTGCTAATCAGCTAACAAATGGATTCCTACTTATTGCTAGGTAAACAGACGTGTGAAGAGTAACGAAACTTGCCTAAGATTTCTCCCCGCTCAAGAATCAAGTATCAAAACCAGATTGAGTTCCACATTTGTGTGCCACATACACATGGAAATTTCCTTGTGATTGTCTTGGAAAGCAGAGCTTCAAAGAGTTCAGTGGAATTTTAACACGAATCCTTATGGAAACCTGTGAAGAATTCAATGTCATTTGTAACATTTGCAACCAATCAAACTGCGTGTTCATCAAGAAGCTGCCTTGCTTTTAATAATAAAATCTTCTTATAGGAATTTTATTAGCGCTCCAAAATTCTAACTCACGTGAAGGATGCTGTGAAATTAGAAGTTGTTCTTGATTATTTTGCCCCTTTGCCTCTCCCTTTTCCCCACAATGAGACAGACTATATGCTCTTAAAAAAAGTGAGGCTATCAATAGTTATAATAAAAGGTTCATGGAACAGACTTGATAACCTAATATGGTGATTTTCGACGTAGAAAAAAGGGAGAGGCAGAGCTGGTCATGAGGAAATCAAGGAGGGTGGTGAGGGCAGCAGGAAGAAATGAATTGCCTCACCAGGAATACTGCAGTGACCAGTAAAATATTTGATTCAGAATACATAACACCTTTCATTTGGGCATCAGTCTGGCTCATTTGGCATCACTCGTCTCCAATTTAGGTGGTTGTGGGCTCAACATGACCACCTACCGTCAGGACCCTGACTCCACGGCACTGCTTAGAAGAAGAGTGTCTCCTGATGTCCTGGCAAACAATCCTTCACATAACATTGGTCATTCACATCATGACTGTTTATAAATTGGCAAAATACAGTCAGCACACATAACAGTAAAATACTGTGAAGCGCTTTGAGATGACCTTCTGACGTGAGAGGTGCTATATCAAGGTAAAAATGACCATTTTTTTTAAAAAAAGGAATAGTTCTAAAGTCAGCCTGGTGTAGTAAAATTGAAGACCCTGACCGTGGGATTGGAAACCAGGTCTAAAACAAAGAATGACTGATGGAAGCAGCTTTGTATTGGGTATATTACAGAAACAGTATCTTCAAGAAGGGAAGAACGCCTGACACATTAAAAAGGATTCAGCTTCAAAATCAAGAAGGAATTGCACAGAATTGTACTTTTGTGCAAAAATTCGTATATTCCGTAATTTAATTTGGAAGACTGCTTTTGGCAGCGCTGAAAAAAGCTTCTCTATTAAGACGGGATTTAGAATTAATTGCACATCGCTCTGCACTATGTTAAATTTTAATGCCAAATATGGTCTTACAAGCAAGGAGTAGGTGGAATAGATAGCCTGTCTTTTCAGAATGACTGTTTGTGCCATGGTTGCTGTGATTGGCAATAATTACCAGCACAGGAGATGTCAGTAGTGTGTTAATACTAAATATATTTCAAAGACATTGGTGTAGAATAGGAAAATCAGCAACTCGGACATGGATCATATGTTTTTTTAAATGAGTTATATATAGCAATTAAAGTCTGAAACCTGTCTGCCTATAGGAACCATCTTATCACACAGCTTCCATGGTATACTGTAAAGGTATTCACATGCCTCAAATACCTGGCTGACCAAAAAATAGCAGATGGCCCACACATTTCACACGATTAGGCTTTGCTGTCTTTCAATACACCGAAGTGGAAGCAAGGAAGAGAAACGGGTAAGATTTCCTCATCGGTCTATCATTCAGCTGTACACACAAAAGCAATAACTTACTATTTTATCTTATTTCTATGTGGTCACTCCTCTGTCATTACTCAAAGTTTTAATAGCTAAGCTTTTTGGCAGTTCATTAACTAACTGAAAATCTTTTCCTAACAATATCTCTGTTAAACTGATTGTAACCCCCCCGCCAGTAACTGTTAAGTGGTTTCTTTTACATGAAACGCCCTACATAAATTGTCATTTCCATAAGTGGACTCTTGGTCCAATACAATAAATACTTAAATACTCTGCGAGCACCTGAGTATGCAAGTCTGCCAAGGGCAGTTTACCTCTTTGCAGTAAACTGCAAAAATGTAATTTTGCATGGCCCACAGTTCACCAGCAAATTCTGTTGTAAAAGCTACAGAGCAAAGCTACGAATAAATTTACAAACAATTAGCAAGGTGAAACACAGCCTCAGATAAACTACCTACACCCAATTTAAAGTATCGATCAAGTTTAAATACAATCACTCAGGACAAAGGTTGTACATACCAAAGCCAGGAAGAGAAAACAGCACTATCATAAAGAGCGAAAAAGCTGATCTCACGCTCTGAAGTTCACTTGACTATTATTCAATAAAGTACAGATTTAAATTATAGATAATCATTTGAGGAGGACAAGTTTGCAGGGCTATGGGGAGAGAGCGGGGGAGTGGGATTGATTTGGATAGCTCTTTTCAAAGGGCCAGCACAGACATGATGCGCCTAATGGCCTCCTTCCGTGCTGTATAATTCTATGATTCTATGATTTCTCCTCCCCAACCAAGACCGTGCACAAATTGTTACTCCAATTCCTGAAAATCAGAATGGGCCAGAAAGTTGCAGTGGCTAAGAAAATACATAGAAACTAGCAAGCAATTGACCAGCTTAGGGAGCATTCTCTACAAGTCAATGCAATAAGTCAGTGTGGTTGGTCGAAAAGACCCAGTTCAAGCTCTATAAATACACAGTTCCAGTGCCTTGGGATGTGAAAGGCGCTATACAAATGTAATTTTTTTATCTATTGTATAAAAGGGCAATTTTGGTCAAGATGCTAAATTATAATGATAATCCTTATATTTGGTATACCGCCTTTCACTTAGGAGGATGTCCCAAAGTGCTTCACAGGATATACTGTAAATTGCAACGACTGTTTTGTGGACAAAATTGCAAAGGGTTTAGGGAAGCTTATTGAATTAAGCACAGTAATTTGAAGGTCTAGTACTTGGGAACAAATGATATCAACTAAAAAGAGCAGGAATCCCAAAAAACATCTTACAAGTGGACAAGAAAGGATTCAAGTTAAAACAGTCAATGTACAAAGTCATGCATAGCACATTAAGACAAGGAATCCAAAATTTGAGCTTGAGATGTCAAATGTTAAATTAATAATTCATCAATTAAGTGTACAGGTAAAGATGAGCTGCTAAGCTAGCGAGCAAAAGCATTGTGGACTATAATTGAAGTTCAGTTTTATTTCCGTTGACAGAAAAGGGTGGTGGAACCTCACACAAGGCTGTGAACTTCACATAAGACATTAATCAGGGCATTTGCTCAGAAAATTTTCAGAGAAAAATAATGCAGAATATAAGAAAGAAGCCAAGTTCAAGGAAGAATAATATGTTTGGGCAAATAATATAATAATAAATAAAAAGTAACATTTGGGCAAGTTTCCCTACTCCACATGCCTGTTTACCTAGCAATAAATTGGAACCTGATTGTTAGTCGATTGGCGGATCGTTTTTCCGGGGGTAATAATTTCTTACATATATAAAAAAATGTGGTCACTCAATTCACAACTGTTTGTGGGACACTGTTGTGCGCAATTGGCTGCCGCATCTCGCCCACAAAATATACAGTCAATTCATTTTACAGTATATTCTGTGAAGTGCTTTGAGATGTCTTGAAGATGTGATAAGTCGCTATATCAAATGCAAGAATTATATATATATTATATTATCTAGCTCTGCTTATACAATGAGAAAGAAAGAGCAGGAGTTTGGTGCAATCATTGAAAGGAAGACCACTCTGATTACAGTAAGTCTATTAACGAGAGATTATTCTGATGGTCTTGTTCCTTTAAGTTAAGTGTGAAAGCTTTTAGAGCTCCATTTTAAAGAAATGAAAGACTGCAGCCTCTATTGTCAATATTAAACTACCTGTCAACTGCTAAATAGGATTGTCAGCGTAGAGAGACTCAAAACAGTCTCCCATGAATGCCGAAATATCTCAAGGCACTTCACGAAACTATCTGAAAAGTGCAGTGATTTTTGTAAGCAAACACAGCAAACAATTTATGACGATGATGTACAAAGAGATATATAGTTGACCTTTTGAAATCCAGATGATTGTTGGCCAGGATACCAAGAAAAACTCCCTTCTCTTTTAAAATAGTGCCAGATGATCTTTAATGCCCCCCCGAATAGACACTGGAGCTCAGTTTTACGTCCCATTAAAAGGGCGTCATCTCTAACAATGCAGTGCTTTCTACAGTGGAGCATGAGCCTAGGTTGTGATTCTAAAGTCCTAACGTGGGCTTCAACCCTCACAGAGAGAGTGCCATCAACCAAGCCAGATCATTAGACTTTAAAAATAGCTGGAAATCTATGTTTTTTGTGAAAAAAACTATTGCTATTGCAGAACAAACGTCAATTATAAAAATAGACGTTTCCATTAAATATCGTATGTTGCAAAGATGGTTAAATTTTTTTAGGCCATGAACTAAATTGATCTTCCATAATCATGAACCTGAATATATTAAATATAAAATATTAACATTACTGCAATTTCCTGGATGTCAATTCAAGCCCACTGAATCCACTGAATTTTATGAAAACCTGAACATTATCATATCGTCATGGGCAATGGGACAATGTCAGAATTCAGTTGAGATTTGTTTAAATCAACCACAGGTCCTAAGGCACTGCATCAATTAATAGATATCTGAAAGGTTGAGCCTCAATATTTCGAGAGTGTTCCATGGATCGTTTTTGTCAACTTTCAATTTATAGCAATGAATTCAAGTCATATGACTATAAAACAGCACTGACCAACCTCATTGGGGAAAAATCCAACCTAAACCCCTTCAAGCTGGAAAGATGCATTCTGTCCACTACTTACAGTACCATCGAAGCAGAAATTTACAGCACAGTAAAAAGCCATTTGGCCCATTATGTCTGTGCTGGCTCTTTTAAAGGGCAATGCTTTGAATACCCACTGGAATGTTTGCAGCTCTTGATTTTCTTATGCTCTTGTGTCTTCATAATAATAAAAACCTTCAAGATATGCATTATTAAAACGATCTGAAACTCTGTACTGTTTTGATCAGACATTCGTTCCTCCTTCAGTGGAACATTCCACTGTGTAAAGCCCACACTTCCAGGTACATCCTAACCTAAACTCTGAATGCTCAGTAACCTTGGTCTTACCAACTACAAGTGACTGAAAATAAACTCCATTCATTACAAGGTGTTCTGGAGCCAGCCTTTCGTCTTCTCCAACTCATTATTTTCAGAATGTCTTGTCACAACTCTAATTGTAATACATCACCTGAGGATTGAAAAACAACCCACATGTAAGCAGTGTATAACAAATTACATGTCAGATTGGCATGTATTTTATACTTGCTACAACCTATGCATCTAGGTCTTTCTTCTCCTATTTTAGGAATTTGACAACCCTTAGAAATGCATCGTGAGGCAGTAAAGCCGTGGGTTAACATTACAACTGAATGCTCAGGATTTCTTAATTTATACTAGCTAAATTGGTGACAAAGCCAATATCCTTCAGCATTTGATTCTGCTTTGTGGTGTAAACAAATCACAATTCTTTTGCAGAATGACAGAATCAACTAGTACATCAATAGTTTCAAGGGTAGAACCTATTGGGGAAAATGGCACATGTAACTCCATGTGCCCCATTAATGATTATTATAAGCAATATCATAAGCAATGATTATTTTGAACTACAACTTTAAACTTTAATTCTATTGACTACTTTGTGAATGACATATAAACGAAGAGGGTCATTAATGGGCCGATTAATGAATGTCATTAGTCATTTTTGTTTTTATTAAGAAAGTTGTGAAATGTTTTGTGATTTGTGCACTTTTCTACTTCTACACTATGAAATTGATCATTAAAATCTCAGTGAAAAAATACTTGCAACTAATTGTGATGGGAAATCTGCATTTAAAAAATTCATCACAAATATGCTTTGTTTAGGGATAATGGATTTTTGAGAGAAAATATATCAAGTTGTAAACAGAAACCTTAAGTGTTTTTAATGCTGGTCTTTGACAGACATGTAAAGGATGAATGATGGGTTTAAACAGCTAGGTAGTCAGTATGAGGTTGCTGACAGTACAAGAGAGGCTGCTCACTTTGGGGGCATTATTGTACTTTGCATTTAAAGGCTGATTTCTATTCTTGGCCCAAATAATAATAATAATTGTTCAATGGATGTTTTAATGTCCAAACAGCATCTTCTGCCTCTTGCTTACAAAATTCAGCACAAGACTAAAGATTTAACAACATAACCTCTTGAGTGGAGAGTTTGATTATCTTTGTGAAGAAGCTTCACAAGGAAAAGCAGGTCAGCGGTACAACTGGGTGTATGACATTCTACATGCTGAAATCCTAACCCTGCCTGTGTCATATATGTGGGGAGAAAAGGTAATCAACAGAATCTATAAAGCACTTTGAGGTGTTATCAAATATAAAGATTATTATTATTATTAATATTCGAAGGGCAAGTTCTTCCCCATAGAAGAAAGAACAAGCAAAACAAGTCATCCTAGCTACTCTTAGACCTTCTATAGAAGAAGCTTCTGAATGAATGGGTTGCACGTAACAGATGGGAATCAAGATATTCGCCCATTATTGGAAGAGGAAATTCCTTTTTGGTGGGTTAGGTGTTTTGACAAACATGGAGAGGATGGGGGAAAAGATATAAAAAATCAGATTTGTGACTGACCAAGATTAGTTTGGATGAAGAAGTCATTTGATCTCAATCTTCCAGAATGCTAGTCATCCCATCACCGAATCAGGCTGTTTTATAAACGAGTTCAGTGTCCTGACCTCAATCACTCTTTTAGTCGTTAATTACCTTATAATAATAATCCTTGCATTTGATATAGCGCTTTTCATGTCGGGAGGACATCCCAAAGCGCTTCACAGAACACACTGTAAAGTGAATTGACTGTATATTTCTGGGCGAACGCGGCAGCCAATTGCGCACAGCAATGTCCCACAAACAGTCGTAGATTGAAAATGACCAATTTATTATTGTTTTTGGTTTTGGAGGGATTATTATTAGGCGTGTGGAGTAAGGAAACTTGCCCAAGGTTTCGCCCTGTGCCTGGAACTGAACTCAGGTCTCTCGCTTGCAAAGCGAGTGCTCTAACCACTGAGCTACAGGACACCTTCTGGCTAATGGGGCCTTGGACTTTAGATCCAAAGGGACAGAATATAAATGTGAACTTATATAAAATCTCAGTTAGATTACATTTGGAGTACTGTGTCCAATTCTGGTCTCCACACTCTAAGAAGGATATAGCAGTGTTTGACTGGAGAGCAGTTTCATGAGGATGATAAGAGGGCTTGCAGGTTCTGCTATCATGAAGAATGGATAGGTTAGGCCCTTCTTTTGCAAGAGAAGAGACATTTAAGGGGGAGGGGAAAGATACCTAATAGAGTTGTTTAAGTTGATATGGTTAAAGTAAACAGGCTGTTTCTACTGCTTGGAGAGTCTGTAAACATACATGAAGAAGGCCCTTTAACCGCCACTTTTCAGAATATCCACCCTACCATCATCCCATCATTTCAAAAGCACCTTGACACTATGAGTCCAGCATCCATGCTTCAACCACCCTTCTTGGCAACATGTTCCAGTCATTAATCATTTTCTGGATAAAGAAATACTTCCTGGTATCTGATTTTAATTTGTTATCTGATTTGAACTTTGCTTACTCTAAACCAGTGTCCTCTTGTTGTGCTAACTTGGTGCATCACGGTTGATGCACCAGTCATGATGGACCTCCAGACTTAACCTTTCAAATGCATTTCCTAACTTCACCCTCGACAAGCTCCAGACAATCCAGAACTCCATAGCCCACATCCTCTCCCACACTAGGCTCTGCTGGTCCATTACCTTACCTTCACCCAGCTCCACTGGCTTCTGTCCCAGTTGACTTTAAGATCTTCATCCTTACCTTCAAATGCCTCCATGGTCTTGCCGTACTCCACTTCTGTGATCTCCTGGAATCCTATCCGCTAACCAGTCCCTTCATTCCAACAATTCTAACCTTCTTTATGTTCCCTGGCTGCTGCACCACTGGTGGGTGAGCTTTCAACCACTTTGTCCCCATCCTCTGGAACTCTCGTCCAAAATTCCTAAAAACTCCCCCTTTCACTGCTTTCAAAACCAATAAAATAATAAATAATCCTTTCATTTTCATATAGCACTTTTCACGTCTTCTAGACGTCTCAAAGTGCTTCACAGAATATGCTGTAAAGTGAATTGACCGTATATTTGTGGGCAAAACGCGGCAGCCAATTGCACACAGCAGTGTCCCACAAACAGTCATGGATTGAAAATGACCAATTTATTATCGTTTTTTTTTGGAGGGATTATTATCAGGCGTGTGGAGTAAGGAAACTTGCCAAAGGTTTCGCCCTGCCTGGAATTGAACCCAGGTGTCTCGCTTTCAAGGTGGGTGCTCCACTGAGCTACAGGACTCCACGTCGGGTCGGTGCTGGCACTTTGAAAAGAGCAATGTAACGTCAATCTCACTCCCCAGCCCTTTCCCCATAACCCTGCAGACCCGTCCTCCTCAAATACCCGTCCACCGCGTTTTTAAAAATTGTTATCAAATCGGCCTTGACCACCCTTTCAGGCAATGTGTTCCAGATTCGAACAACTCGCTGCGTGAAAAAATTTCTTCTCACCTCCCCTCGGCTTCTTTTAGATACTATTTTGAATCTGTGACCTCGAGTCACCGACACACCCACCAATGGAAACAGTTTTTCCCTTTCTAACCTATCAAATCCCCTCATGATTTTGAAGATCTCTATTAGGTCTCCTCGTAACCTTCTCTGCTCCAATGAGAATAATCCCAGCCTCTCGAGCCTTTCCTCATAATCAAGGTCCCTCATTCCTGGTACCATCCTCGTAAATCTCCTCTGCACACTTTCCAATGCCTTAACATCCTTCCTGTAGTGTGGTGCCCAGAACTGGGCACAGTATTCTAACTGAGGCGTAACCAGTGTTTTATATAGGTTAGTCATAGCCTCCTGACTCTTGTACTCTATGCCCCTATTTATAAAGCCTAGAATCCCATATGCCCTTTTTACAGCTTTATCTGCCTGTCCTGTCACATTCAGGGATTCATTTACCTGAACCCCCAGATCTCTCTGTTCTTTCACCCCGCCTAAGATTGTATTACCAGCCTATATTTCCTCCCCTCATTCTTTCTACTAAAATGCATTACCTCGCATTTCTCCACATTGAAATGGGAATACTGTGGCTAGGTTATAGGAAAGCTGATTTATTTTAAGGGTCTGAAGCATATGGTCAACTTGGGAAATGGGAATTGGTGATTACCACAATTCAGTGTTCACACAAAACAACCCCCAAACTTCATAGGTCAACGTAATACACTTCTTGTAGATTCAGATTCACATATAATTTTAACTTCGGGAATGTTTTGAATTTGTTTTTGATCAGTTTGGTGTCTGCCACATGCGGTAAACCATTATCATGCTTAAAAATATATAAACCAGACAAAATTCCACATATATATGGCACCTACATGTGGAAATTTCCCTGTGCCTTGAATGAAATGCATACTCTGTCCTTGGAGGTATACACCCTGTTTACATAATTCTGTAAGGTATTGGGAGGCAGGTTGGCAAGAGCCAAAACTTGGGGACCCCAGAGTATGTGTTGGAGTGCTGCTAACAGCTACAACTGCATAGTTTGCCATTGAGAGAACTGTCTGCTGAGCTTCCTGCTGCTTGTCCAGCTAGAATCACCATACCTATTTAAGAGGTTTGCATGGTTAACAGAAGTCAAGAGGGGAGAAACCTCCTTTCAGTAGCTTCTTCCTTCTGAAGACAGCATTTTCCCTTTCCTGCTGCTGGCTCCAGCAATAGAAAAATCAGCTGCCCTAGCCCTGTATTCTCTAATGCTGTTAGCAACTGCTCCCTCTCAAGTTAATCAATATAGTATTGTGCTGACAATGTGTTCCACAACACAACTACTACTCTGGTCAACAAAAGGTTTCTTCCAATCTCCAGTCCCATTTGATGCATTTTAATGTTTCCATCTCTGTATCTATATATGAATATGGCCGCCTTTTTCTTCCTTTCTATTGCAGCCCATGTTTCAGGTGCAATACAATTCTCCCATAACAGTAAACACAGACTTTTAATATTATTAAAAAACCAAATGCGCAGCCATTTTCTTTAATAACATGAATCTGATTGGAACATTAACACGGTTCAAGACATTATCCTATATGAAGGGTGCTACATAATGCAGGTTGTTATTAAAAACCCAAACACTGGATTCTGCATCCGTTTGTTTTTCAGCCAAAATTTACAGATCTAATTCGATGCGATGGAAAGCAAGAACTAAAATTCTGGCTTACTGCTCTACATCAATAAGCAGCTTCACTTCAAGCTGTACTATCGCAGCATTACATATTCAGGGGAATAGGACTAAAGAGACAGCTTTTCCAGAGAGCCAGCACCCACACAATGAGTTGAATGACCTCCTTGCGTCCTGTAAATTTTTGGGATTCGGTACAAACAACCCTATCCTCAGTATTTTAGATATCCGTAAGCCCACTGGCTTTACAACACAAAAATGCCAAAATATTTTTCAAGCAAATATTCCAATGGAGCACAGTGATGCTGATGTGGTCAGATTCTCCGATTTCATGTTGCGCAGTTAAGAATAAAAACAAGTTAATATAAGGCTGAATGTTGCAATCGAACATGACAACAACACTGCAATGGAGGCTGATAATCAGACTGCAGACTAGTCAGAATTACCATGTTCCATTGAAACAACAACAACTTGCATTTATATAGCACCCCTCATGCAGGGTAGCGTCTCAGAAACAAAACTAATACGGAATAATAATGGTTCAATTTATTCTTTGGCTATAACTTTAAATGAAGGGCTCAGGTGCACTCATACCAAAGGCTTGTCTTCTTTCTAGCTTCCAAGTTCAAGCTTCTAACTCAGACCTTTGTATTTTTTTTAAAACCTTATATTGGAATCTAATATGTAAGTATTTTCTAACTGGATTCAAATTGGTAATTTTAATTTACAGCTTGCAAATTTCATATGGCAAGATTCAAAAATCCAAAACAAGGCTCGCAAGTGGAACAAAATGCTAACCATTTTTCAGACGTTACATTTATGATTGATTCACCAATTTGCGACTTACACAATACAATGCTTACAAACTATTAAGTCACAGTTTGTGATTCAAAAGACAATGGGCAAATATTGCATTTTGGATCTAATTTTTTAAACAAAATCCAGGCTGTTTTTTTTTAGTCAGCCAGATGTCTTACAAATGCAGAAACGCATGAATATCCAAACCAGACAGAGACAGAGTATGTATGCCACCTACACACATCAACATTTCCTTGAGTCTGGAACATTGTTATTCAGTGCAAGATTGAGTGACCTTTAGTAATGGGATCTGCAGTGTTTACTGAGACTTTTATTGCAAGCTGATTGCAAATATCTTCACAGTAAATTACAGCGAATTTCCATAATAGATAGCATAAGAAAATTCTCTTTACCAAATGTTAATTACCTGAGGCGTGTGTGTGAGTGAGTGGCAGAATCTCTTTGATAAATAATGGGTTTATTAAAATATTACTTTTCAAATGACTCAGCATTCACAATCTTAAGAGATCTACTTCAAATATAACAGATCCATTTCAAAAATATGAAAAGGTTATTTATATTCCTTTTTTTAATAAAAAGAAAATGACTACCTTAGTTTAATTACTGCACTGACCACGCGAAAAGAAAAAAAGCACTAAGAGCACTGGATGTGAAAGAACTCCTACAATCTAATACATAAAATATGAATATGCAAGACAGGATAAAAAACAAGTACAGTAGTATTCCAGACTGTGCCAAGCAACAGTACATCACTTCATGTCCTAAGATCAAACCAGCATCAGCCAAGCTTTGTTCTTGCTCATAATTCTGTCTGAGCTCTTCAAGGTGCCACTACATTTATCATTTATTCTCTTACGTGCCTGCTATCTACATTTGCTAAAAGTGTATTTATACAAATCGCTGTTAGTTTCTGACTCTAGAGGTCTTCAAAATTCAACAGAACCATCTAAATGGTCTTCTGGGCTGAACATTTCTGATTGTACTACTAACCTAAGAGTTTAATGTACACTTGTAATACTTTGAGACACGTAGAAGACGTGATAAGGGGCTAAATCAAATGCAAGGATTATTATTATGTTTCAACTGAATAGATCCTAAATATGTTCACATGAAACAGACAAAGATACACTATTATATGGGAATATTACAATATTAGGATATGTTAGTATAATGGAAAATGTTACAATATCCTCAGGTAAACTTTCCATTGTATTTGTGCATCCTCCTCACATATTTGTTTTCTACCTCTTTGTGTACAATGATTGTGCATAATAACCATATATAGTCCCTATGTGGTACCATTGAGATGGCCTGCAGTGCTTTTCATCCTGCCGATTTACAGATACCTGCATTTCTGTGCATGTTTGGGTAAAACGCGCTTAACTTAAATTGGTGTTTCTCGAACCAGTACTGAAATGCTGAGATGTACAGGGCAGCAGGTTCAAATTATGGGTGGCCTCAATGGCTTGACCCAATATGAGGCTTAAACCCACAAACATCTGACTCACAGGCGGGCGAGAGTGCTATCAACTGAGCCAGGCTGACAACTGTCTTCAGGAAGGGAAGATATATAATATATATAATGCAGCTATTCTAGTGGCAGCTATGCAATTCACAAGTACCTTAGACTCCAGTAGATTACTTTCTGCAAGTTGGACTTAATTTCTATATCATATATACAGTACCTATGTTATAATTAGCATTAATTTAAGTCACAGCAAATAGCAACAACAAAATTACATTTGTAAAGCACCTTTCACATTGGGAGGATGTCCCAAGGCGCTGAACAGTCAGGGATCAGGACCAGAGCGTGGGGGAGCAGGGTTGGGATGAGGGACTAGGAGGGCGGACGAAGGCACAGTCAAAAAGGAGGATCTTGAGTCGTGCCTTGAAGGAGGCAAGAGAAGGAGTAAGACAGGGATTGTGGGATGGAGTTTCAAAGAGTGGGGGCAGAGAGGCTGAAAGCCCGGCTGGTGATGGTAGGGCGGGAAACCTGGAGCAGGCCAGAGCCTGCTGAGAGGAGGGAGCAGACAGGCTGATAGGTGGTCAGGAGGTCAGAGACGTAGAAGGGGGCAAGGCCATAGGGGGGCCTTGAAAGTGAGGATGAGGATTTTGAATTCTATCCTCTGAGGAATGGAGGCTGTGGAGCCGGGTGAGGGTGGGGTTGATGGGGTCACGGAGCCTGGTGCGGGAGAGGACACACATTGGACGATCTGCAGCTTCTGAAGGCCAACAAGGAGAAATTTCCGCAGTCGAGCCTTGAGGTGATGAATGTGTGTATGAGGGTTTCGGCAGCCCGAGGGGTGAGGCAGCGGCAGAGTCAGGCAATGTTGTGGAGGTGGGGGAAGGCAGAGCGGGTCATGGTATGGATTTGGGGGAGAAAGGGCAGTTGAGGTTCGAACAAGATGCATAGGTTCCTGACTGGCTTGGTGGAGTGTGCAACCGTGGATGCTAATGCTGCAAGTGTCTGAGATGTGGAGGTGCTGATGTAGGCCATTCAGGAGGGTCTCAATCTTTTGACTTTACCCCCTGCTGCTAAAAGCAGCCTATTCATTGGCAGCAGCAGCAGAATCAACTCTGGTCTCTGAAGATCATGAGCATTATCCAGTTTGGTGGCATCCTTAGATGCACCTCCCACAATAATATAAACAAAACTAGTCTTGCCATAGGAATTGACTATTAGTGGTCAAGTTAATCTTTACAGTCTAACAAATTATTGTAGTTCTGAGGTTGTTAATCACTAAATACTTTGCTGAGTCACTGGGGGAAAATAGGCAGATGTTGAGCTTTGATCTGATCTAAAATACAGTACTACAAATGTACACATAGTGCCATTTTCAATGTTTGACTGCTGCAGAATCCACTCCAAAATATAAATGGGGCCATTTCTACAGCAACTGTTTTTTTCAGCAGGGTTTGAGCAAGCAGATCTGCAACATAAGCAATTTCTAAGACACTCTTTTCAGGCAAAATTATTATTCAGTCTGTGAACGGATACTGTTGTGAAATCAGGGTTGCCCTTTGTTTTAGTGGCAAGCTGAGTGAGACAATCTGTTGCTGAGTTAGAACACATGGGAAGTCATGAGTGGCTATTCAGTTCAGTCTTGATAGGACTGCATTGAAAGTCTGTTTTGTTGCATATTTTGAATAACCCGTGGTTCATATTTAAAGGGACGTTACTAAATCAGTTATATTTGGAGATGAGAATTGTTTCTGCTTGTCCAGGTGGACGTGAAAGTTCCCATGGCACTATTTGAAAATCCCATGGTCCAAGCTCTTACTCCAATGCAGTGCTAGGGGTGTGTTGCATTGTTGGAGGTGCCGTCCTTCAGATGAGAAGTTAAAACAAGGTCCTATTTGCCTGTTCAGGTGGATGTTAAAGATCCCAATGCATTATTCGAAAAGAGAAGGGAGTTTCTCCTGGTGTCCTGGCTAACAAATACCCCAAATAAAATTGGTCACTCACTCCATGGCAGGTCGTGGGACATTGCTGTGTGCAAATTGGTTGCCGCATTCGCCAACAAAATACATGCAGTCACATAACTTTACAATATATTCTGTGAAGTGCTTGGAGACATCTTGATGATGTAATAAAGCGCTGTATCAAATGCAAGGATTATTATTATTCACATTGAATCCATTCTAGGACCAGCTCCTGCAGGTCATTCAAACCTCAGTTATGTCTCAATTTTAGCATTGGTTTGATGCAGAAACCACACAAACCATGCCATATAACCGGGGAATAAAACCATCTTGTGTTCAGTGTAGGGAAGCAACTACCAGTTTGGGTACAAACCTTGACTATCCAGAGACTTGGAAGGTCCTTCCATTGCAATAGGCATGATGTAATTTGTTGTTGTTAAAAATCTGAATAGACTGATTTTAGCTGGAGTGGCCGAGTGTTTGTATAACCTCTTCCTATGTTTGCTTGGAATGACAAGGCATTGATTGAGTCTTTAAAAGGTAATTTCAGGCCAGACACCAGGATGTACTTCTTTAATGGAACGTAATAAATGATTAGAATAGGTTACTAGGAGGGGTGGTTGAGTACAGAATACTCGACTCAGTTTTTAAAAAAAAGTTTGATGTTGTGATCAGATATTGATAGGATTGGCATTCTGGAGGGACGTAATCACATGGCTAAAGGGCCTTCTTCATCCAAATCAATCCTGCAAACCATTTTTTCCCCCAATCTTGAAAGTTCAGACTCTTGAGTTATGGTTCCACAGACACTGTATACCCTCTGCCACCTTACCCATGTAGCCAGTCTTCTTGTGTGAGCCCAGAAAGCAAATGTTATTATTATTATTATGGTTGTATAACAATGGGAATGTTACATCTGAGTCTGCTCCTGTACCCACCATTTAAATGTGAACTCTTTCTATCAGGAGAAACTGGATTATGATCAGTGATACGAATCCTGGTTAATCCCTCTTCTCTGGGTTGCTGAGGCTAATCGTACGCTCTCCTGCTCTAGCCCAGTTGACATCATCTCACTCAAACATGGTACTTTCCTGAACTGTATATCTCAAGACACAAACCCCTCACTGATTTGACAAACTTATCATACTAGTGTCTTCAAAACAACTATTCCAAAATTAACGATAATAATAATCCTTGCATTTGATGCAGTACATTTCATGTCAGGAACACGCCTTAAGGACGTGGAGTGTGAGAGACCTGAGATCAATTCCAGGCAGGTCAGGGCGAAACCTTGGGCAAGTTTCCTTACTCCACACGCCTAATAATAATCCCTCCAAAAACCCCCAAAACAATAATAAATTAGTCATTTTCAAGCTACGACTGTTTTGTGGGACATTGCTGTGCGCAATTGGCTGCCGCGTTCACCCACAAATATACAGTCAATTCACTTTACAGTATGTTCTGTGAAGCGCTTTGGGACGTCCTCCCGACGTGAAAAGCGCTATATCAAATGCAAGGATTATTATTATTATTATTAAAGCACTTCACAGCATTTACTATAAAGTGTAGCAACAGAGTATATTTTAGGCGGATGATCCAGCAAACAGCCATGAGCTAAATGACCAATTTTATTTGGGAGACTGTTGGCCAAGACACTGGGAGAAACTCCCTTCTCTTCAATTTATATCAGAATCTGTTGTGTTTTTAAACATTGCTACTACTGTATTTCTGTCATATAGAATACATTTATATGAAAACAAATTTGTTGCTGTACATTAGACTGCAAACATGAACTATAACATAGTAAAATAATAATCCTTTCATTTGAAATATAGTAGCTATAATTTGAAATAATAATTGTTGACTTTTAATGTCAGGGGGATACCTCAATACTACACTCGATTTGCTGTGAAGTGCAGTGACTATGTATTTATGAACGTAGTACTGGGAATACAAACTAAAACACACACAGATACAACATATGATCCTGCATCAATGGGTTAGGGGAGGCAGAAAAGCTGCTTAGAACTAGATTATGCAGAGCCAGAAATGACTGTACAGAATTACTTACGTCAATAGCAGGTTAAAAAGAGGAAGAGATTTGCACGCAGCAACAACATAGTTGTGCTTCTGAACACATGAGAAAACTATGCAATGCAAGAATTTTATTATTATTCCAAATCACAGCTGGTTTTCACTTAATCAGTACTGTGCTCGTACAAGCCAAAGTTGACAAGCTGCCTCGCACCTTTAAAGGCTCCAACAATGCTTGGTTATTTTCTAAGTGGATAAGTGGTCATACAAACACTTGTCCACTTCAGCTGAAATGAGTAGATTCAACACTGATACTTGTTCCTCAATCTCACATGGTTATCAGGCTAGTTCAAGTGGAGGGGCACATTCTATCTTACAAATTTTAACATTGAGCCATCACACCTTCTGTCATTTAATGGGCTTGATTTTTCAAAATCAACATGGTTAAGGCTTCTGATTAAATAGGTCTGATTCACATTAAAAATGACATGTCTGAAAAAAAAACGCAAGATTTAAGCGCTTTGGGATGTCCTTCTGATGTGAAAAGTGTCTGGAAGAAGTCATTGCTTCCCAGCTTTGCTCTTTCCTCTCTCACCACTCCTTGTTTGAACCTCTCCAATCTGGTTTGAGGCCTGTCAATAGTACGGAGACAGCTTTCATCAAAGTTGGAAATGACGTTCTGTCTATTTGTGACCTAGGGCACTCTTTGTCTTCTTATCCTTCTTTCTGCTGCCTTTGACAGTGTTGACCACGCTATTCTTCTCCATTGCCTCTCCTCTCAGCTCCATCTTCATGGCTCTACCCCCCCTCACTGTCCACTGCTTTGGGACATCCACCCGACGTGAAAGGTACAATGTTAATGCAATTTGTTGTTGTTGTTATATACAAGTGTAACTTTGTAGCATATTGTGTAAACACTGTAGTAACATGGTAACAATTTTAAGCAGGATACAATTGGTTTATTTACCCATGCGATTTCTCGCAAGATTCCTACACTTTATTTTCAACATCTAATAGTGACCATCACCTGTGATCACCTTTCACTTTACACTACATCCCGTGAAGCGCTTGATATGTTGATGATATGATATAACAAATGCAAGGGTTATTATAATTATTATTTACCTAAAGCGTTGCCACCAACAAGGAAAATAATAATAATCCTTGCAATTGATATAGCACCTTATTACATCTTCGAGACATCTCAAAGTGCTTCACAGAATGTACTGTAAAGTGAATTGGCTGTATATTTTGTGGGCGAAACACAGCAGATGATTGCGCACAGCAGTGTCCCACAAACAGTCGTGGTCTGAGTGACCACATTTTTTATTTTTTTTATTATTGATTTTTTTTTAAGGTATTATTACTCCTGGTAAAGCAAACTACCAATCGACTAACAACCGTATTCCTACTTAATGCTAGGTGAATAGAGGCGTGTGGAGTAAGGAAACTTGCCCAACATTTCACCCTGCAGGAAATCAAACCGAGGTCCTCTTGCTTGCGAGGCGAATGCTCTAACCACTAAGCTACAGAACTCAACGGAAAGTTCACAATTTGTTTATCTGCTGTGATATCCTTGCCCAATAAAAGGTTTATTGAAATCACAACAAGTTGTTTCAGGAATCAATCCTGTTCCCTTGGAACACTATTTATTTTGGGTCTCACATTTGAGACTTTCCCCTTTAGCCTCAGGGATACCATATGGTATGGTTTGTGGGTAAACTGATATGTGAAATTTATTATCTTCGTTCTAAACCTGACGAAGAAGCATGGTGACTGCTGGAGTCGGCCAGATTTCTGCAATGGTGACTTTCAGGCATTTTAAGGGGGGGGGAAAGATTGTCAAAATCAGAACTAACGTTATATAGTACAAATATCAAAAGCATTCCTCATTTATTACAACCTATGGATTGTGCTCGTTCTATACTTAAATTATTTTTCTCTAATTTATTTCCCTCTTGGCATTCCAAAAAGATTTTTTCGACATCCCCTCTCTTTATTTGGAAATAGTTGCACAAGTACCAGGGAATATTTCACTCAAGTTGTCATTATCTGTCTGTGAATCAAATGTTTGTTTACAGGCTGCGTGAAAGTAGGAGTCAGGAATGCACTTGGTAGCAGGAAAAAAACCTGGCTAATTTTGATTTCTTTAACCCTGATCAATGGCAGTGCTCCTTGCGCCAGCCAACTTGAGACAAGGGATGTTTTCCTGTGTGGCTCAGCATAGAATAAACTTATCCAGCCATTGGAGGAGACCTATACCAACCTTGATAGCCTGAAACAAATTTCACTTTCGATAAACAAACAGACCCTGCAGGATTCAGTGATGGGTGCGCACAGGCAAAGTATCTGGGGGCAGAGATCATAAGTGCTGTTAACCTAATTCTCCTAAGAAGCTGTCGTTTTGCCTGGGAACTGAATCGAAAGTCGAGAGAACACAGACCAGCCATGAGCAGGCGAGACTGCAAAACCAGGGAGTATAGATATCTGCAGGACAGCTCAACCCTGAGAGAATGGTGTAATACAGTATAATCAATAGGCGGAGAGAGCACACAGGAAAGGTCTGCACAGATGTAAAGCAGGCTGAGACGGAGGTCAGGAATTGTGTGTAACGTGTGAGATTCCAGGCTGGGAACTGGAATGCTGTGTCACAGATTGGACCTGCGGGCGATCAGCAGCCTTCAGCTATATCCCCATCCAAACCTCCCAGAAACCCAGCGATAGAGCAACAAGGGCGGCCAGACATTAATATACGTTTGTAGCCCAAAGTCAACCAAAAATTCCAACCCCCTCCCCTCCCCCCAAAGCCCTCCCCTCCCCAAAGTAGCCCAATGTGATGCGTTGCCTGCTGTGGGGAGCAGAGTGGTCAATTTAGTTAAGTTTTTTTTAAAATAAATTATGTGAGAAAAGGTCTTCAGGGGGAGGGAAAGGGGGGCCTTTTTTGCAGGTCCAAATGATTTTTTTTTACACACACATGCAGTTACACAGAAACCCGCCCCAGTTGGACGTGAAGCCGCCCAATCTGACAAGAGCTGAAGTCCCACCTCAGCCGCACCACAGACTGACAGTGGCCCCTTCACTTCACGCCCAATTGGGCGGCTTTCTCTTGTCCTACACGAGCGGGTACCTGATTATAACATTTAAACCTGCAAAACACTTTCCCCCCACACACTGCCCCCCCACTCCCTCCCCCCCACACTGCCCCCCCACTCCCTCCCACACACACTGCCCCCCCACTCCCTCCCCCCCACACCCTCCCCCCACACTGCCCCCCCACTCCCTCCCACACACACTGCCCCCCCACTCCCTCCCACACACACTGCCCCCCCCACACTGTCCCCCCACTCCCTCCCCACCACACTCCTCCCCCCACACTCCCTCCCCCCACACTGCCCCCACTCCCTCCCCCCACACTGCCCCCCCACTCCCTCCCCCCACACTGCCCCCCACTCCCTCCCCCCACACTGCCCCCACTCCCTCCCCCCACACTGCCCCCCACTCCCTCCCACACACACTGCCCCCCACTCCCTCCCCCCACACTGCCCCCCACTCCCTCCCACACACACTGCCCCCACTCCCTCCCCCCCACACTGCCCCCACACTCCCTCCCCCCCACACTGCCCCCCACTCCCTCCCCCCACACTGCCCCCCACACTGCCCCCCCACTCCCTCCCCCACTCCCTCCCCCACACTGCCCCCCCACTCCCTCCCACACCACTGCCCCCCACACTGCCCCCCCACTCCTCCCACACACACTGCCCCCCCCACACTGCCCCCCACTCCCTCCCACACACTGCCCCCCCACACTGCCCCCCACTCCCTCCCCCACACTGCCCCCCCACTCCCCTCCCCCCCACACTGCCCCCCCACTCCCCCCCCCACACTGCCCCCACTCCCTCCCCCCACACTGCCCCCCACTCCCTCCCCCACACTGCCCCCACTCCCTCCCCCACACTGCCCCACTCCCCCCACACTGCCCCCCCACTCCCTCCCCCCACACTGCCCCCCCCTCCTCCCCCACACACTGCCCCCCCCCACACTGCCCCCCTCCCACACACACTGCCCCCCCACTGCCCCCCACACTGCCCTCCCACTCCCCCCACACACTGCCCCCCACACTGCCCCCACTCCCTCCCCACACACTGCCCCCCCACAACTGCCCCCCCACTCCCTCCCCCCACACTCCCCCCCCCACACTCCCCCCACCCCACTCCCCCCCCCCACACTGCCCCCCCCCAACTCCCCCACACTCCCCCCCCCCACACTGCCCCCCCCCACACCCCCCCCCCACCCCCCCCCCACACTCCCCCCCCTCCCCCCCACACTGCCCCACCCCACACCCCCCCCCCACACCCCCCCCCACACTCCCCCCCCACCCCTCCCCCCACCCCCCCCCCCCCCCCCCCCCCCACACCCCCCCCCCCCCCCCCTCCCCCCACTCCTCCCCCCACCCCCCCCCCCCACTCCCCCCCACTCCCCCCCACACTGCC
Organism: Callorhinchus milii; assembly: GCF_018977255.1. Taxonomy (NCBI): domain Eukaryota; kingdom Metazoa; phylum Chordata; class Chondrichthyes; order Chimaeriformes; family Callorhinchidae; genus Callorhinchus; species Callorhinchus milii. The sequence continues at coordinate 38,547,164 of NW_024704743.1, forward strand.
CCCCCCACTCCCCCCCCACACTCACCCCACCCCACACTCCCTCCCCCCCCACTGCCCCCCAACTCCCCCCACACACTGCCACCCCACACCTCCCCAATCCCTCCCCCCACACTGCCCCCCACACACACTGCCCCCCACTCCCCCCCACACTGCCCCCCCCCCCCTCCCATTTGAAGACCTCAACCTCACGGGGTTTCAGAAGCACTGAGAACCCCATCACAGGCAGTGAAGCAGAGACCGGGGCTCTGGTTGGGGGGGGGTTTGGGTTTACAAATTCATGTCCAGGTAAAGCCGCGACTCCGGGGCCATCGCTGCTCTCAGCCCCGAGCGGGGGCACACCGACAGGGACACCGAGACCCCCAGCCCCCCCTCCCCCCCTCCCCCCCCTCCCCTCTCATCTCCCCCCTCCTATCTCCCCCTCCCCTCCTATCTCCCCCTCCCCCTCCCATCTCCCCCCCTCCCCCCACCTCTCATCTCCCCCCCTCCCGTGGTAGTGGTGGTTGTGGATGGGTTACACGGTTCGCAGAGCCCCCCACAGCCTCTGTGTGTGTGTGTGTGTGTCATTGCTACAATGTCAGGTCTCTGATGGTCGACACCGCAGCCCCTCATACACCATCAGCAACATGGGGGGGGGGGGCACCACACCCCCCCCCCCCACACACACACCACACACACCACCCCCCCACACACACACCCCCCACACCCCACACACACGACACACAACCCCCCCACACAAACACCCCCCCACACACCCCCCCACACACACCCACACACACCACCCCCCACCCACAACACCCCCCCACACCCACCCACACACACCACACCACCCCCCCCACACACACCACCCCACCCACACACCACCCCCCCCACACCCCCCCCACACCCACCACACCACAGACACACCACCCCCCTCCACACACACCACCCCCCCACACCCCCCCACACCCACACACCCCCCCCACCACAACCCCCCACACAGCCCCCACCCAGAGCTCAAGAAGCAATTTCAAAGATATATATATATATATCCATACACACACATTGATTGATCAGATATTTTTTTAAAAAAATGAATGCCCCCCTCACCCCCTCCCCCCCCCCTCCCCCCGCCCTGAGGATGGAGAGAGAGAGAGAGAGAGGAGAGGAGAGAGAGATGAAGTCCGGCCCCTCACTCACCTGCTCCCCGAGATCCACGGCGATGTTGGTGATGGCCAGAGGGACCAGGAACCTCACCAGCGGCCAGTAATGGGTCTGAAAGGCGGTGAGCTTCAGCATGGCTGGTCCCCACCCACCGTACCCCGGGCCGGGCTGGGCTGCCTCTACATGGGCACGGGGCCGGGGGGCCGGGACCAGGGGCCGGGGGGCCGGGCCGGGGGGGAGGGGGGGGCCGGGGAGGGAGGGGGTGAGGGGTTGGAGGGGATTTCAGCAACAGATCAAATCCGGTTCTAGAAGAGCTGACGGTCCCTTTCCTCCCCGGACAATGCCGAGCCGCGGCCACCAGAAGTTTCTGTCGGCGTTGCCATTGTGAGAGCCTCTCTCGGTAAACAAGGTGAGGGGCGGGCAACAACAACAACAACAACAACAGGATCCCCCCACTCCCCACCTCCCTCCAAAATAATAATAATAATAATGATGATGATGGTGATGATGATGCTGCAGCAGCTGCAGGTCGGGAGGTCGGGGCTGTGGGGAATGATGTGATGTATGTGCAGAGCCTCTGCTGCTGCTGCTGTTGGAGGAGGAGGAGGAGGAGGAATGATCGCACGGAAGCTCAGGGATGGCACACAGCTATGAGCTGAGACACCCACCAACACGTGGGGTTGGACACCGACACCAACCAACACGCCCAACCCAACCCCCCCCACCCAACCTCCACCCCAACCTCCACCCCCCCCCACCCAACCTCCAACCCAACCTCTAACCCAACCTCCAACCCCCCCCCCCACCCAACCTCTAACCCAACCTCCACCCCCCAACCCAACCTCCAACCCCCCCCAACCCCCCCCCCCAACCTCCAACTCCCCCCACCCAACCCTCTCCCCCACCCAACCTCCACCCCCCCCCACCCAACCTCCAACCCCCCCCAACCCAACCCCCTCCCCCCACAAGCTGCCTCTTCCCTTCAGTCAGCACTGACTCACTCACTGACTGATTCCTTTGGCGTTCCTTACAGAGAAGGGGAGAGGCTGGGAATCTCCTGCTCCGCACAATCAGCCCAGTCTTTACCCCGACTCCCCGACGCTGTTCTGTCTTGACGTTTTAAGATTGCGCCCCCCCGCCCGCCCGCCCGCCCGCGTGGTGGTGGTGGTGGTGGTGGTGGAAAGTCCTGACACTTGACCCGAATCTGAAGCGTCTCGAAATCTTCCATATTAAGACAGTTGTTGAGTGGGTTCACGCAAATCTCTGCAATCTCAAGTATTAAGATAAAATAACATTTTCCTGCTACTGTGATACACAGTCGCTGCACTTCACGGAAAGCTCTGTGAAGCGATTTGAGGTGTTGAGACCCGATAAAGTGCTGTATTAAACACAAGGATTATTATTAAGATGGTTTTACGGGCTAAGACTAGCTTGAATTCCGGGCGCTATTACCAAACATTTCCAAGAAATGGTAACAAACTTTCAACATTCCTGAAAATTGCTTCTGAGAAACATGATTTGGGATTGCATTAACAAAATTGCCAATGCACCCACAATATATAATTTAAAGTTCATGTTAAGCTGCGTAAAGATAAATGGGACTGAAAGAATGCCAGCATAGACACGATGGGCCAAATGACCTTGTGTGCTGTAAATTTCTATGGTTCCAGTTCATACAGGGTTACAGTTAATCATTTAATGTCTGTATACATACCCATCCACATAACCTTCCCGAGACCTGTTGCGTACAATCTGCCTATTACCATGGGGAAGAGTTAGAGATATGATTTGTAAAATTCATGATAAATTATGCAGGAATATTGTTTTCAATCGAATAAAGAAGTAATAGCTGTTGATTTAGACTGACCAGCGAAAGGAAGAAAATGTGTCCCCCAAGAATTGAAAGAAATAAGATTTTCATTGTTGTAAAGAAGGACATGAAAGCGATCAAGGTGTTGTCATTTAACCAATGCAGAGCGATGAAGGTTGAGTCCACTGAGTAGGCAACCTGAAGGAAGTTAAGTGTAGAGTGGACTGTTGGTAGAAGTGACCAAGTTGGATGATTTGTGAAGAAAAAAGAATAAGATTGCGAGAGCTTCTGGGAAGCAGAAGTCATGAAAGTAAGTGGAGTGCTTACCCCTCTCTTGTCGAGCTGGGGATTGGGATGGGGGAGGGTGGCTCGGTCTTTTCTTGTGCAGCCACTCGCACAGTGTGTAGTGCAATCTATCACACAGTTTGTTGTGCAGTCTATCACACAGTCTATCATGCAGTCTATCACAGAGTTTACGACATAGTCTATTGATGCCTCGCCCATCCTCTCCTCAAACGCCAGGAGGAGATGCTGGACTTCTTCGAATCCAAAATCAAGGGAATACGTTCAGCCACCTCTGCCCTGTCCCCTGCCACCCCCACATCACCTCTCCCTCATGAGCCACCTCCCACCCATCCCCCCCTATACTCCTACAACTCAATCCCTCCTCTCCCACTGCCATCGTTTGCAAACTTAAACACACCACCTGCTCCCTCGATCCCATCCCCACCTCTCTCTTCATCTCCCAGCTCCAACTTCTGGCCCCTCTCCTGTCCGATGTCATCAACCTCTCCTTGTCCACCGGTTCAGTTCCCACCCCCTAAAAACAGCCGTCATCACCCCCATCCTGAAAAAACCTCCCCTGGACCCATCCCTCCTCTCCAGCTATCGCCCCATCTCTAACCTCCCATTCCTCTCCAAGGTCCTGGAACGAGTCGTTGCGTCCGAGCTCCGCTCCTTTCTTTCTCGCCATTCCCTCTTTGAACCCTTCAAATCGAGCTTCCGCGCTGCCCACAGCATGGAAACAACCCTGGTCAAATTCACGAATGACATCCTGAACATCTGCGATCAGGGCTCCCACTGCCTCCTTGACCTCCTCGACCTCTCTTCTGCCTTCGACACTGTCGACCATTCTATCCTCCTACACCGCCTCTCCTCTTTACTTAACCTTCGCGGACCTGCCGTCGCCTGGATCGAATCCTATCTCTCACTATCTCCACTTTGTTGTCTCTAACGGTTTCTCCTCCAGCCCCCGCACTGTCATGTCTGGCGTCCCCCAGAGCTCTGTCCTTGGCCCTCTCCTCATTAATATCTACATGTTCCCCAATGGTGACATCATCCGCAGACATGGGGTCAACTTCCATATGTATGCAGATGACACCCAACTCTATCTTTCTGCCTTCACCCTCAACTCCAGGACCACTGCTGTCCTGACAGACTGTCTGTCGGACATCAAGTCCTGGATGAGGGCAAATTTCCTACAGTTGAATGTGAACAAGACTGAGGCCCTCCTGGTTGGCTCGCGCCAGCGCCTCAGCACCTCAGGCTCTGGCAGCATCAACCTCCATGGTTGCACACTACAACTCACCAAGTCAGTCAGGAACCTCGGTGACTTGTTCAACCCTCAACTGTCTTTTCTCTCCCACATTCAAGCCATGACCCGCTCTGCCTTCCCTCAACTCCGTAACATCATCTGACTCGGCCACTACCTCACCCCTCAGGCCGCTGAAACTCTTGTTCATGCCTTCATCACTTCCAGGCTTGACTATACAAATGCCCTGCTTGTCGGCCTTCCCAACTCCTCCTTCCACGGGCTGCAGATAATCCAGAACTCTGCAGCCCGTGTCCTCTCCCGCACCAAACTCTGCGACTCCATCTCCCCCATTCTCACCCGACTCCATTGGCTCTCCATCCTTCAGAGGATCCAGTTCAAGATCCTGGTCCTCACCTACAAAGCCCTCCATGGCCTCGACCATCCTACCTCTGCAAACTCCTAATCCCCTACCAACCCAAATGCTCCCTCCGCTCAGCCGGCTCTGGCCTGCTCCTCGTCCCCCGACCCACCCGCCCTACTATTGGCTTGAGAGCCTTCAGCCACTCTGCCCCCAACCTCTGGAATTCCATCCCCCAATCACTCCGCCTCGCCCCCTCCTTCAAGTCCCGCCTAAAAACCCTCCTCTTGGACCATGCTATCGGTCAAACCCCTTCCCCTCTCCTCCCTTCTCCCTCCCTGACCCCAGCTCGGGTCTGAAATGCTGTACACTGACCAGCTCCTTGGGACATCCTTGTAACATAAAAGGCGCTATAAAAATGTAATATTGTTTGCAGTTTATTACACCGTCTGTTGCTTAGCTCATTGTGCAGCCTGTTGTGTAAATAGTTTTGGAGTTGGTGTATTCACTGAAACGTAGAATTATACAGCACAGAAGGAGACCATTCAGCCATCGTGTCTGTGCTGGCTCTTTAAAAAGAGCTATCCAAATCAATCCCGCTCCCCCGTTCTCTCTCCATAGCCCTGCAAACTTGTCCTCCCCAAATTATCCAGTACTGTTGCATTGTCTGTCATACAGCATGCAGTTCTGTTGGACTTGACATTTTGCCCACTCAATACAGCTTCTACTCTCCAGGAGTGAAGGGGTGACATATTTTGATGTATGTTCTCTCAGAAATATGAATACTTAGTCCAATATGTTTAAGTTGGTTTTCCATTGATTACGCTCCACATTGCCACCCTTTACTATCCCTAGTGCCACTCTTTATTATCTTCAGGTTCATTCTGAACATTTCCATGACGTTGAAAGCTCCACAGTGGTGTGAGATTTAGTATAACAATAGCTGTTTACTCACACTCCTGTTATGCTGCAGTATGCTGTAAGTTAAATTAGTTGGCAGTGCTCCCCGCAGTGACACAGAGCATCAGTTTTAGAAGCGTTGTTTTTGCTGTTGCAATGCAGCTGGAAGGAACATAAATACTGCTAGTCTTAAGACCATTGTCTTAAAATTTGAAGCCATGTAGAGTTTTGGGAAATTATTGAATTCATTTAAAAACTGGGGAAAACTAGCTTCCAACCTGACTGAATTAAGAATGTATTATTTTTTTAAGGCAAGTTTAACACTATGAAAATCATTGGTCTTTAGAGACCATGGGTTGCCCTAGTTGCCAGTAAAGTTTTTTTCCAGCATACTAAAACTATGTGCCCCTGTCAGAACATTTTTAAGCATTAATGTTAGAATCCAGTGGAGAATAACTTTGAAGGACAAATATTCTGGTGGGGAATATGTATTTGCTGTACTACTGATGTTATTAATGGGTTCCATCCAGTATAATGCTAAAGTGGTTTGCAATTTTCCAGTGAAATACTGCATGTAAGTTGCATGATTTTTCATTGGATCAATACAATTCATTTTAGTCAGCTGGGTATCTGATACATATGAAAACACAGCATCAGGCTTAAGGAAATCCAAACCAGACTGAGAGTTCCACCTGTATATGCCCCCTACACATGGACATTTTCCTTTGTCTGGAATGGAATACAGACACATTCCCTGGAAGGATGCATCCTGCTTATGATTCTTAAGAGTACCTGGTTGATAAGAGCTAAGTCCTGGGAACCTAGAATGTGTGGTGGAATTTAACAAGTTAAAACTGAATTAACACTGCTTGCCATTGAGAGCGCTGACTGGCAAGCTTCCCGCTGCTTATACAGCCGTCTTATCCATTAGAGCTTTGTCTTGCAGGAAAGTATCTTGCCTCTGACTTATCTGCTCCTCCAAATGCAGGATCTGAAATATTGTAATCCTTGCTCAGGAATGGACTACGAGACTGCCTCAGAGGTTTGACTCATTTCCAACATTCCATTGTCTGGCATGGCACCTTGGAGTCAGCTCTGCTCCAAGGACACACATTCCTACCCATTGAACGATAGCCTTCCAGCAGCCAACCCAAGCCTCAGAGTTTCCTTATCAGCTTTTTGACAAGCGCTATTTGGGGTGGGAGGACCTGTACAGGGCCCTTTGTGATGTGCCAACCACCTTGATGTTTTAGACCATGTTTTAATCACAGTGTTGTGATCAAAAAGGCAGGAGGAAGGAGCAAAAGAGGCTGCATTGTGATTGAGTTAAATTGAACACGAAGCCAGATGCCTAAATTATTTCAAGCAATTGAAAATAAACATACAAACTTTAATGTTAAAACTTCGGTAAGTATCTCTTGCTTTTATTGAGCATGCGAGAGACGCTACCTAGCAGCAATCGACCGGTTGGAAATCTCTGTTCTAGAGGTTCAGGTCCAATGCCACTTACCACCCTTACTCAACACTAACTGCTTGATCCATGTCCTCATGGCATTTTGACGTGTCGGATGTTAATCTGGCTCTGCGTCTAGAGGGTTGAGTGATGGGTCAGTGTCAGGTGGCTTCCCTCTATACAGCCACTTCCTTTTTTTCAACGACAAATCTACCTTCCTCTTGGTTCTGGACATCACAAATGGGCCAAAGGAAACTCCTCTGCTGCATGCCCAGAAGCTCAGAACCATGAAGAAGAATTGTTTGAACATACATCTTACATGGGACTTAACCTGCTTTGTGACATTGCTGTCAATAAAGAGAGATGAGAATGATCAGAGTGACCCTCATGACCATTTGAACAACATAATAAGGTTCTATATCAAATGCAAGGATTATTATTAGTTACGTTTTTATCAATTATGTTGCATCTTTTCGCTGTGACAAATATTTTTGACATAAATTTTTTTTAACCCCATTTCCCCAGTTGCATTTTGGTCAGATGGTGAAAAATAATTCAGTGTACTAGGGATTTGAGGCCTGACATTTCTTTTGGCTTGAGGTTGTTGTATTAAAATGTGCAGAATTTTGGAAATTCAGTCTCACTGAGCTGGTTTTCAGTTGTTAAAAAGAACTGGAGAGGCTTCCAAATTAAAACTGAATTCAAGAAATTTCCAAAATGCTGCACCATCTTACATTGTAAGACAATTGTCTCAAGGTTGGGACCATGAGAAATTTCAGTTGGTTTGATACAAGAGCAACAACTTGTCTTTATGTAGTGCCCTTCACGAAATGTAGAACCTCAGAGCGCTTCCAGTGGGGGGGAACTTGACATCGAGCCGAGGAGAGGTGAGTTAACCACGGTCGAAGAGGAAGATTTAGGTGTGATCTCAAGATGGGTAAGGAGGTGCAAGGCAGAGGGACTTACTTTCCTTTTTTCATAGATGCTGTCTGACCTGCTGAGTGCTCCCAGCCACTTCTGTTTTTGTTTTCAGATTTCCAGCAATTGCAGTAGTTTGTGTTTTGTAAAATTAATGATGGTGTTGTCAGAATTGTGACTTTAATATCTGGGTCATTGTATGAAAGAATGTCACTACATCAAATCCTGAAAATGAACCAATATAAATTGTGCCAAAGATCCTTTCTGGTTTGAGCAGAATAATGCACTACAGCAGTTCTTAAATAATTCAATAAAATCAACTAACGTAATACTGAAGTTCCTAATGTGGTTGAAATTGGGAACTGGTTAGTAGAACTATAATGTTGACAGCAGAGGAATGGGGAAGGAGCGGAACCCAAGGCCTTTCTAAATTAATTCCGCGCATTATTTAATGAAACCATATAATGTTGCCCAGAATATATGATGAGGAAGCAGTTTAATTCTTCTGACAGGAGGAAAAATACTCTTGCAAGCTGGAGTTCTCCACTCTATCACAAGAACGCGTCTCAAAGCATCAGCAAAGGAATATCTTTGTGTGTCACCTGATTTAATTTACCATCAGAAAGAAAACATGGTCAGTTTACCTTCCCCTGTGAAGTGATATTTGAACAGGATAACGCTTTACCTCTGGAAGCTTGGTTCCAACTTCCTGACAAACAGCACACCTGAACCACACCACCACTAAACAGAAGACCATAGCTGTTGCCAGTGGTGATGATAACTGTTCCAGGGTATTTCAATAATATTCTTTGCATTTAATATAGTGCCTATAATGTTGAAATGTCTCAGAGCACTTTATAATACAATACAATTTTTTTGAGGGATTATTACCCCTGGAAAGTTTCTGTTCACTGCCTGGGAACACGGGTCATGTGGAATAAGGAAACTTGCCTAAGGTTTTGCCCTGCCTGAGAATCGAACCCGGGTCCTCTCGGGTGCGAGGCAATTGCTCTAACCAATGTGCTACAGGACTCTACAATTTAAATCAGCTGCCTACTGCTTTAATGTGTTCGGTTGGTAAAACGGGGTTCAGACTTGAAGTTGTGAGTTGTCTCATGGTCTGTTTGACACCCCGATGCAGTGCCGGAGAGTGCTATATTGTTGAAAGTACTGTTCTTCAGATGAGATATTAAACTGAAGTCCTGTTTATCTGTTGAGGTGAATGTTAGTTACGCTATTTGAAAAGAGAAGGGTATATGACCTGGCCTACAATCCTCCAGATAAATTGGTCATTCATGTCATGGCTGTTTGCGGGACATTGCTGTGCTTAAATTGGGTGCCGTGTTTTCCTACAATACTGTAATTTCACTGCAATTTATCAAAAATGGTGAAGTGCTTTATTATTAATAACTTAGTTCAAACCTTGGGCTGAATAATACATGTAAAAGTTAATTATAAATCAGTAAATGAGATTCTTCCACTCTCCATCGTGAGCTGGAAAGCCATGTTGGTGTTAAACATCTTGAGTTGCGCAGAAAAAAATAAATATTTCCTGAACTTCAATAACCTTCGCGGCTTACTGTTGGTGAGTACATTATATATTGTAAATGTTTTTACATCCACTTTTCACATTGCCTGTACCTGACAGCCACATTGCATACCGTCCTCGCGATTCTTATTTAAATGATAGAAATAACCTCTTTCAGTCTCAATAAATTTATTCGGTGAGTCACTGACCCATGCAGATCGAACGGTAGGTTCAAGATTTAATTCTTGGTTTGCGCTGTCTCAGCTGGAATGGAACTAAGGACACCACTATAGTTGAATGTGGGATGTAGTTGATCGCAGGACACTATAGTTGACACAGGATCCTGATCGCTAAACTGTGACCATTTCTGCAGGTATACAAGTCAGAATAGCTGGTAAGGACAGGTTGATTGTGACCCTCACCCCCCCCTTCCCCCATCCTACACACACACACATCAGATGTTTTAAAATTCTGTCAACGCTCACTGTTTTCAGTGTTCAGGCAAACATACCCCAGGAAAAATCATCAGCTTCAGGAAAGGAGGAAGGACAATATAGGTAATGTTTTTTTTCAAAAAAGAACTTGGCAAATGTTTAGGTTTGGCAAGGAAAAAGTGGCAGAAATGCTGTGAATATAATTCTGTGAGAATGAATCATGCATTTTTCTGATGTACTGATAGTTCAACACACATGTTTTGTCTATTTTAATCAAAGGAAAAATTAACAACATATGGTTTCATGAAGACAATGACCTCTTTTAAACCTAACAATATTTAAATGGGATTGACAAAGAATCTGTTTAAACCAGATCAATACTTTAGGATGTATCAAAACAGTGGACCAAAAGGTCATGGATTTAGTGTTGTAAAGGGCAATTTCAGCACAGATACCAGGATGACCATTTTCTATATTCTTAGAGTCATCAAAAACTGGAACAAGTTGCCAAGAAAGTTGGTAGAGGCCAGGACACTGGATTTGTTTAAAAAGCAGCTTGATGCAGTGGTGGAGAGATGGTATGGTGGGTGTTCTGGAAGAATGAGATCGAATGGGCCTAAGGACCTTCTTCATTCAAATCGATCTAGTGGGTTGTCAGACAGTGAAAGACGTAGGGGATCGGATCTTATTCTTACCTGAATAAGTCCACAGACAGCAGAGCAGAGGTCACCAGATAGTGATCAGGAGCTCTGGCTGATCTTTCTCCTCTCTAGCCAGTGGGGTGCAGAGAGCATCGTTATGCCCCCATTGCTGTCCCAGATGTTACTATGAATTGAAAGTGCATCCAACTGAGCTGTGTGCCTTCATCCATCATTTTACCCAAGAGGTCAGCAGGTGAACCCGAACCCTCTTCTTCATGAAGCCTGTCAGCACAGATCCTATTTGAAGTATGTGAATACTGAATGTATGTGACATTTTAAACTGCATCATTAATATTATAGAGAATTTTCTTTTTTACCTCTTTTTCCTTTGTTTTTCTTTTTTTCTTTTGCTTTTCCACAACTTGCCTCCCTTCTCCCTCTCCCCAAACCTAACGACTCTGGATAGAAGTTAGAAATCCGTATATTGGTGCTGATAGGTGGATTACTTTACATTTTGAGCCAGGGCTGGCTGAACTAGACCAGAAACACTGTACATTGACTGTGAATTATGACCCTATTTACACCACAGTATGGGCCCAGTGCCCTCTGCTGGTTTTACAATGAATTATTGTAAAGAACAAAATATTGATACAAGAATGGACCATTCGGATCTTTATCCAACAGAAAATGCAAAAATCTATTGTACCATGTAGTTCACTCCAGCCACATTGTCTCCTGGACAAATATATGGATAATTTCTTAATTCCCAAAGGTAACTAGGCAAATGTTGTGCAGTTTTAATTTTGAATGTACAGTCTGTAATTTTGCTCCCATTTTCTAAGTTACATAAAATAACTGCTTAGCATCTACATTGTCTATTTTATAGATGAGGATCATGTCCCTTTTCAATCTTGCTTCCAATGAGAAGGAGTTCAGCTTTCCGAATCCCTCCTCAAAATGCACACCTCCAAGTCTTGGATTCACTTTTGTCACTCTTCTTTTAACTCTAGCCAATAACAATCCTTGCATTTAATATAGCACTTTTTATTTGTTGGGGACATCTCAATGTGCTTCACAGGATTTTCTGTAAAGTGCAGTGTCTGTGTACTTTGTAAGTGAATGCTACAATATCACTTTGAAGGTACTGATAACTTTCTTCATTTTAGTTGTTGGCTTGCCATTTTGGACTGGTACCAAACTGAATAAAACCACTCAGAGGTGATACCTGAATATTGCTTTATAAGAAAACCAGTTGAGTTAATCCACGTCCTCTTTCTTTAGATCCTCAAATATACTGTTGACCCTGATTGGAACACGGATAGCCTCTGGCCCACCAATTGCTGAAGGTGCAGGGATATGGATGACCTAGTTCTGTACCAGGCGATGCATCAGCCAACTAAGCCACTGAGGAATCAAAAGTAAGGTCCTTAGAAATTGGTGTGGAAAGAACGGCGAAGAAAGTATTTCCCGGCACATTTAAATACAGAGTCAATCCACTTTACAGTGTATCATGTGAAGCGCTTTGAGACGTCTCAACAACGTGAAAAGGTGCTAAATCAAATACAAAGATTATTATTATTTAGTTTGCCTGTGGATTTAATAAAGGGGCTTATTTTTCCAGAAATTACTTATTATGCCATCCTCTCCCTTGTCACTGAAATGTAATGTGTGTTGGAGTGGAGGTGGTTTGGCTGTCAGTTAGAATTAAGAGTCATAGCCCAATGAAGCATTCTCTGATAGTAGATCATTACTGTACATCTACACATTCTACTGATAGCTAAAAGACTACAGAAGAAACATGTAGGTACACTACTAATAACTAATAGTCTAATGCAGTCATTTAAGAGAGCAATAGATTCAAATGGAAACAGCATTGATCAGAAAGATACAATGGCTTTTTTCCCATATTTACTTTGGATATTCTGAGCTCAGGGCATGGGTTTGTTGTATCTCTGGAGGTGGGGTGGGCAGGGTGTTAAACTGCAGTGTTAGTTCTCACTGTGATTGATATAGCAGCTCCATAGAGGCTTCCCTGCACATGTTGTAATACTAGATACATCACAATTCTTTTCCTTACTCTGTGAAATAATAGTCTATTTAAAAAATAGTTGTCTCAAACTGACCAGCAATCTCTTTAAGAAACACTGGCACTTCTAAACTGTACATTAACATTAAAGGATTTACTGACACCTTTAGGTTTCTGTGCTTTTGATTTAAATCAATGGATAACATCGATTTTAAAAAGTGTACAAAAATATTTTGAAATCTGTGCTCATTTGTTAAAACTGAAAGAAACACTTAAGTACATTCTTCTATGCTTGCTTCCCCATTCCTACCATCTTCTGGTTTATAGCTTGCTTCTCGTAACATAGCGGAGGGGGAATATAGAAAGGTAATCATTAAGTTGCTTTATTAGTTTCCTCATACAATACTGTACAAATTTATATAATTGATATTCATTTATATAGCTTCTTTCACATCATGAGGATGTCCCAAGGCATTTAATAGAGCTAGCTTGGCACCCAAGCTGGGGGTGGGAGGCAAAGGACTTAGACAGGCTGAAACCCCTGCATAGTTGAGCAGGTAGGGCGGGGACATGAAGCAAGCTGGTTAACTTACCTGAGTAACAAAGAGCCTTGGTTCTTCAGTACCTCATGTAAGTGATCATTCTGTATGAATAAGCCTAGATAGTGGGGTATATTATGAACCCATCATCAACTACGAAATTTTGATTACATGCTTATTATGTGTTACAAATACATGAAAAAATTGCTCATGTTAGCAGTCAGCACATGATAGACCCAATGATTGTTGTCAGGTTATTAATCTTGTCAGAAGTAGGCAGACTTAATGTTGACTAGCTGTGTAAAATGAGTTGAGTACATATTCTGCAGTGAAATAGATATTTTAATCAGCTGAGATGCCAGTTGTTTACTCACAAAAGCACTTCCATCATTGGTGAGGCAGTAGCTAAAGCTTACTCCCCATCCCACTACTTGTTGTCTCCACTCGACTGGCTCCAGCCACCTGCTTGTCCCTCGTGCCCTAAGTTCCCCCATTGGTGGCCGCACTTTCAGCCACTATGCCTCGAAACTCTGGAACACTCTCCCTCAAGCCCTCTGCCTTGCCCTTTCCTTCCCTATCTTCAGATCAAGTCGGAAGACCTTCTTCTTCAATCATGCTTATGGTCACCTCCCCACTTCTGTGCATCAGTGTTGTGCTCCGCCACTGAAGCTCTACCCTGCGTGACAGGCGCTATATAAATGCAAGTTGTTGTTGTTATTGTTGTACTGTTAACTGAAGCTCCGATCCCAAATAAAGATTTTTTAAAAATCAATTAAGGAAGTGAAGTACCAGACTTTCTTGTGCAATGTTTGGTATTCTAATAGCAAACATTACACAAGGATGTTGCTCAGAAATCCCATCCACTCCCTCGTTATAACTATTAGTTGTGCTTGAAATAATATCTTTATAAGTGCACAATACAGTACTAGACACCCACGTGCATATTATCCAGACACATGTACAAACAAGAGATTAGAATGAAAATTAGATCATAGAATGAATCAAGCTCATACACCATCAGATTGTTTTACGTGTTAACAGTGTCCAGTGCTACTTAATGTTCAGTTTCACTGCTTGTGAAACGAACATGTTAGGCTATTACTGAATTTCTTCTGTTAATGATTCTCCATGAACAGAAGGACAGAGACCTGCAAAAACCTCCTTTTATCCTTGCCAATATTCTCTCTTCATCCTCTGGAGGCATTTTAAACTCCTTTTTGTTCCTTTTACAATTCCACAGTCACCATCGAGCATGTTGTTCTAGTGGCCATTATTCATGTGAATCAACATGAACTTTGACAGCGAGAGCCGAGTATCAGCAGATTATTTGACTGGCAGATCGCTAACTGGGGGTAATAATCCCTTATATAAATAACTAAGAATTTGGTCACTAATCCACGACTGGTTGTGGGACACTTCTGTGTGCAATTGGCTATTGCATTTCGCCCACACAAAAAAAAACTTTCATTATTGAAGTCAAAGGAGGCTCCTGGCACATGCAGGCGACTCATGTCAACTGTTAACCTACCCGTGCTGTGAGTGCCCATTCCTTGTTGTACCAGCATCCCGAATATGAAAGTGGATCAGAAATTGCATTATTCATTTAATCAAATACAAATATAACAATATTAACAAATGAAGAACAATGCCATGCAAAACAACAGCTTTGATCTTGGCTGAAAATATATCCTCATCGTGGCATGACATTCTTTGGCAACCTTGATTACATCAAGTCTGGTTCATATTGTACAAATTATACAAACTGTATGATTCTGGGGTCAGAAGGCTTTGGGATAGTTTGGTTACTGTAGTATATTAGTGTATTATTTTGTTATTACTAAGACATACGTTGTAATTTCTTTGACAGAATCACTCCCACTGGAGGAGATATTCATTCAGACTGGCCAATACCCACTGATATATTAAATAGAAAATCTCCTGTAAAAGATGAATTGCACCAAATTTTGTAAGATAATTTGGAAAGATATTTCTTACACTAATAGGATTTACAGCAGATACTATATAAATTGGCAGTCCATTTACCATCGGAAAAGTGTGAATATCACAGTTTGTTAGGACAAAAATCCATTGATTTCATTGAATGGATACCCAGCTTCATTATTGACACTTTTTTTTTTACAACACCTTTCATTTGTATAGCGCCCTTCACATGGGTAGCGTCTTGTAGTGTTTAACAGCGGTGTAGTTTGAAGCTGAGCTGGAAAGGGGGGGAGGAGACCGAAGGTACAGTCGAACAGGAAAGTCTTCAGATGCAATTTGAAGATGGGTAATGAGGGGGGAAGATGGAGGATTGAGGAAAGGAGTTCCAGAGATTTGGGGCATAGTGGCTGAAAGTGTCCAATCTGCTTTCTTGTTATCAGCACAGTCAGAGACCTGATGATCATCTCCGACTGAAGGCTGATAGAACAGGTTACTGTGCAAGAAGAGGAAGGCATTGTCAAAAAATGTATGGACATTTTCTTCCAATAGCAGCAATAGTTTTTAATTAACTAAAATTGACAAAGCTTGACAGATTGAAATGAACTAAAGTGCCAATGCCACATTAATGTCCACATTAAGCGCCCTCTGGTGGACAGATATATAATATGTAATTAATGCTCAAGCAACTGAAAGATTGCTTACTTACACTGTTTTCATGCCAAAACAGGCTGACTATTTCTAATCAACATGGTTCACGGCAAGCCTCTACAAAACTGTTATTTTTAGATAGGTGCAGAAAGTATATTATAGTGAATATATTATGTTAGAGTAAAAAATACTGATTCAAACCACTTTGGATTTACAATTCAGATTTCTTTCCTGAGCGCTCAAAACTGAACTTATGTGAGAATGGTTCACACCTTGTGGACAAGCAACCTGAAAACTTACTAGACAGTGCTTTCAATGGCAAGCTAAGTGGGTTTAACTGGTTAGACTCCAGCAGTACCCCAACGCACACTTTGGGGTCCTCAAGCCTTGGCTCTTTCCAACCAGCACCTAATACTTTCTGGAACTGGGTAAGCAGGATATGTCCCTCAAGGGAGAGAGAGAGTAAGTGTTCCATTCCAATAAATATTTCAGGAATGTCCATGTGTAAGTGGGAATGCATGGAACTCTCAGTTTGGTTTGGATTCTCTTAAGCATGGTGATGGGTTTCTGCTTGTGTCAGGCACCTGACTGACAAAATAAATGGTTCATGCCAGATAAATAATGCCCTGTGTTGGGAAGAGCTACATTTTAACATAGTTTTCTACCGGTGAGAAGATCGAAATATTGTGCGCTGGTTTGAATCTTAGTCTGTAGTGAGTTTGCTGGTCTCAGCCAGGGTTGCACAGGGAAGCTAAATCAAAAAGTCAATTGCATTTTTTTTGAAAAGCACTTAGAACCTCTTAATCTACATGCACACTCTCGGCGATTCATCCCCAGACGTGAGGTCAACTTCCCCATGTTTGCAGATGACACCCAAATCTACCTCTCCTCCTCCAGCTGCGACTCCCAGTCCGCTGGTGTCCTGTCAGCTTGTTTGATGGACATCAAGGCCTGGATGAGCACAAATTTCCCGTAGCTAAATGTCGGCAAGACAGAAACTATACTCATTGGCTCCAGTCAATGTCTTCTCTCCTGCGGGTCTGAAATCCTCCACCTCTCCTGGTTCTCCCTCAGACTGACCGAATCCATGTGCAACTTAGGCGTTAGGTTCAATTCCTAGCTTTCCTTTCTAACCCACATCCGTTCCTTGGCCAGGATTGCTTTTTCCCACCTCCGCCACATTGCCCACCTCCGTCTGTACCTCATAACCAACTCAGCTGAAATCCTCATTCATGCCTTCATTACTTCCCGGCTGGACTATTCCAATGCCCTCCTCGCTGGTCTCCCCAGCTCCACCATACACAAAATACGATTACTTCAAAACTCCGCCGCCCGGATACTCACTCACACAAAACTCTGTACCCCCATCACACCAGTCTTTGCCCGGCTACACTGACTCCGAATTACTGAACGGATCGATTTCAAGATCCTCTCACTCATTTTCAAATCCCTTCAAGCCCTCACACCTCCTTACCTATCCAATTTACTTACCCCTCACTTCACCACCCACTGCCTCCACTCGGCCAGCTCCAGCCTCCTGTTTGTCCTTTGGTCAATCCGCTCCACTATCCCCCTACCATGCCTTCAGCCACTATGCCCTGAAGCTGTGGCACTCTCTCCCTCAATCCTTCTGCCTTGGCCCCTCCCTCCCCAATTTCCCATCCCACCTAAAGACCTCTGTTCTCTCCCCATAGCCCTGCAAACTTGTCCTCCCCAAATAATTATCTACTTCTCGCTTAAAAACTGTTATCAAATCGGCTTTAGCTCAAGTTAGTAAAGAAAATTACAACTTAATGAATGAAACAGTGGGCTGGAGGAAATAACAAAGCAGTATTCGTTCCCCACAGGACAGTGTAGATTACAGTACCCTGGGAAAGATTATTCAGACTGCCTTAAACAAGTACCAAATATATCTTTTTCGCTACTGAGACAAAACTCAAAGTGATGATTGGCACTGGGTCCAAACATTATTTACTTACTCCAAGGGACTGAGGGCCAGCTTTGTGAAATAAATTGAGTCAGTTTTTGCCAGATTTTTGTTGCCATCAAAAGCAAGTGTCCCAGCTGATTATAAATTTAGTGACTGAAAGGATCCGGGTAAAGGTTGGTTTTGGCCCTAATAAGATCAAACTCATTAAAGTCAGGGTTCACTTGACTGTCTGTGCTGACATTCAGAGTTTCTCCCTTCTCTCTTCAAATAGCATTGTAGAATTATTAATATCCACCTGAACAAGCGGATGGGAAGTGCACATGTGAAGGATAGCACCTCTGACAATGCAGATCTCCTCCAGCACTGCACTGATGTCAGCCTGGACTGTGAGCTCAAGTCCTGAATTCTGATTCATGTATTCTGGCATTTGACTACCAATTAGTGGGAATAACAACATTTTGCTGAGCAAAAGAAACCTCAGAGTAGTGCCAATGACCAGCAGCTGAATGCAGTGATCCAACAAGTTGAATGTATTACTAGGTTTCATGGATGTCAACATTGAAAACAGCTCTGATGCATCAGGAGAATTTCTGAATCGATATATTTTAACATTTAAAATGTAAAATGAATGTTGGATTTACTTACTGTCCAAATGCTAAGAGAGGCTGAGTCCTGCAATAATAAATTTGAAACACATTCTGTGAAATGATTTCAGATGGCTAATTATGTGATAAAGTTCTGCATCAAATGCAAGGATTATTACTAATTATTATGATGTATGTCTCCATTACAATGGCTTGTAGCTGCATTTGAAACTTGACTAAAATTCTCTCACACAATATATTTCTTAAAATAAATGAAATGGTATGGTATTTTCAGAAATGACTGAAAAATATATTGATTCTTTCTCTGTATTTAATGACAGTTCTGAGCCGCTAACATTGAATAATATTATGAGGTTACAGGTCGTTCTCTGTATGGCTGATACGAAGCTAATCAAATTAACAGTGCTACAAAGGTTAAATGACATTTAGATTTATACCTTTACAATGTCTGTCCTGTTAATAAAGTATTGGGCCGTTCAATGAGATTGCTTGATTGTTTTTACATGCATTGCATCTAATTATGATTTTGCCGTACAAACTGAATCTCCAAAAGACTTGATTTCTATTTGGTTACAACAGCTTCAATTCCATCTTTTGGTTGAATAACACTGTTCAGGGAAGTAGACGACTAAGCCAGGCTGAGCATAACAACATTTAGTATAGGCCCAGCTAGATTAGTTGCAGAAGAGAAAATCAGATCAGGAGCCAGTTCAGGCTTCACATATCTTTGGCTTTGTCAAGTCTGACTGAAAATGCTCAGGTTTTATTTGGAATCTCTGCCCTCAGTTCCACAATCAAGTCATTAAGGAAGCACAATATTATCACAAAACCTTCATTGCTCCAGCCAAGGTTTCAGATGAGCTTACATTTTAAGTGCTAATGGTGAAATTGCTATGAAATGCATTGCTGTCATATTCTCAGCATTAAGATTTTAAAAGAAGGGAGGCCAACAATGCCCCAGATAAAATTGGCCATTCACTTCATGGCTGTTTGTGGGTCATTGCTGTGCAAATTGGCTGCAACGTTAGCCTGCAAAATAAAGTCAATATACTTTACAGTAAAATCCTGTGAAGTGCTTTGAGACATCCTGTCGATTTGAAAGGCTATATATCTAACATAATAATTATTATTATTGTTTATTATAAAGTATCCTTCAACTGTGTACGTACGGCAAACGTCAGCAGTGATGGTGCTATATGGTTATTCTGCCAGTTATAATCTTTTTAACTAAAAACAGAAGTCACTGGGAACACTCAGCAGATCAGGCAGCATCTATGGAGATAGGAAAATAAGCTAACGTTTCAGGCCTTTTGTTTATTGCTTAATTCACTGCCACTTCTCTTCCAGGAATGCCTACCTTGAAGAAGTTCTACTCTTCTCCTCGACATAATTTTTGTTTTTCTCTTTTACCCTGTTCACCTTCTTTGCTATTTGTTTCCCTTCTTGGGTTTGATGTTGTGTTTGCTAAAACTCACTTTCACAACTACATATTGAGATCTGATGAAAGGTCATCAACCTGAAACATTAACTCACTTTCCTCTCTCCATAGATGCTGCCTGACCTGCTCAGTGTTCCCAGCGACTTCTGTTTTTATTTTAGATTTCCAAGATCTGCAGTATTTTGTCTTTTGTTTATAATATTTTTAATAATTAATTAACACAAAAAAGCATTATTTTCTCTTAAATATATTTAGTTTGGCATTTCTTGATGGTGCCAAGGTCTCTTACAAAAAACAAAAAACAATCAAAACAGCAGGACCTTGCTTTGATATCTACCTTATAATTATTATCAACTACTTATTACTACTGTAATATTTTCAGAACCTCAAGATACAAAAACTGCAGGGTTTAAGTCTTCAGCTGCACAACAGATGTTCCCACCACAGTGCCAGTTTTATTTTAATGGTACATATAATCTGGGAATGAGGGAGCAATTACTGAATTTTTGTTTAAAATTATTTCTAAAGTAGTCAATCGGCGACATTCTTATGTTTAGTTACCCGTTAACCATTTCACCAGCACAATACTATTTTTAGTTATGAACCAAATGGGCTTGAATGCTTAAGTCTTCTGCTCTGGACGCACTGTCGATTTTCTTAAAACCGTAGAGGTTCATAGTAGAGAAGAACAACAACTTGCATTTATATATAGCGCCCTTCATTTGTCCCAGAGCTTTTGACGGTGGTGGAGCACGACGTTGAAATGGGAGGAGAGGGGAGGTGGACGTAGGCACGATTGAAGAGGAGGGTCTTCAGGTGCGATCTGAAGATGGAGAAGGAAGGGCAAGGTGGAGGGATAGAAGAAGAGCGTTCCAGAGTTTCGGGATGTAGTGGCTGAAAGTGCGGCCACCGATGGTGGAACAGAGGGCATGAGGGACAAGCAGTCAAGTGGTCAAAACAAGGCCATTTGGTCTATTGTGTCTGTGCTGGCTCTTAAATTACAAAATAGTTCTTAACAAGTAACAGAGAGAATAATGTCCAAAGTTAATTTTACAAAAGGTAGAATGATACCGTACTCAAAAACTCTGCAAAATTACAGTTTATAATTGAAAAGATTAAATGTATTCAGTAAATGTAACCAGATAAACTAGAATGGCTTAACTTTATTTGGGTATATGTAGTAGTGGCATTCTTTCTGAATAGACAAGCCTTATGCTGTTAAACTGGGCGCAATCACAGCTTGTATTAAATATCCTCATTGGAATTGGTTTCAGGCTGTAAGCATTACAAGCCATTCCTGTGGATCCACCAAGTGCATTGCCTCATGTAGCTGCTGGCTATGCCATGGGCTGGTACAATATTATGAACAAATAAACGAATGAAAGAAAGAGAGAAAGGGAGACAGCAAGCAAGCAAGTGAGGAAGCAAGGAAAGGAAGGAAGCAAGGAAGGAAGGAAGCAGGGAAGAAAGGAAGGAATGCTGGAAGTAAAAATTAAAAATAAAACCGCCCTGGAAATACCACATCAATTAGCATTTGAAAGAGAAATAATGGTTTATGGTGAGAACATGATCTTTTGTCAGAACTGGCCAATAAAGTTAGCAGATAATATCATGAGGAAAGTGATCACTGCTCATTAACAGATTGCTATCTCAAAATTGTTGTCTCTCTCTGTTCATACACTGTTTCCTGACCAGGTAGGTGAATCCAATCCCACGCTTATGTAAATGATTGTTTAGAAGTGAATGCTAAGCCGCTTGGCTCTATTGGTTGCACTCTGGCCTCCAGATTATAAGGATGTGGGTTCAAATCTACAAATGAGGACTTCAAGCTCATCGTCCAGGCTGAATACCAATGCAGTGCTGGGGGAGCCAGCATTGCATGGTGCAACAAATGGTGGTGGAAGTTGCTCCTTCTATCAATCCCGTACTATACTGGAGTGCCAACCTAGACTATGATGCAATACTTGAACACACAATTTTCTTAACCTAGAGACAAGAATGCTGCCAACTAAACAAGACTGATGGGAGCCAAACGGACTATAAAATCTGAGTATGGAAACGTTTTGCTCCAGAAAAATAGGACAAGCATTCATATAATGCTGGTGTAAATGAACAAGAAGTGACCTTTTGAGTGCTGTAGCAAAAAAAAGCAAAGAATATTTTGCATAGGAAATAGTGTTGAACCTATCTAAATCTGGGTGGAAATCATAAAGGAGCAGGAACTCAAACTCTTGATTTGGGAAATCATGTCTAAAAGAACTCTGCTCTTTGGAAAAACAAAGTCCCTACTCTCAAAACTGTAATCCAGAATGAGATTTTATCACATAGTGCTGGTTCCACAATTAAAAGAATCTGTCAGTATATAAGGAAACAGTGCACTGATTTATGAAGAATTGGCCAAAGATTGTTCCATTTAACCTGAATAAATAGGTCAAAGCATTGGAACAGGATCATAGGACTGAAAGTACTGTATTATCAGAAGGTGAGGAAAGAAACTCTTAATTGTTTGAAGGTCTTGGAGATACAATACAATACAAATTTACATTAATTACATTAATTAATTTACATTTCATGTCAGTAGGACATTCCAAGACACTGGATGGAAACAGCTGCATAGATCTGGCTACTGGTATGTTTATCTGCTTCTATAATGACATTGGGACTAATTTGCTGGTTGGTTAACAATCCATGTACGAAGTTTACACGTTGAGTTAACTATTTGCAAACTCGTACATGTTCCTTTAAATATATAATTGACAACCAATGTAAAAGAACATAAAAACAGAAGTCGCTGGGAACACTCAGCAGGTCATCAACCTGAAACGGTAACTCACTTCCTCTCTCCATAGATGCTGCCTGACTTGCTGAATATTCCCAGCGACTTCTGTTTTTATTACAGATTTCCAACATCTGCAGTGTTTTGCCTTTGATTAATATAAAAGAACATTCTGGGTTCAAGCCATATATTGGGACTTTGAACTCATAGTCTTGGCTGACAGTGCATTGTTGGTGGGACTACTTTGTTGTCAGAAGTGCTATCTTTTCGATGGAACATTGTATCAAGGTCCTATCTGCCTGTTCATTATTTAATTATTTCTGGCACTATTTGAAAGGAGAATGGTGTTTCTCCTGGTGTCCCGATGAACAGTTCCCCAGAATAAATTGCTGTTTGTGGGGCATTGCAGTGTCCAAATTCTTTGCCTTGAATTATGCTTATGAATTTCCCCCCTAAACTAAACAGAACCTTCTCAATTTGCTTCTACAATAATAATAATAATCTTTGCATTTGATATAGTGCCTTATCATGTCATCGAGATATGCTGTAAAGTGCTTTGCCAGTGTGGTTTGTGGGCAAAACTTGGCAGCCAGTTTTACGCACAGCAATGTCCTACAAATGACTATGGAGTGAGTGACCAATATTATTCAGGGGATTGTTGGCCAGGACACTGGGAGAATCCCCCACTTCTCTTTCCAAATAGTGCCATGGCTTCCACCTGAACACGCAGAAGAGGCCTCGGTTTAATGTCTCATAGGAAGGATAGCACCTCTGACAATGCAACAAACCCCCAGCACTGCATTGGAGTGTCAACTTTGACAATGTGATTCCAAGTCCTGATGTGGGACTTGAACCCATAACCTTGTGACACAGAGGGAAGAATGCTACCAATGTGTGGAGTGTTCATGTTTAGTGTATTCAAACCTACCCAACCATAACTTTTAAATCAAAATGGTATCACAGGCTGAGATTAGAGTAGAATTTCAGGCTTTTATAGTGCAAGTTGTTGTTGATAGTGAAGGTGGAATAATTCTCTTCTCTGCACAGGCAACCTGATCAGCTCATCCATTAGAAAGAAAATAAACCCAGCAACCCTCACATCATAGAGCTTTTCAGCACAAAAAGAACATCACATTGCAATTGGCAGGAAATATACGACAAACGGGAGCATTCTTTGCACATAAGCAGTTAAGTACCACAAAATAATCAAAAGTTAGCAGTCAGAGAAGATATGTATTGCAGAACCTAATAACTGTAAATAAAACGCACCTGATGAGGAGAATCTGAATACAGAAGATGACCTTAAAACAAGACGAGCACATATGATATCCATTGGTTAGACAAACAGTTGGAGCACCAACTGGATAATGTCAAATCAGATGAAATAAACACGGCAAGTAAGGCTGGATGAAATTGCAAGTCAACTGTGTTCAGATTTTCAGAGTTATGCTGAAACTGTACTCTGATCAGGCCAGCCCTGTGTTTACTCTACCGTTCTAGTCACTGTGACATGATGCATTAGAGGCAATGCAGAGGAAAGCAATGAGGATTTTCCCCAGTGTCAAAGGGATCATATATAAGGACTAATTAGGCTCAACTGTGGCTCTTCAGACTTGAAATAGACTTTTCAGAAATAATCCTATTAGAGCTCTGTAAGGTACTAAATGCAATACAGAAAATCAACACAGAACAATACTTTACGTACATCAAGGCAGCAGGACAAGAGGACATGGTTTCCTTGTTGTGAAGGGCAATTTCATAACAAAACACCAGGATGTGTCTCTTCATACAGAAGGTAATTAATGACTGCCATGGGTTACCAGGAAGAGTGGTTCAGCCCAGGAAACTATTCATTTAGGAAACAGCTGGAATCTATCATGGGAAGATGGTAGGGTGGGTATGTTGGAAGGGTAATTTCAAATGAGCTGAAGGTACTTCTTCGTCTATAAATCTCTTATAATCTGGTGTGATCTGGGTGTGTTCATTGGCTCAATGTTCTGAACCGCCAAGTGCCTGTCCAAGAGTAGCATTACAAAATATTCATTATCCTGTCTTTTCAGAAGAGAAGGGGTGGAGGAGAGGAAACAGGGACAAAGAGGTAGTGTGCTCTCATCAGTTTGCATACCTTCAAAAACAGTAAGTTTTGAAATGCATCAACATGAGTGACTGTTGAAGCTGGTTTGATAGAATTGTTCAAAAATAAGATGGGTAAAGAAAAGAATAGATAGGGAAAGTGGGATTAATAAAAACATTTATTCTGGAAAACCAAGTAGTAGTGGCTCAGACAAGATCAACAACAAATTACATTTGTATACCATCAATGGTGCTGAATGGAGTCCTTCTGAGCAGAATGTTTCTATGTTTCCATAAGTGTTCCACGTCCTGTCCAGTGTTTCATAATTGCCCAGAGGCAACACAAAGCATATCACCCAGTTTTCAAAATCCCAGGCAAGGCTACGAGCAGTTTCTGGTTTCTTCAGTTGACTCCACACAAAAACTACCTAATTATCTTTCAGCTCAACCACAGCTAGAACTCATGGTTTTAATTATTTTTTTATAAGGACTAATTTAGCATCTTTTCCAAGTATAATATTTCATGTTGAAAATACCCTCAACAAACCTTGCTACTCACTTTATCATAGTTTATAATACAAAAACAGTCAAAATCTATTTATGTGTAAACTGATATAAACAAGGTCATGATTTAGAGAAATCTATACCAAGTCCTATTTTGCTCTGAATTAGTTAATACTGGTGCAGCCATTCCTGTATTATTAAAGCCATCTCATTTTGTCTCCATCTTGATCAATTCTGTTTAATAGACAGACATTATATGTGGTTTCCATCAATTCTATAACCTGATAAAGGCTATGTTGCATTTAAAACAGATTTTAAATGAATGTATTCAGATAATTTTTCTTCCCCCTCCCCTCCAATTTTCTCCCTTCCTCCAGTGAAGATACTGACTCGTGTTGGTGAATGGTTCTGCCCTTTGGTAACTTGACCAAGTGGCTGTTCTTCATGTATGAACCAAATTAGAGGTGCTGTCACAAAAGGTATATGACCATAGTAAAGCATCATAGCTGAGCCCAATCCTATCCACAGTACAACCCTTCTATCCCTGAACCTCAAGGAACTGTACAGTATTGTGTAAATTACTGAGTGTAGGTGCATTTTAATTTATTCTATGCACAATTTATCGTATAACAACGGGTAAAAAATAACCAGTAAAACAATTCTTAAAATACCACTTAAAGGCACAGAACCTTGTGTGTGTTAAGCTCTCTGAGATGTTACCTGCATGAAGGGCTCTATATCAATGTGTTGTTATTGTATAATTTTATGTTTTGCCACAGGACATAACCCCACACTATCAGGCTTATTTGTTTTTCCGCGTCCGCCTTTATCGAAGGCAGGATATGGTTCACACTCAACATCTACTCAAACACAACAACAACAAATTACATTTGTATAGCGCCCTTCATGTCAGGGGGACGTCCCAAGGCATTGGACAGTCAGGGGTCCCCACCCTCGAGATTGAGATCAGGAGGGGTGGAGGGTGGGGAGGGTGGGAGTAGGAGGTGACCGAAGGCACGGTCGAAGGGGAGGGTCTTGAGATGGGTCTTGAAGGAGGCAAGGGAGGGGTCACCCTTCAGTGCAGGACTCTTCAGGAGTCACTGGATAATGTTCAGAAGGAGGAACTCTGGCTATTTGTTCCTCTCCCTATCGCAGGGGGCATGAAGGACAATCAAATTGACCGTACTGTTCTGAGGTAAGATCAGCTAACTCGGCAGAAGTAGGAGGATTGAAATTGGGACCTTCCAGGATTACATCGCTTGACTTCAGGAGTGTCTCTATTAGACAAGACAACTGATGCGATAATTAGCAGTGATAATCATCACATCACGCACTGCATCTTTCAACCCATGACTGCTAGAAACGTGGAACCAGTGGATTGAGTTTTGAGCATTGAGCCTCTCTTGGCATGTGCCTTTTCATATTATTTTAGCTACTGGCAGCAAAAGTATCGGCAGCATGTCACCCAGTACTTTATCTCAGTTGCTGCTCAACAGTGCGGTTAGAAATGCAAGTTTTTGGAACATAAACCACAGCAATCTTTTATTTTTTTGGCCTTCCTCAATGAAACACTTACTTAATCAGTACTCAAGCAGAATTGTGAATTGGTTTGTTTAAAGTATGTGTAGGACGAAACCTGATGTGGTGTTGCTAAATGCTGCCTCTTGATTTGACTTGCAGGAAACTTACATTTCTTGGCTCAGTAAACTCAGTTGAGGGGCTAGGTTCGGGGTGAAGACAAATAGCAGTCTTTGTATATTCGTACGCTTGCCAAAAAGTCCACTTGATATATTTTGAAAATACCATTTATTTATGGCATATGTGGTGCAATAGAAAATAAGACACCATCACTCTCAATCAAAACTGGCCCTCAGCATATTTTATTTCCATTTGAACTAAATAAATTGTGACAGGCCATTCTTTAGTTTCCCTGATGATACCCAACTGTTTAAGGTCAACAATATTCTGGTATTAGGTTCGAAAACTGTAAGAGTTGACATTATGTTGGAAAAATAATTTTCTACTTGATACCTAATGTAAAGCATGGCTGATTCATAAACAGACAATCACAGATCTTTCACCCTTAATGGAAGCATTTTGCTTGATTTAGAATTGATAGTTCAGCATCGTAGCTTAACTATTGCAAACTCTTTCGAGAAAGGAGAGTTGAGATACTGCCAATACTGATGGTTGCACTGAACCATAGGCCAATTTAGTTTGCAGTTTGGTGAGCAAACGTTTACTCTAACAAAAATGTGGCATTGCATGGAGAAATTTGAAGCACAGATCTCATTTTGTTAAAATATGTGTCTTTTGAATAGTTTACATACAAATGCATTCTTCATCATATTGCACTTGCGCACACACACACAAACACACAAAAATACATAGACACAAAGAAACACAGACACAACAGCAACAACAAGATTACATTTGTACAGTGCCTTTCACGTCGGGAGGACATCACAAGGCGCTGGACAGAGTACAGCATTTCAGATTCAAGCTGGGGTGGGGGGCGGGAAGGGTGGGGGAGGGGAAGGGGGTAGCCGATGGCATGGTCGAAGAGGAGGGTCTTGTGGCGGGACTTGAAGGAGGGGGCAAGGTGGAGTGACTGGGGGATGGAATTCCAGAGGTTGGGGGCAGAGTGGCTGAAGGTTCTCCCGCCAATGGTGGGGCGGTGGGTCAGGGGACGTGGAGCAGGCCGTAGGGGATTGAGGTCGCAGAGGTAGGGTGGGGCGAGGCCGTGGAGAGCTTTGTATGTGAGGACCAGGATCTTGAACTGGATCCTCTGAAGAATAGGGAGCCAGTGGAGTCAGACGAGAGTGGGGGAGATGGAGTCACGGAGTTTGGTGCGGGAAAGGACACGGGCTGCAGAGTTCTGGATTATCTGCAGCCTGTGGAGGGAGGAGTTGGGAAGTCCAACAAGCAGGGGGTTTGCATAGTCAAGCCTGGAGGTGATGAAGGCATGAACAAGAGTTTCAGCGGCCTGAGGGGTGAGGTAGTGGCGGTGTCGGGTGATGTTACGGAGGTGAGAGAAGGCAGAGCGGGTCATGGCTTGAATGTGGGGGAGAAAAGACAGTTGAGGGTCGAACAAGACACCTCCCGTGGTGAGGGAGGAGGGAGAGACAGGGTCGAAGGAATATAGGGCGGATGAGTGGGGGATGGGTCATGAAGGAGAGGTGATGTGGGGGTGGCTGTGGATGGAGCTGAGGTGGCTGAACGTATCCCCTTGATTTTAGATTCAGGAAGCCCAGCATCTACTCACAGTTGGAATTTTAGGAGAGGATGGGTAGGTATGGGAAGGTGGATGGAGGAAACGGTTAGTGGTGGAAAAGAGAAGCCGGACACACACACAAAGGAACACAGACACACACACAGAAAAACACTTGCACACAAAGAAACACAAACGTACAGA
Organism: Callorhinchus milii; assembly: GCF_018977255.1. Lineage (NCBI taxonomy): Eukaryota > Metazoa > Chordata > Chondrichthyes > Chimaeriformes > Callorhinchidae > Callorhinchus > Callorhinchus milii. The sequence goes on from NW_024704743.1 coordinate 38,575,775, forward strand.
AATACACACACACAAAGATACACACGCGTGCAAAGACATAGACATACACACACATACGATGAATATTAAAAAAATCCTCTGCGCCCCCCCCCCCACCCAGGGCTCAGAGCCCACCATGGTCCTGTTAGGTTGGCTACCCCAGCTCCAGCCCATGGGATAATGTGTCCGTCCACCTGACCGCTCGCTCCCGGTCCCCGCGTGCGCAATATGGCTGCCGCTATGAGCCTCACCCCCTCACCCCCTCCCTCCCTCCTCCCTCCTCTCTACCCCCAAACCCTCCCCCCTCTGCATCTCTCCCGCTCTCTCCTCCTCTCTCTCCGTCCCTCTCGCCTTCTATCCCCACTTGACCCTCACACAACCTCCCTCTGCTCCAGCCTGGGAATCCTCCGCCGGGCTCACCGTGGCACTCGGCGTTGGCTGTCCAGCAGCAGCCACACCGACTGCCCCATTCCCCACCACACTCGCCAGCCACCCCGGACACAGACCCGGGGAGCCAACCTCTCCTCCCTTACCCCCATTTCCCCCACCCCTGCCTCACAACCAGGACCCCCCTTCCTCCCCACACACCCTTCTGTCAACCGCTCCATCCACATCGGACTACAAAATGTCCGCTCCCTCTGTAACAAGGCCCTGGTCATCAACGATCTCATCCTTGATGAGAGCGTTGATATCATGGCCTTAACGGAAACCTGGCTCACCCCAGGCGACACCTTCCCCCTCACGGAGGCCACGCCACCCGGCTACACCTCCCACCACATCCCTCGCCCCAACCGCCGTGGCGGTGGTGTTGCCCTTATCTCAAGGACACCACTTGCCCTATCCCCCTACTCCTCTGGCTCTTTCCCCTCTTTTGAGCACCTCACCCTCTCCCACCCCTCCTTCCTCTCACTTAAAATCCTCCTCCTCTACCGGCCCCCTAAAACCTCTCCCACCTTTATCTCTGATATCTCAACACTTCTCACATCTCTCTGCCTCTGCTCTGATCGCCTCATCATCCTGGGCGACTTTAACCTACACTTCACCCCCTCCTGCTCCATCTCCTCAGATTTCTCTTCCCTGCTCTCCTCGCTCAACCTCTCCCTTCACATCAACTCCCCCACTCACAGTCACGGCCACCCACTCGACTTGGTGATCACCCGGGGCCTCAGTGTCTCGGATGTCACCATCACCGATAAGGCCATCTCCGACCACCACTTCATCTCCTTCACCACCTCCACCCCCCTCCCCACCTCCACCAGACCCACCACCATCTTCTACCGCCCTTGGAAGAAGTTACCCCCTCAATCCCTAACCGCTGCCTTGGAGTCCTCTGAACTCCTCTCCCTCTGGCCTTCAACCCTCACCGACCCCTCTTCTGCTCTCACCCTCCTCCACAACACCCTCTCCTCCACACTTGACACTCTTGCCCCTATCACCTCCCGTACTGTCTCCTACTCTCGCTCCTCCCCCTGGTTCACCACCCACCTCCGCTCACTGAAGAGCCAGGTGCGGGCTGCTGAACGCACCTGGGTCAAATCTGGCCTAACGGTCCACCGACAAATCTGGCTGGACCTCCTCAAAATCTACCGCTCCACTCTAGCCTCGGCCAAATCGTCCTTCTACTCCAGGATAATCCTGGAGGCGAAGGACAACCCCAGGCTACTGTTCTCTACCACATCCCAACTCCTCCGTCCCCCCCGCCACCCCGCGCAGGTCATCTCCTCCAACCTTCACTGCGAGGAGATGCTGGATTTCCTTGAATCCAAGATCAAGGGAATCCGCTCCGCGGTCACTTCCCCTCCAACATCCACCCACCACCCACCCCTTCCCTCCCACACTCCGACTCCTACCCATCCTCCCCTACACACCTTCGTACCCGTTTCCCCATCCTCTGTCACCAAACTCATCCTCTCCCTGAAACCTACCACCTGCTCCCTTGACCCCATCCCCACTCCACTCCTTATCTCCCAGCTCCACCTCCTTGCCCCACATATCACAGACATCGTCAACCTGTCCCTCTCCTCTGGCTCTATTCCCATTCCCTTAAAAACTGCCACCATCACTCCCACCTTAAAAAAACCCTCCCTTGATGCGTCGCAGCTATCAAGCTACCGGCCCATCTCCAACCTCCCCTTCCTATCCAAGGTCCTGGAACGAGTTGTCGCCTCCCAGCTGCGCTCTTTCCTCTCCAACCATTCACTATTCGAACCCCTTCAATCGGGTTTCCGTGCTGCCCATAGCACAGAAACTGCCCTGGTCAAGGTCACCAATGACATCCTGACCATCTGTGACCAGGGCTCCCTCTGCCTCCTCGTCCTCCTCGACCTATCGGCAGCATTCGATACGGTCGACCACGCTATCCTCCACCGCTTGTCCTCCCACCTCAACCTTCAAGGCCCTGTCCTTGAGTGGTTTAGGTCGTACCTCTCCCACCGTCTTCACTTTGTCTCCTCAAATGGTTTTTCCTCCGGCCCCCGCACTGTCTCGTGCGGTGTCCCTCAAGGCTCTGTCCTCGGTCCCCTCCTCTTCACCCTCTATATGCTCCCCCTTGGTGACATCATCCGCAGACATGGGGTTAACTTCCACATGTATGCGGATGACACCCAACTCTACCTTTCCTCCTCTACTCTCAACTCCACGACCACCGATGTCCTGACAGCTGCCTGTCCGACATCGAGTCCTGGACGAGAGACAACTTTCTTCAGCTCAACGTGCGCAAAACTGAGGCCCTCCTGATTGGCTCACGTCAGCGCCTCCGCACCTCAGGCGCTGACACCATCAGCATCCAAGGCTGCACTCTCCACCTCTCAAAGCCAGTCAGGAACCTCGGCGTTCTGTTCGACCCTGAGCTGTCCTTTCTCCCTCACATCCGCACCACAACTGGCACCGCCTTCCATCACCTCCGGAATGTCGCCAGACTACGGCACTACCTCACCCCTCACGCTGCTGAAACTCTGGTCCACGCCTTTATCACCTCAAGGCTGGACTATGGGAACTCTCTCCTCGCCGGCCTTCCCGGCACCTCCCTCCACAAGCTGCAGGTCATTCAGAACTCTGCAGCTCGTGTACTGTCCCGCACCAGGCTTCGCGACCACATCACTCCCACCCTCGCTCGCCTCCACTGGCTCCCCATCCCCCAGAGGATTGATTTCAAGATCCTCATCCTCACCTACAAGGCCATTCACGGCCTTGCTCCCTCCTACCTCTCCAACCTACTATCCCCCTACCTACCTGCCCGTACCCTCCGTTCCTCTGGCTCCGGTCTGCTCCACATCCCCCGCCCCAACCGCCCTACCATCGGTGGCCGGGCCTTCAGCCTCTCAGCCCCTAGGCTCTGGAACTCTATCCCCCAGTGCCTTCGCCGCCTCCTCCCTTTCCTCCTTCAAGGCCGGTCTCAAGACCTTTCTCTTTGACCGAGCCTTCAGCTCCCCTCTCGACTCTCTACCCCCTCCTCGCTCCCTCCCTTCCCTCCCCTCACCCTGACCATTTCCCCCCTGCTCGGGTCCTGACCCAACTGTACAGCGCCTTGGGACGTCCTCCCAACGTGAAAGGCGCTCAATAAATGGAATCTTGTTGTTGTTGTTGTTGTATTCCATTCTTTCCTGCATTGGCACAACTAACATTTAAGAGATTCCTAAATAAAGTATGGTCAATAAAATAAATTAGAACAATTTTTAATAATAAAATGGATCATCTATCTTAGAAGGAAACAATACTCAGCAGAATTAGATCCATGAAGCAGTCTTGCAATCTTTTATTAAAATAAAAGACAACATTTTGGGCCCAGAATGTCCAAAAAGAGTTGAATCATTGGGGCTTTTGTTCTGACCTTTAATCTCTCCTCCTCATCCTCGTGCACCCTTTGAGTAGTTTACATATAAATGCATTCTTTATCATATTGCAGTAGTGTTCTGAACCATAGACTGTTCCACAACATGAGGTACAACATGTTTTAAAAAGATATGCTAAAAGCTTATGAGAATTACTATAGCCCAGCCATTTCCCACTGTCACTGAATGTTGTCTCCTTAATGCATTTGCTACATATGACATACTACTGTAATATGCACAGAGAATGGTGAGGTATGTCACTGAAGAACCACAAACATGATTCCACCCTCTTTTATACATAGCAGAGTCTATATTATTCATAGTCCCTGAAGTACAAACAGAAACTTTCAAAACTTGAAAAATGAGTTGATCTGACCCATGAAGCATAACACAAATGGAAAATGTGCTGACGTAAGGTTTCACACAACACTGAACCAACCATCACGTTTCGGAGGTGATGATGTTCCAGTGATTTTATTGCTTGAGTTCCAAATATTTTGTATTCATGTTAAAAATCATATATTGATGGCATCCAGATTGATTAGTATAAAGAGCAGTAAACAGCTACTGCTGAAGCTTCACAGTTCCAACTGGTAGGTCCAGGGACTCATTGGAGTTGAACTGGCTCCAGATTGACATGCTAATTCTTGTCTTCTTTTCCAATACTGTACTGGCTGATATTGCAGGGATTACTCTATCCTGTGATTACTTTATGGCATGAATAACAATAATCCGGGTGGGAAATAATGCTTAAAATGCTTGGTTGCCAAACTAGTTTGTCTTTCTAACCTAGTGAGACAGAATGGTGCTGCTCAGTGCTGTGTTACAGATTCTTAATAATAATCATGATAATAATAAAATAATAATACTTACATTTTGTAATGGCGCTTTATAACATTGTCGACACATCTCAAAACCCTACACAGGATAAAGTGATGTGACTGTGTGTATTTTAGGGGAAAACTCAGCAGGCATTTTGCACATAGCAATGTCCCATAAACAGCCATGGAGTGAATGACCAATTTTAACTGGGGGATTGTTGTCCAAGGCACAGGGAGAAATTCCCTTTTCTTTTTGAACAGGCAGGACCTCGGTTTAATATTTCACCCAAACGACAGCACCTCCGACAATGCTGCACACACCCTGATGCTGTGGAGTGTCAGCATAGAGTATATGAGTTCGAAGTCCTGATGTTTGGCTTGAACCCACAACCTTCTGACTCAGAGGCGAGAGTGCTACCAACTCAACCAGGCTCCAGATGGATTTCTTTGCAGCATAGCAGTTTATAGTTCACCATGTTTGGTGGAATGTTGTGCTTGGTGAGTTTCTAGGCATGAAAAATATTGGCCAGGTTTGTGAAGGAACATTACCAACTTGATACTCTCCCAGGGAAATGGAATAAGCAAAACTCTTGGCTACATCACAGCATTATTCCAGATTGAATAAAAAAACATTTTTCTGTTGGAATTTTTCAGAATTTCATTCGATAATTATCAATTAGTTTCAGGTCTGAACACCCCCACTCTGATGGCACTTTGGTGAAGAAAATTGGATTTTCTTTTGATCAGACAGGTGTCAGACACATGCAGAAATCCATCACTTAAGATTACCCAAATTGGGCTGAGAGTTTCACATATGTATGCTGCCTACATGTGAAAAATTCCCTGTGTGTGGAATGAAATGCCAGAGAGTATTAGGGTAATTCTGAAGAGTATTTGGTTTAGGTTGGAAAAAGGCTAAGTTGGCGAGAGCCATGACCAGGGGACCCCTGAGTTAGTACTAGAGAACTGCTGGTGTCTAACCAACTAAACCTTAAAGTTTACTATTGAAAGCAGTGTCTGGCAAGCTTCCTCTGGTTGTCCAGCTAGGAGCACTAACCAGTAGGGTGTGGGCTTGCAGGGTTAACAGTAGCTGAATGGGAAGAATCCCTGTTTCCAGTGCTTGATGTCCCTCTCCAAGTCCTATCGATGATTTAGGCTGGCTCGGCTGTCATCCTTGAACTATTGTGGATCTACGTGGCTCAGAATCTGGTCTACCGAGACTACCACAGAGGAGTGACTTAATTCCAAAATCCAGCTGCCCAAGCATGTTCCCTTGGAGCCAGTTCAGCTCCTAGAAGACCCAGCTTAGCTCAGTACCAGGGAGGATAGTCAATTTGTATTAGCTCAGAGAAGACAGCATCTGAATGCTGCTTTATAGGATAGGGGTTGAGTTAATCTGATATCCTATTTTCAGATCATCACATCTGCAGTTCTCCACGATTAGGAGCACATCAATCTTTACGCTAGTAGCTTTGGGATGAGTTTTATCCTGTCATTGTGGCATTGCCCTGTCAGCTTTATCAAGAGACTTTATTTTTGGTGGCATGCTGATACTACTGTATATCCTCAACTTCTCTGCTTCATCTTCGTTGGCCGTGGTTTCAGCCACGATGCCCTGAACCTCTGGAACTGCATCACTCTTTGCCCACTTTCAGATCGCAGCTTTCTCCCCATCTCAGGATCATTGTTAAGCACTCCGAGACGCTACCCCATTTGAAGGGAGCTATATAATTGAAAGTTGTTGTTCTAATTAATTGGCAATGCTTTCCTTATTTTTTTTGCCCACAAAATATACAGTCCTATTCACTTTACAGGATATTCTGTGAAGCACGTTGAGATGTCTCGAAGACGCGATAAGGCACTGTATCAAATGCAAGGATTATTATTATTTAAATTGCCCATCTCTTCAGCATTTCGGTTCAATGTGGCTGCTGGTCACTGCTGGTGCATACGGTTTGGACAAGTGAAAATTAAGAGTTTGGCGCAATAATATTCCTTGCATTTGATATATAGCGCCTTGTCACATCTTCAAGACTTCTCAAAACGCTTCATAGAATATAGTGTAAAGTGAATTGACTATATATTTTGTGGGTGAGTAAGTCTGAACTCTTTACACATTCAAGAATAATTCCTGATTCAGCAGAAACATTAAAGGATATGGGTTCAGAATAAGAAACGGGTAAGATCAGTCTACACGGAGGAAACTTTAGGTGAGAGAGATAGATTTCTAAATTGAATTTAAACACTTCTGGTAGATTTGAAATTCCGGTGAAAACACATTTTAGGAACTACAAATAACAAAGCACAAAAACTACCTATAAAAATGCTTCTAGTGGTAATAAGTCTGACCTCTGACTGAACCGACTCTGGGCAAAGTGCAACTGCTATACTTCATGGCCTGAAATGATTGTACGCTCATTACATCATCATTTATGTATAAAGTTGCTCAGTGCAGTATCAAGTTACTATTTTCTGAGTTACTGCATTCAGACTGTAGATGAAATGTAGCCATTAAAGCTTCCTGCTTGCTGCAACAGTGAATTAGTTGTTTAAAGATCACCTTAAGATTTACTACATATTGGACAATAAGTCTGACTTGGCCAGTACCTGCAATGTACTCATTTACAATGATGAACTTATCATTTTGGGGCTACGTCTGTCAATGGTTTATAGGAGAGAGGGCATCAATTTAAGATAGTTAGAAAATGAGCACATCGGGAGGGTAAGAGAATTACTTCCATGTACAGAATAGTTAAGGTATGGGAGTAGTGATTGCGGCAGAATCCATATGAGCTTTCAAAAAGGAACTACAGTAAACTTCTGATAAATCATCACTCCTCGGGTAAAGGACTCAGCGACGAGTTATCCGAGTGGCAAGTTAAGCATATGGATAAATACATAAATAAGTGTGAAAGCGATATTGACAGAATGATGACTTAAGTGTTTGTGACAAGTTAAGCCAGATTTGAGTTATCAGGAGGTTTCAACTAATCAGTTTGCAAACACTGTATTGCCTCTTAGCCCCCTTGTACCACTTTTAATCACCTTGTACCCTTTAGGTTTGTGCCATTTTTTCCTTTGATATAGGAGCTATCGTGGTTTGGTTCATGCAAAATGTTTGCTGCGTTTTTACACTCTAGCTCATGGCATGTTCACTATTAATTACAGGGCCCTTTTATTTAACATTATTAGCTTTTGGCATTATTGTCAACAATTCTCATTCAGTACCACATTTTAGAATAAATCATTTACAAATTCACTTTTCCCCTCACGTAGGACAGCAACCAGAGCGCTTCATAGTGACAGAGCGCAAAGCTGAGCCAGGGGAGGGGAGGTGACCTTAGGCACGGTTGAACAGTAAGATCTTCAGGCGCGATCTGAAAATGGGGAAGGAAGGGACGAGGCGGAAGAATAGAGGAAGAATGTTCCAGAATTTTACAGTGCCTGAAAGCATGGCTACGAATGGTAGAACAAAGGTTCCCAAAAGAACCTCAAACCATATCCCCCATGTGTTGCACGTCACTGTTTGTCATGTTTAGCATCTCCTTTGCATATTCGATGGGTGGGGGTGGATGGAGGTGGAAGTATTCAAACTCTTCCTGCACGGAGACAAATGTTATTCCTGTTTTCACTTGGACTTGCAGGGCCTCGCCCAAATATAAACTTTTCGAACCTTGCCATTTCACCTCCACCTCTGATCGTCGCCTCTGTTTTTGGAGGCTTATGCAATTTTATACAACTCAAGTGATTCGCTGACTGCTTCACAAGAATGGAATACTCATTTTTATAGGAGCCTCATCATTGACTGATACTTTTTTCCTGAACACTGATTACATCCCACTTCTTACAAATTGCTTTTAGGAACTCCGGGGATTAATAAAATATAATTTGCATTTTGTTAATAAATTTGTTTTACAGTTTTTTCTCACTTTTTTTAAACAAAACAAAAGTAGACCAAGGTATCTCAAGAGTAAAAACACTGAAAGCTCTGTTACTGGCAGATATCCCACTGTTATGTAGTCATGTTCATTGCAATTCAGTGACCTAAATAACAGCAGGAGTATGTGGCAGCAACAGAAAGTGTTCAGTATGATGAAACTTTGATGTAGTTCTGCCTAAATATGCAATTAATGTATGCTTTATCTACAAATAATACAATTACAGCTTTTTTAAACAATATTTTGTAGGTTGCTTTGATATAGGATTTTCAGTTAAGATTCCTTTATTGGAAATTGTAATACCATCATGTTCTTACACTAAACTCTGCAGACTGGATTTATAGCATTTTTGACCACTATGAGCACAAGCCCAGAACACATATTTTGTTACATTTCATTTGTTTGTTGCATTTGCACGAAGTAGATTATGCTTTTTTAAATTTAATGGGCCTAAGAGGCGGCTGTGACTTCTGAATTAATATTTATGACAACATTTAAATTAATTCCTTACCTGTGATTACCACAATATGCCTTGAAGGAAATTCTCTCCTGGATTGCAGGAAATTAGGAATCCCTCAGACATGAGAGAGGTAATAGAAATACACACACACACACACCCACATACACACACACATAAATACACACACACAAAATACACACACACAAACTTTTATTTTGTTCCGATGAGTGTCTGACACTTGCAGAATCTCAGCACCATGCTTAAGATTATCCAAACCAGACAGTGTTTCACATATGTACCTCACCTGCACTTGGAAATTCCCATGTATGGAATGGAATCCATATTCTTGCCCTGGAAGGATGTACAGTGCATAACTAATTCTGGAGACAATTAGGCATAAGTTTGCAAGAGCAAAGGCCTGGGGACCCCAGAGTGTGTATTGGGCTACTGCTGGAGTCTAACCAACTAAAACCACATAGTTTGCTATTGAGAACACTGTCTGTTTCAATACATACACAAATAATAATAATATAATAATAATCCTTGCATTTGATATTGCGCTTTTCACGTTGGGAGGACGTCCCAAAGCGCTTCACAGAACACACTAAAGTGATTTGACTGTATATTTGTGGGCAAGCGGGGCAGCCAATTGCGCACAGCAATGTCCCACAAACAGTCGTAGATTGAAAATGTTTTTGGTTTTGGAGGGATTATTATCAGGCGTGTGGAGTAAGGAAACTTGCCCAAGGTTTCGCTCTGCCTGGAATTGAACTCAGGTCTCTCACTTGCAAAGCGAGTGCTCTAACCACTGAGCTACAGGACTATACATATACACAAATACACATACACAAATACACATATACACAAACACAAATATACACACACAGAAATACATACACAAACATACACAACATTAAAAAAAGTCCTTGCATTTGATGTGCTATTTCAAAACATCTCAGAGTGTTTTGCAGAGTTTTCTATTAAAAGCAGCAACTGTATTCGTAGGTCAATAGAGCAGTCAATTTGAATAGGCATCACCATTAAGAGTAGCGATGTCCTCTTAGCAGCACATCCACATGTACTTGATGTGATAAGTATTGAAAATATCAAAAATCCCTCCAACATTGTTTTACCCTCTCACAAAGGGAATGCACTTTTTGTCATGGCCAAATCTCCGAAAGCTGAGCAGACAGAATGGGTACTTAATGTATGTAACTAGATGCTCTACAAGTGGAGCTATTTTGGATTGAATCCAACAAAGTACTCATGATGATACCAGGCCCTTTATGTTTTATTGTTCTAAGCCTCATCTCTAAATTTACGTTTAGCTATGAGAAACATAAACCTATATGATAGACCTCAAGATTTCAAAGAACTCATATTGAGATGTTGAATGGCTCAACAGACTGAATGGCTCCTTGTCCCTCTTCGGTAATTACTCTTTATTACTGCTCAGAAAACATATTAAATGTTAACATTCATTGTTTGAGAATGCTTTTTTAAAAGTTAGGAGTTTTCCCACAAGTCATGGCATGTGGATTTACATAAAGGCAGGTTATAAGGTCCCTTCTTAACCACAATTTCTGTACCATTCCATAATTATCAGCAGCATTATCTAAGGAAATGAATGTATTTAGGAATACTGCAATTTCACTCCATTGGCAGAGTTTCTCCCATTTAACATCAAACAAATTTAGCTGTACATTGCCAGGAAGAGAGTTTTGTTTTTACTTGGTTTTAATAGAAGATCCTAGCTGAAACAAGTACAATGATAAAGCCGGGTTATAATTCTTGTGGATAATAATAACATTATCATCACTGTATCTCTTGGTTTGATATATTTTTAAATATTTCTTTAAAGGAAATATTTAATTCAGGTAAATATATAAATATTTTTGTTAAGATGAGACATCTTGGAGTGCTCACTGGAAATATTTACATTTGTTTCAATATATTGAAAAGAAACACATTGAGGTGAAAATCCAGAAGCGTTCTAATGTTGTTTTTGTTACGGATGGTTATACCACTTGTTAATTCCTTGAACATGTTCCCACTTTGTGTCAGTTAGGCAAGCATTACTTTATTGAGACCTGCTGTTATCAAGTCATATTTGGAGCAATCTATTACTTGTTAGCTCATACCATGCATCTTCATTTCCTATTTCTCAGTCTTTCTCTATGAAATCTAAATCAGGTGCTCAGTGTTATGAAGTTGAAGGCTCAGGTCACAGAAAGTTCCTTCAGAAAGTAATAACGTATTTAAGTCATCCCATTGATATTCTCACAAACACAAAGAGCCACAATAAGCTGCAGGAAATGAGAACTCAATTGATTGCCATTCTCGGACATGGTTGCCATTTCTATGGTCTAATATTACTGCTTTGCAGCCGAGGGCAGTGACATTTCTTATTAAATTTTATAAAATAACACGAAGTAAAGCTCCGTGGCTAACAAAGTGAATGAGACGAGCCATATTCAGGCTTACTTTTTGTAGTGCTTCAGGTTTGTCTTGATCTGCCCGTTTGTAATAGATCTTTATTAACTGTAAAGTGCTTTCAATTAAATTAGGAGTTTAAAAATTTACATTTCAGGTATTGTTGCTTTTTTAAAAAAATCATTTGCTACATTTCAAAACTAATTTTCCATAATTCTGGAAACATATGTCCAGGTTTGGAAATAACGAAAACAGAGACTATTTGGTGGAATAATGTAATTACAATTGAATATTAATAATCAAATCAATAGCATGAATCAACCTGCTGGTGCTAATTCAAAGAAACATGAAATCTTTCTCCCGGTTATCCTATTTATTAAAATTTCCCTCCTAATCCAAATTCAACTTTGAATTCAAATTAATTTGCTGCTCATCTCTTTGCAGTTTATGGGACATTGTTAAGTAACAAATTAGCTGTGGCTTTTGTCCATGTAATAATATTCAGTTCATTTCTAATCAATTAGATTATGTAAACACTTTGAGATGTTTATTTTTACATGAAAGGCGCTATATAACTGTGAGTTATTATTATAAGTCAGCAACTCTTCATTCGTTTCCATTGCTATGTATACATTCCAATCAGGGAATCACTTGAGATGTTAACTTTTGGATTTCCTGAGAAACCCAATGCCTGTGAATTGATATGATAAAATATCTTCTTGTTATCACAAGTGTCAATAAACTTGGTGCCAAGTGGCATTTTAGCAGTTAGTAATTTCGGGGCAACTTGTGATTGGAAAAGGCTGACACTCAAACATTTACCCTAGTCTGTTTTACACAAAGTGAACCAAAACAATGTTGATACTTACATTCGATATAGTGCCTTTCACATCAGGAGGATGTCCCAAAGCATTTCACAGGATATTAATGTAAAGTGTAGTGAATATATTTTGCAGAGAAATATGACAGCCAATTGTGAAAGCAATGTCAGCCAAACAGCCAAAAAGTGATTGACCAGTTTTATTTGGGGGATTGTTCACCAGAATACCAGGAGAAACTCCTCTTACTTTTCAAATACTGTTGTGGGATCTTTAACGTTCAACTGAACAGGCAGACGGGACCTGGGTTTAATGTCTTAAACAAAGGATGGCAGTTCAAACAATTTAGCTCACCCCAGCACTGTATTGGAGTGTCAAGGATGACGTTCAAGACGTCAGCCTTGAACCCACAATAATCTGACTCAGAGGTGAGAATGCTAGCAGGATAGTTGAGCCAGGCTGACATAATCTTTTCTGGGTTTGTGCGACTGAAGAGTAGATATAAAGACCAAGCCAACATTTCTCTGGAGGAAAATGGCAACGTTCCTTATTTCATGCTGACATAAATTATTACCACCAGGTGGCAGTACATCCTCCAGGCAAATGGTTGCGTCCTTCTGAGATCCCAATACCCACCATTTTTTTAAAATCTGAGGTGGGCACTTTTTTTGCCAGATATTAATTGTGCAGTATTGATGTGAGATCTGTGCTCATCTTGGCCAAAAAGTAACCTTTATCGATTGTCTTGGGAGTCTGTTTGATTGCTCCCTCCACTCTGCCTCAAAACTTAGCTCTTTGACCGCGCTTTCGACCATCTTTGCCCACCTTACCCCCCTCAGCTCTCACCTTCAGTTCAGTGCCCAGTCAGAATTGTCAAACAATATGGGACATCCTCCTGATGTGAAAGACACGATATGCGCAATTTAAGCATCAGGTTCGATCCCCAGCTTTTCTTTCTACCCCACATCCGTTCCCTGACCAGGACCGCTTTTTTTCACCTCTGTCACATTGCATCTGGACTATTCCAATGGCCTCCTTGCTGCTCTGGCCAGCTCCACCATTCACAAAATTCAATTAGTTCAAAAACTCACCCGCACAAAACTTCGTACCCCCATCACATCAGTCCTTGCCAGGCTCCACTGTCTCCCAATCACTGAACAGATCAATTTCAAGATCCTCTCACTTGTCTTCAAATCTCTTCATGCCCTCGAACCTCCCGACCTATCCAACCTGCCTACCCCCCACTCCACTACCTAACCCTAACCCTAACCCCCTGAGCGGGAGGTGACAAATGAATGCATGAGGGTTTGCGCTGCATATGGGGTACAGTTGGAGGTGGGCAATATGGCGGAGATGGAAGAAAGTGGTCCTGGTCAGGGACCAGATGTGGGTTAGGAAGGACAGCTGGTGGTCAAAGCGAACACCTAGGTTGCGCACTAGTTCGGTGAGTCTGAGGGAGAGCCCAGAGAGGTTGAGGAGTTTATATCTGCAGGAGTGAAGACGTTGACAGGAGTCAAAGAATATGGCTTCCATCTTGTCCCTATTCAGCTGCAGGAAGTTTACACTCATCCAGGCCTTGATGTCTGCCAGACAAGCTGATAGAACATCTGCGGACCTGGAGTTGGTAATGGAGCTTTGTGTGTCATCCACATACATGTGGAAGTTTACCCGTGTCTGCGAAGGTATTGCCCAGAGGGAGTATATAGATAAGGAAAAGAAGAGGGCCAAGGATGGAGCCCTGGGGTACACCGCAAGTGACCGGGTGGCGGCAGGAGGAGAAACCACTTGCTGAGATAAAATGGAGGTGGTTGGTTAACTAGGACTCAAACCATGGGAGTGCGGTCCCATTAAGGTAGATGAGGGAGGAGAGACAATGGACGAGGATGGCTTGGTCAACTGTGTCGAATGCGGCAAGGAGATCCAGGAGGATGAGGAGGCAGAGGGAGCTCTGGTCACAGATGGAGAGAATGTCATGTGTGACTTTGACAAGCGTTGTCTCTGTGCTCTGGACAGGGTGAAAACCAGACTGCAGGGGCTCGAGGAGGGAGTAAAGGTGTGACCGAAGTTGACCTGCAACAATGTGTTCCAGCACTTTGGCAAGGAAGGGTAGGTTGGAGATGGGAAGGTAGTGTGAGAGATCTTCCTTTTTTGATCGGATGCTACCCCACATGAAGGGCGCTCTATAAATGAAAGCTGTTGTTGTTGTACGAGTGTAAATTGTATTCTATTGATCAAAGTTAATTTTTGACCAAGGAGGGCATAGATTTTAATTGTCAATTTGTTATAAATTTTTGAGATTACATAGATGAGTGATGTGATAAGCATCACCAATGATAATTAAGACATAACCCCGCACAATTCTCGGTCGTTTTGCCCTCTTTTATCCAAAATCTCACCAGTCGGTCTTGCTTCCTATCTGTCCCTTCTTGAGTCTTCCCTTTACTCTTTAACAGCGTTTCATTCTGTGAATCCATTTCATTTGAATCTCATTTTTGTGACACGTTTGCTTTCAGTAGTTCAAAGGATTAACACAAATTGGCTCCTGCGGCATCCATGTTTTTGACCTTTCCTCTGGGTTCAAGAAGTAAAGCTATCGGTTCAAATTTACTTCAGTTCTCCAAATGTCCACTTTTATTATCCTCTTTCTAATGTTTGAACCAGCTTTTGCCTACGTAATCCTCTAGGCTTTACTGGCAACACATCAGTAATAGTGCATTACAATGGGGTGCAGTGGTCAGTGAAATACTTGTGAGGAAATCACTTCTATATAAATAAAAACTAAAAAATGAACTGGTGGCTGCTGTCAATAAAGCTCCTATGGGATGAAAAAATATTTCCATGCGAATTATGTTTGGTACAATTTAGCAAGACTACATTTAGACATTGGGAAATCCCAATTATAAAGACATTAGGAACAAAAATGCTATTTTGAGTTATTACTTTATGATAGATCCTGTTGTTAGAGAATGTGCAGCGTTCAGGAAGGTTCAGTGGTTGACAACTCTCTTTAACACGAGGGAATCTGCTGTTGAATCAGTTTCATAATGAGAATTGCCGTTTTTATTGATACCGTTATTTATATCAGTGGCGAGTATAGCACTAATTTACTGCCAGAATAAACATTCTGAAAAGAGGATTTCATAAAAGAGGATTACATACTCAATACTGTGCATCTCATCACCTAGTTGGTTTCTATTTGTTCCCCCTGAATTACTAACTGACTCCTGGAATATTGTGCCAGTCAACCTCCAGAACCTCACCCAAGTTGTCATTTTTCAGTTGCGAGCCTAGAACAAAAACAATAACAAAATGTATTTATATAGTGCCTTTCATGTGTGGTAATGTCTTTGGAATGCTAGAAATAGGGAGAGAGTTATGATCTAGTTATCGTTAACCGTACTAACCTGGACTGCGTGCTCTTATAATGTTATTTTTCCATTATAAATGCTAAGATTGGTAAGTTTACCAACAAATGGAGATACCTCCAGAGTATTTGCAAGCTCGCCCCTGAAAGTCTGAGATCAGCATTGACTCACTGAATGTGAGACCTTCCTGATCTGTATTGCTCATTTTCATAAAATTCAGTGAATTTATGTTTGTTTTTCAGTCTTATGAGTTTGTGTCATTTTTTCCACTTGCATGCAGTAGGAATTCTCTAGCCATTGTTGAGAGCATTTGGACCAGGATATCCACTTAGCACCTTATATTTCGTTCAACAGTAAAGATGCTATTAATGTCCAAAATAATCTTGACACTTGGATCATAGTACAAGAGAGCAATTTTACTGAGAGATATTATGCACAGGTACAATGTGGGATATGAAATCAAAAGTAATATTATAAACAACTAGGTGTTTATACAGTTACTTACAAAGAGGTAGCATTGCCCATCAATAATAGATAATAATAATCCTTGCATTTGATTGGGGCCTAAATGTCAAAACATTTCAAAGGTGAATGATCAATTCACCTGGTGGATAATTAGTCAGGACATGAGGAGAAACTCCTTTTATTTTCAAGTGGCTTGGAATCTTTAATGCCCACCTGAACAGGAAGACAGGACTACTGTTTAATGACTCATTCAAAGGATGTCACCCCTGACCTTGTATATTTCCCTAGCACTTAATTGGAGTCTCAACCTGGACCTACGGTCAACAAACATTGCACTTATATAGCATCTTTCACATCGGGAGAATATCGCAAGGCACCGGACAATCAAAGGTTTACATCCGAGCTGGTGGTTGGAATCAAGAATGGTGGAAGGCAAGAGGGCTGGGGGTGGGAGGATGATCGAAGGTGCGGTCAAGGAAGAACATCTTGAGATGGTCCTTGAAGGAGGTAAGGGAGAGGGTGAGGTGAAGAGATTCCGGGATGGAGTTGCTGAGGGTGGCAGAAGAAAGGTTGTAGAGGTGACCACTGATGTGATGGGATGGGCGGGGATATGGAGCAGACCAGTGCCCGAGTAGAGGGAGTGGGCGGGTTGGTAAGGTTTTAGCAGGTCACAAACAAGATTTGAAAAACTACTGTAACTATGAATAAGGTAAACATTGCAAAATGTCTTAACAGATTCATTGACATATATGGTAACAAAAAATCTGCAACAACGAGTCATTTTCTTCCTAGTGTTTTTAAGATGAAATATGAGGCAGCGGTCTACGGGAGAAAACTTCAAAAAATTAAACAACGCCAATCTCATCTCAAGCTCCACCAGAAAAAAAATTATTTTATTGATCCTGACCCATTAGGGCAATGTCTAATGTACGAGTGAGTAACAATATTAAAGGGTGCGCTTTGTTTCTGTCAAACAAGCGAGGCTTATCAAGAAACCAAAGCAAACATTTCGGAGCACAATCTTGGCGGGCGTTCCCAAAATAAACTGCTACAGGGATATGGTACTGGATGTTACCCGTAATAGCAATTTTGCACTCTAAGGGATTTATAGGTTATACAGAACCCCAGACACTCAACAAATGGTTCACTCCTACCATTTTAAGCAGAATAGTGACACTGCTAACAGATTCTTGAAGCATGTCGTTCAGGCGAAATCATGATCAGCGTGGCAGATTAGTGAAACAAATTACTGAAACTCCTTGGGCACTTAGCACAAGTCTATTGTTTTAACCCGTAATGTGTGAAGAATTTTGGAAAACTGCCTCAAATTTAATCTTATCTTGGGTGTCAATGTTCCGCAGTACCCAAAGAGAACTCCGGGAAATCAGCTTCCAAATTAGGACTGAATTTAAGACCGCTTTCCAAAGTTCTGCACAATCTTATGTATTAAGGCACTAGTCTTAAGGCTTAAGAACAATAGAATTTTGTGCCCCAGAACAATGTTTATAATACATTGAAGCAATATCTTGAAAGGATGAGAAAATGGTGAGCTTGTTTTAGTCTTACTTTCAGCTTTATAACATTTAACAGCAAAGTTTGGGGAACTGGATGATTGCTCTCGTATCTCTTTGGCGAAAAGATACCAAATTAGGACTTTCGCCCAGAAAATATACAGTCAATTCACTTTACAGTATATTCTGTGAAGCGGTTTGAGACATCTCGAAAACGAGATAAGGCGCTATATCAAATGCAATGATTATTATATATTATTATAAGATGTTCTCTCATAATTTAGAAACTGATTTGAAACGATGGCTGCTGACGACTCAGTACCACAATGAGCAGCATACAAACCTTGTAACTGGATGACTGAATCACTTACACAGGCTTTCTTTAGATGGATGTGGAGAAACAGATGGAGCTACCTCCTTCATTAGACATCATTATCTGCTGTGTGATCGTCTGACTGTCTCATGTAATGGCATTGAGGCCAATAAATGATCCACAGCCTGGAATATCCTGTCCTCAAAGGCCCCAGAGGTCAACAAGTGGTATTTGAATCCCATGGAGACATAATACAAACAATTGCAGGATTTTAAAAACAATGTTTAATAGAAACTACTCTGAGTGTTTTATTTCTTTACTCAATCATGCACCAAACATGATTTCTGTCACCGCTATGCAATCCTCTCTCCAGTCATTAGCAATGCCAAGGACTTCAGCAATGCCTCAGTAATGTCAATCTGTCACTACACTGAGAAGAGCACCTCCTCCATGTGGTGCAGCTTTCCATTCTTTAACAGTCAGAGATTAAATGAAGCGTTCAACTGTATTCTATTGCACCCGGGCAGCTTTCATAACTGCTCTGGTCAACATTTTCAGAGTCATTGGTTAGAGTGAGACCATAATATTTTATGATCTTAAACCAGGGTCCAGGGACAGAAAGGCACAAAACCTCCAAAAACACATGAATATTTCAGGCCTTTTCCTCGAAGTGGACATAGCTCCAGTACCCTGAAAAAGCATGTACTAGAAACCCTGGAGGAATATTATGTGTATGAATAACATACTTTTTTTCTACTTCCCAAATTACGGCAGTCATCTTAATTTCCATCACTAATATTTATATGCAATTTCAACCCTTTTGTGACGTCACGAATGACATGACTCTAGATGTTATTTCCTTTTCTCAAACCATTTCAACTTCTCGTCGTTGCTACAGTAATAACATTTTGCTCTGTTTGGATCTTTTGTCCTGTGTCTTATGTTGATATGATTTGTGTAGTTGTTGTGCTGGAAAATGGGAATATATTTTCAGTATCTGAGGTCTCTCCAGGACCAGAACAATGGGAAGACATTAATCATATTGTGGTCAATATTTCTTTACCAGGGAAGCCATTGCCGAAAGGTTGGGAGCGGGTGGGAATTCAATCACAAACCTGTTGTTCAGGACAGATTTTAAGAACATCTTTCAAATATATTTTCTGCTCAGTTTTGTAAGGAAAATTGCTAATTAAGGAACAGGATAATGGAATGTATTTAGAAATACCTCAATTTATTTCCTTCCTGCTTTCCACAGTTTATTTACTTCAAGAAAGGGTTTGGCGGATGTCAAATGACCAACTAATAACTATCCGGGGTTTGGGGGGGAGGGGGTCTCCTTGGAGCTGAATTGGTTCCAAAATGAAATGTTCTGTAACAGAATGCTGGAATTGAGTCAATCTTCTGTGATGGTTTTGGTTCCTGAGCCAGATATGTCTGTAATATTCCAGGTCACTGATGAGGAAGACCAGCCAGCCTGGGCTCATTGGTAGGACTTGAAGGGACATGGGTCATGTTAATCCTGCAAGTTAAAGCCCTAATGATGGGTAGAGTGGTATTAGCTGGACAAATAGCTGTAAGCCTGCCAGACAGTAATGCAATTTTATAGTAATAATTCTTGCATTTGATAAAGTGCATTATCATTTTGTGTGTCAGCCAAGTGCAGTGTTGTCTCTAAGTCAGAAGGTTGTGCGTTCAAGCCCCATGTCGGTACTTGGAATCACATTATCTAAGATGACTCTCCAGTCCAGTGTTGGGGATGTGTTGCAGTGTCGGAGGTGCCATCTTTTAGATGAGATGTTAAACCAAGGTTCCAACTGCTTGTTCACGTGGATGTTAAAGATCCCAGGGCACTATTTGAAAAGAGAAGGGAGTTTATCCTGGTGTCTTGGCCAACAATCCCCCAAGTAAAATTGGTCACTCACTCCATGGCTGTTTGTGGGGCATTGCTGTGTGCAAACTGGCTGCTACATTTCACCCACAAAATACACAGTCTATTTATTTTACACTGAATCCTGTGAAGCATTTTGAGAAGTACCAATAACATGATAAGGCAGTATATCAAATGAAAGGATTTTTATTATTATATTGTAGAGGTGACTCAAAGTGCTTCCCGGGACTTTAAAGTGAAGTGTTATAACTGTGTAATTGAAGGCAAAAACAGCAGCCAATTTGCACACAGCAATGTTCCACAAACAGCTATGAAGTGAGTGACCATTTTCATTTGGGGGAATTATTGGCCATGACACTGACCAGGAGAAACTCCATTCTCTTTTTTGGATAGTGCTATGGGATCTTTAACAGCGACCTGAATTTAATGTCTCATCCGAAAGACGGCACCTTCATCAATGCAGCGCACCCTCAGCAGGGATTGGAGTGTCAGTAGAGACTGTGAGTTCAAAAACCCAACGTGAGGCTTGAAATGTCCACATGTAGGTGACTTGGATGGACATCTCAATATGTTTGGAGACTCTTAAGCATGGTGATGGGTTTCTGCATGTGTCAGACACCTGGCTGACAAAAAGAAAGAAAAGTAAAAGACCTTCCTGAATTTTCTTTATTTAAAAAATGTTAAGCTCCGTTTGTTGGCAAATCCAACTTCGTCATGTACAGTGACCCGACTTCTTCAAATACACCAGATGCCATGATTTGTAATCTAAAATGTAACTTTTTTATGAGTACACCTCTCCTAGCCCACTAATCCCTCTCCAGATGGATTACTGCTTTTGCCAAAACGTCTCCTTGTGGGGCACATAAGGTATCAATATTCTGGGTATGTTTCTTGGATGTTAAGGTGGACAGATGATATCAAATGAGCCAAAGGGCCTTCTTCCTCTGAACCTCTTTCATAATCTTGTGATATATCAGCTCTGTGCTCTCTTATTGAGGCTGCACAATGTTATTGAGTGGGAAAAAAAGATTGACTGCCAGATATCCCAAGCACTTATAGCTCCAGAATAGGCCAATGCAGCATATTGGGTTTCCACATCTAAAACAGTGACTTGCATTTATATAGTGCCCCTCATGCAGGCGAACATCCCAGAGTGCTTGACGTGACCCTGAGCCGGGGGATGGGCAGGTGATGTAGGCGCGGTCAAAGAGGAAGGCCTTCAGGCGCGACCTTAAGATGGAGAAGGATGGGATAAGATGGAGGGTGAGAGGAAGAGTGTTTCAGAGTTTCGGGACGTAGTGGCTGAAAGTGCGGCCACTGATGGTGGAACGGAGAGTACGACAATTCACTTTACAGTGTGTTCTGTGAAGCGCTTTGGGACGTCCTCCCGACGTGAAAAGCGCTATATCAAATGCAAGGATTATTATTATTATTATTACGAGGGATATGCAGGAGGCCGGAGCCAGTCAAGTAGAGGCAGCAGGTAGCTGGTTGGGTAGTTAGCAGGTCGGAGATAGGAGATACCAGGGCATGAAGGGATTTGATGATAAATCTATTTCCAGAATAGTGCATGCATTTATTGGGGAGTGTGGACCTTTTATGTATAACTATTAGAATTTGCCACTGAGCATCTGTCTTTCAGCTCAGTGGGTAGTCCTCTCACCTTTAGATCAGAAGGCTGTGAGGTTGAAATATAACCTCATACATTGCCTACAAATACATTGATAGAAATTACCCGTGAAGCTCTTTGAGAAATGTTGATGTTATATCCACCATATCAAGCGTAAGTATTATTATTATTTATTATTATTATGTCAAGCTTCAGTGGAGCAACAAATGCAAGAAAGCCTGGACTAATTTCTCAAGTTCCTTCCTCTTGAAAAGTGGCCGACCCTTTACTAATTGTACCCAGCTTCAGATGGAGCATTGGAATGAGCTTGTGAGAGAAAATAACTTTATCAAGCAAAACAAACAGGTTGTAGTGACTCCGTTTAGCCTGCAGGTGAAGAACAAAGGTTACTCAAGCATACTGGGGTGAAAAATACAACATGCGTTGTGATAATTTTCAGGGAATAACAGAGAATGACTTTTAAGATTGGAATCCCATAGTGTAGTGGTTAGACCTCTCGCCTCGCAAGCAAAAGAACCTGGTTTTGATTCCCGGGTGGGGTGAAACCTTAGGCAAGTTTCCTTACTCCACACGCCTCTGTTTACCTAGCAGTAAGTAGAAACTAGTTTGTTAGTCGATTGGCAGATCGCTTTCCAGAGTAATAATCCCTCAAAAAAAATGTGGTCACTCAAACCATGATTGTATATGAGACATTGCTGGGCGCAATTGGCTTCTGTGTTTTGCCCACAAAATACAGTCAATCCACTTTACAATATATTCTGTGAATTGCTTTGAGACGTCTCAACGACCTGATGAGGCTCTATATCAAATGCAAGCATTATTACTATTAAGGTTGAGTTAAGGAAGTGTTATAGAAGTGCTGGCATCTGCGTGGTGACAGGATCAAATCACCATCGGCTGGTCCAATAGCTGCAGCAGCTAGCGTTTGAGTGACATTATTTTAACAAAATGCACACAGTCCCATTACTTTGACGTATATCTTATGAAACACTTTGAGACGTCTCTCAATTATGTGATAAGGCGCTATATGAAATGTAAGGATTATTATTATTAACAAAGCTGGGAGAGAAGTGGGAGACGGTGTTTCCCTGGACCATCTCCAGGAGGGAAAAGACCCACAGTGTGAAAAATTAGCACATCACATAACACATTTTTCAACCCATAAAGTATAGAATGTAATTTATAATAATAAACCTTGCACTTAATATCGTGCCTTTTCATGTCATCGAGATGTCTCAAAGCACTTCACAGGATTTAATGTAAAGTACAATGGAACCTGAAATTCCACATGGGTTTCCCCTTTAAGACTATTTTGTCTTAAAACTTAAAATCGCTCAGGACTGGGAAAAATGCTTAAGATCAGTTTTAATTTGGAAGCTGGTGGATTTATAAAACCTGTGTTAAAAAAAAGACTTCTAAATGAAGACAATTTAAGAATCTTTTACACAATTATGCAGAATTTAAAATTTGAAAAAGGTTTCCAGACTAAGACCAGGTAGAATTTTAGAAGTAAAAGACAGTACTTAAATAATACAAAAAGTAAGCATAGGAAGAATGCATCTTTATTTATGATTGAGTGTTATTCCTGGTAATATCTTCCACCCTAGCACAGATTGCAGCACCTACATACAGATACCCTATTAATATTCAATCAAATATTCTATTAGTACCGTACCAACATCTGTTTCCCAATCCATTTTGCTGTTTGCTGCTCAGTATGTTAGCTTTCAGACACGTTATTGCTTAATATTGGCCCACTGTTTAATACTCATAATAATAATTTATATATTTATATTTCTTAAATTGATGTATTACATGCCTATGATTTATTAGCACCTGTTTTGCATTGCCACTAAAACATTACAGACAGTACATCTGTTCACAACATCCTGCATATCCAGATTGTTATAAAACACAATGATACTGAATTTATTTAGCCCTGCCAACTGGACGAAGTTTGAATAAAATTGTGTCTTACTTTAGCCTTCGTGTTGATGCTGATATATATATTAAAAATAACTTATTATTTTATTTCACTTTTTTAAAAATGTACTTTCTCATGAGTTTAGGCTCTCTCAGCAGCGATCGCCGAATAAATGGGTGGAAAGCTGGCTTGATCCCAATCCTCTTCCAATGTCGTTCCATTAATCACAGCTAATAAATACAAAAGTACTTCTTGGAATAACCCACCCTTTCATTTTCCCACCCTGGCAGTGAGCGAAGTCATGCCTTGATTAATCCCCTCACCCAGCTAGACCACTCAAGTCACAATATGGGCAATCGTAGGCACAAACCCTCCCTTTGATACTTTATAATAATCTTCGTGATAATAATAATAATCCTTGCATTTGGTATAATGCCTTATCATGCCATTGAGACATCTCAAAGTGCTTTACTGGGAACTGTATTTGTATAGTGTGTCTTTATAGGCAAATGCAGCAGTAAATTTGTGCACTGCATTCCAGCTATTTATTGCCTTCTACATAAAGAAATACAGTAGACTCTGGATAATAAGTCACTGGCTTAATTAGTCATTATCACCTAAAAAGCCATGTTTTCAATATCCTGGCCACATCCCATGCAAAATGTTAATACGAGGCTCCACTTTATTAGTCATTCCGCTTACAACAACAACAACAAAATTACATTTGTATAGCGCCTTTCATGTCGCGAGGACGTCCCAAGGCGCTGGAGCAGACAGAGTTATGGACCCGAGCTGGGGGTCAGGGTGGAGGGTAGGGAGGGAAGCAGGGAGATCGAAAGCACGGTCGAAGAGGAGTTTCTTGAGGTGGGTCTTGAAGGTGGCAAATGAAGGGGCGAGACAGAGGGACTGCGGGATGGAGTTTCAGATGGTGGATGCAGAGTGGTGGAAGGCCCGCCCGCCAATAGTGGGGTGAGCAAGGCGGGGGACGTGAAGTAGGCCGGAGACCGCTGAGCGGAGGGAGTGAACAGGATGGTCGGGGGTTAGGAGGTTGGAGAGATAGGGGGGAGCAAGACCATGGAGGGCTTTGAAGGTGAGGACCAGGATCTTGAACTGTATCCTCTGTGTGATGGTAATCCAGCGGAGTTGGGCAAGGATGGGGGTGATAGGTTCGCGGAGCTTAGTGCGGGAGAGGACACGGGCTGCAGATTTCTGGATGATCTGCAGCCTGTGGAGGGAGGAGTTGGGGAGGCCGACAAGCAGTGAGTTTGCATAGTCGAGCCTCGATGTAATGAAGGTGTGTATGAGGGTTTCGGTGGCCTGTGGTGTGAGACAGTGTCGGAGCCGGGCGACGTTGCGGAGGTGGGGGAAGGCAGAGCAGGTCATAGCGCAGATGTGGAGTAGAAAGGATAGTTGAGGGTCAAACGAGACCCCAAGGTTCTGGACTGGCTTATCAAGGTGGAGTGTGCAACCATGGATGGTGATGCTGTCAGCGCCTGAGGTGAGGAGGCGCTGACCGAAGCCAATCAGGAGGGCCTCGGTCTTGCTTAATACTTAAATAGTTGCATTCTAGAAATTCTTGCAATTGCACTCATTGTAAAAGCAACCAGTTAAAAATTGTTGGGACTCAAAGCAATGTGCAGCAAAGGAGGTCCACTGAAATCTCTGACCCAACCAGCTCGGAGATTTGAAGTGTAATTTTTGCCCAGTCCTCACCAGGACAAGAGTGGAGCTTCAATGTGACCCTTGTGCTGATGCTATATAAACTGGTGAAAAAAATATAAAATGTTTTCAAAAAAAGTAATCTATAGAGGGTAGAGGTTAGATTGGTTTAAAAAGTAAACTGTCCCTGGCCTGATAATTTGTTTTAGAAAAATTCTAATAATCGAGGAAAAAAGCAATATGCATCAGATATTAATTTGTGATTTATATTGCATCATTTGAGTTGGATGTGAAACCTCTTACGCTGAGATGCATTGTGTGTTGGTGCAAGCCTTCCCGGCAACAGCGCCCCCTTGTATCCCCGGAGGACCTATGCATAATTCGCCAATCTGGAGAAATAGAGCTATTTTCCACTGGAGTGATGATTTATCAGTTGCTTTCTGCACTTCTGGTGTCTGTCCTGAAATTGCTCTTCACAGCCCTGAATCTATGATTATTTGCTCGTCTGCCACCTTGGCGTCTGTAGAAATTTATTTTCAGATTTACTTTCTCAAACTCATTTGGCATCTTATATCCGTCTATTTGCCAAGGGCCCTCATGTGAGGACCTGGATTGAGCAGCTGGTGCTGAGTACGCCACCCTGAAGGCAGATGCCTACTAGATAGCTGATGAGAAAACTCTGAGGCTTGGGGAGACAGCTGCTGGAAGGCATTACCTGGAGTCCATATTCGTGAACGCATGTTTGCACATCCAGCACCTGGAATCCACCTTGTGTGGCCTGCAGAGAGGCAAGCAGCCGCTGCTTAAACTCCACACCTCTAACTGGTGGAAGCATCACTCAATGGGAAGGGGCGTGTGTGCCTGAGCTGCGGACAGGAAGATGGCGGCAATGCTCTCACATATTTCATGCTGAGCTATGGTGCCCACCAGGAAGCTCGCAGGAGTTCCTGGTACCTACCATCACGAGTGATGGTTCAAACCCATACTCTCGGCTGTCGAACGACCAACTGGTAACTATCCTCCTGGGGGAGGAGGTTGAGCAGGGTCTCTTTGGAGCTGAGGTAGCTCCAAGGTGACATATTTGGCAACAGAATGTTGGGAGTGAGTCAGCTCTCTGTGGAGGTCCAAGTAGTCTGGTTCCTGAGCCATGTGGATCCACAGGACTCCAGGGCATTGCCGATGACTGCACATCCAGTCTGGATCAGGAACTGGACATTTGATATAACTTGTAATATCCCAGATAATTCACAGATAATTGTGGCCAGATGCAGTAACTGCATTTGTAGACAGAAACTACACCTATTTTGCACACAGAAATGACCTACAAACAGCAGTAAAAGTAAATGACCAATTTATCTAGAGGATTGTTGGCTGAGCACTCAATCATAGCTTGGGATCTTTACCGTCCACCTGCACAGGCAGATAGGACCTTAGTTTAATGTATCATTCAAAGTTGGCATGTCAGGCAATCCAGAGCTTTGACAGCACTACACTGGAGTGTCAGCCAAGACCATGAGCTCATCTCCTGATGTCGAGCTTGAATTCGCAATCTTTTGGCCCAAAGGTGAAGAAGAAGACATGGATCGGTGCACGACTGGCATAATTAAAATCTGTGTGAATTCTACCAAAGCTTATGAAACTACTTGTCTTACAAGTTCATACATTGCATAGAGTTACATAGACTCTTACAGCTTTGAAACAGGCATGTTTATACTCCGCATGAGTCTTCACCCATCCTGAGCCCTTCTCCCCATTGCCCTCCCATACCCTGCTATTTCCTTCTGCCTCATGTATTTCTATCTTGAATGAAATGGCTCATAACATAAAGTTGATCTGGTGTTGGCTGTTATGCAGAAATCACTGAGACAGAGTAGAAAATGTCATCATTGAAAACCACTAGCCTGCATGGCTGACAATTTACAAGGCTGATGTCAGTTTTAATTGGTCCAGCTCCAGGTTTTATTGGACTATGTCCAGTGATCCAGTGTTATTATAGTCCCCTGAGGGAGTTGTATGTCCCCTCTGGAAAAATTACAGAGTGAAGCTATCAGCAACATTATTCTGAAAAAATAATAGAGCTACACCCCTGGGTTTTATTAATTCATTTTTGTTTAAAGGTGCACTATCCATTTTTCTGACCCTCATAGTTCAGTGGTATGAGTATAAAAACATATCGCAAAGTCCACTATTTTTCTTTCATTTTAACTGCGTAAAGACATTTCATTAAAGTTGAGAAGTGTGCTGTAGTGAAGATTAGTCCTTAGACTTTGTTTTCCTCGTGGGAAACCATGTCTATAGGTTCTTTAAGAAATTCATATCTGTTAAAAAGACGCAGTAAAGCTCTTAGAAAGAGATTAGAAGATGTAAAGTGATATTTCTTGTGGATATGATTGTGAGTTTTTTAAAAAAAAGAAATCTTAAAATACAGAGGTGAGGGATAAAGACTGCTTTAAGAGTGACAGGTATCGATGAGAGATTTAAAAGCATCTCACTTAAAGGTATTGAAATATCAGGACAAGATTATGGATACATTTCTTGTATTTTCTTTGTGAGAAATTGATTCCCCTGTCGGGTTGGTAAATGCACTGACCTTGTTGGTGTGAGCTTATATTCTCCCACATTATGATCTTGATAAATGGACACCTCCCACCTCTGTTTTTTCCCATGCTGCCAAAGAATTGGATTCAGAGAAATGTGAGAAATGTATGATGGAGCTCTAATGTGAGTCTACATGTAGAAATCCTCTTTCTAGTTGTTCGTATTTGTGGGATATTGTGGTGCACAATTTGCTGCTATGTTCGCCTACTACATGCACAGTCACTAAACTTTACAGCAAAACCTGTGAAGAGCTGTGAGACGTCCACCTAATGCAAAAGATGCTGTACCAAATATACGTATTATTATGTAATTCTATGTAATTCTACATGTTCAACCTATATACAGGGAAATAAACATACCCTCAAAATTACTACAAATGTGGAAAGAATGAAAATAATGTTATCCTTATGACAATGCTCTCATCAGCAAACGATAATAATATACATATCAACAGTTAATCTGGAGATAGTTCCTTGAAGCTTTTTTTTAATCATTCTTATCTGGAAGAACTGCGGGATGATTATTCAGGCACGGTACATCTCCAACACAGTCAAAATGTTCTGTCCATGTGTCTCTGGAGTCTGAAAACTGTAAAGCAACTTGTAAATCAAGTTGAAGAGGCAGGAGTCATGAATAGGATGGTCAGTTGAGGTAGTTTATCCTCTTGGGCAGTTTCAGCTGTAGTTTGCACTTTAAGAAGGTGGCAAAAGGTTGTTCCTGTGAGCATGTGCCAAAAACACAGCAATGTACACCATAGCTTCCTCTCAAGCCTTTCCTCCAATCGCAACCTGTTCATTCCTTGCATCTTGGATGGAAAGCTGCCCACAAGCGTGTGGTGGAGAAAATCAGCCACCATAGCCTGGTTTTGGGTGGGGTGGTGGTGTTTGGCGTACAATCACCCGGAGTCTGGCAGAAAATTCAGGAGGTAGAAGTTTGATGAAGATTTGCACATTCAAAGCGATTGCTCTGGGTGAAAAAGTTTCTTCTAAACTCCCCCTTAATTCTTCCAGTGATAACATTGTTGAGTCGATGCCCCTTGTTATTGATTTGCTAAGCAGCGGGAACAATCTTTCATTATGTATCCTCTCAAAACCTTTCAGAATTTTGAAGACCTCTTTTAAATCCAAAACACTTGGACTCCTTCGAGCCAGAATGCATCATTGATGACATCTGTTGAACAGAAAACCTGGCTGGAAAATTCCAGATCTCAAAACTTTTGTGCATTTTTACCATGAGATGAGACAACCCACGCAGACACAGACTCATCAGGGTTGCTCCTAATTAGTGGTTTAGGTTGGCCACGTGTGTGGAACACCCCACTGAGAAGGTCACATGTTACATAACTTTCCCGTTTTTAATGTCACACAAGGAACGTCCCAATTCCCAAGATGTTGAGCTTGTTTTGTGTGTTTATTCTGAGATCAGGCCTGCAGGAGTGCACACTCTTCCAGGTTGCTTCTAATTAGTGGTTTAATACTGCCATGCATGAAGAATACCCACTGGGAGTGTTGCACTTGCACTTTACATAACTTTCCTATTGTTTGATAGTCGTGTTAAACCCCTCCTATTGCTTAGATCTGCTCTCTGCTCAATGACTGACATTGCATTCAATGCTTTTAAATCTAGAGGACTGGTTGTTCATGCTGTTAAAGGGGCACATTTTTTTTCCCATTCCGTACAAAGTCGCAATAGTGAGTTGTGTCCAAAATGGTTCATTGGTGCGTTTGTTAAGCATGGTATCACTTAAATATGATGTCACTATGGGAAACAACATAAGTTTTCATGTTCCTTTTCCCCCCCCAAAAAAAGATTTTGCAGCTTTTTTTGCATAAAGACACTGCACTTTCGCTTTTAAACAAAACGTATTCCTGGGAAGTGTACCAGTCTGTTCGACGGATCGGAACGGAGTTTGCTGTGTCTGTGACGCCCCTGTCTCCAACCCATCCTCTCCCCCGGGGCTGAATGTCTTGCCAAGACACATTGCCTGCTGGGCTCACACACTTCAATGACATACCGGAGAGAGGCTGGTGCCTTTGGAACTGACTCAGGACAAATAAGCACCTTAAGAAAAGGGGGGAGGAAACGAGTAGAAAGCCAGCCCAAATAAAAAGGTCATCAATATCGGTTTGGAACTGTATTTGAAAAGAATAGAAGTAAAGGTTAAAATTATGTTAGATATGAGAATCAAACCCAATCTTTTAACGTAATCTTTTACATTTTAAATTTTAAATTCAGTGTTTTAAATCATATTACTATGCAGCAAGAAACAATGTACTAGAACATAGCTATTTTGGCATTACATTAAATCATTTAAATCTTTTATTCCCCCGCCCCCCCCAAACTAAAAAATTGAAAGTGTCGCGTTTTAACTGTATTAATTCAGAGACAGTAGATTTGGCAAGATATCAAGTTTAATCGATACAATGGAACAGCTATGATTCTGTTAAGGGAAAGGCTCAGAGCATCGTGTTGTTAATAAGCCTTCATAGTATGCAGTCACTATATTTTACCTACAAATATACAGTCACTATATTTTAAAGTAAGTTCCTGTGAAGCACTTTGACATGTTTTGACACTTTGCTAAAATGCTGCATCAAATGCAGAGATTATTATGATTTATTATTTGTACCTGCTGGAGTGCATAACCTACAGGGCAAATGAAACCAAACCAGATCTCTCCACCACCAGCAACCATTAAGGTCAGTGCTCTGAGTCCTGGCAGCAGTCTCATTGGGATAACATCCTCACTGATAGATCTATAGGGTAAAACATGTAGGTGTTTGATAATTTAACACTAATAATTAACTATGGAGTTAGATTATAGAACATCTGCAAATTTCACTCCATATTGTCAGGAATGAGACTCAATCACAGATTATAAACCTAACATTATTCAAGTTACAATTATTACTTGCCCACAAAACACAGTGACCGCATATTACATTATATCCCGTAAAGCGTTTTCAGATGTCAGATGTCTCTCAACTTGATAAACTGCTATATTAAATCCAATTAGGATTAGTATAATAATCCTAGCATTTAATATAGTACCTTTCATGTAGGGAGGCCAGCTCAGAGTGCTTCACAGGATATTCTGCCAAATGTAGTAACTGTATATTTTTGTAGGCTAATGGGCCAGCCAATTTGCACACAATTGCTACAAACAGCCTTGAAGTGAATGGCCAATTTTATTTGGTGATCATTGGCATGTTTCTGGGAGAATCTTCTCTTTTAGTGTTGTGCAATTGGATTTTTAATGTCCTTCTGAACAGGACCTATGTTTAACATATTATGCAAAGGATGGCACCTTTACCACCTTTATCTTTGAGTGTAAGCCCAGACCACGAGTTCAAAGTTCTGCAAAATTAGTAAATGCCTAAATATTTTGGGGGAATACTCAAATATTTGGTGAGTTTAGTCATCTCTTTGAAAACTGACTGACTATTTATGCCACATTTTAGGTCAGGTGGAGGTCTTCAGAAGCACTCTCCCATCCTTAGCTACAAACTGTGTCTGCGACCATTCAATGAAAACAACAACTTGGATTTGTAAAACGACATTCTGCTTGTTTCTGAATCCCTATATGAAGTAGCCAGTCATTAAAAAACACGAGCTGCACTTTGTGAGCCAAGCGTACTTAGCCAGACCTGTGCAGACTTTGAAATTCTCTAAAAATTACAACAACTTGCACTTATATAGCGCTTTCCACGCAGGGTAGTGTCTCAGAGCGCATTAGAGTGGTGGAGCCTGACTCCGAGCCGGGGGTGTGTGGGAGGTGACTGTAAGCACTGTTGAAAGGGAAGGTTTTGAGGTGGGACTTGCAAAAAGAGAGAGAGGGGGCAAGGCAGAGGGATTGAGGGAGAATGTTCAAAAGAGAGTGTAAAAAACCCAAAACAGACAAAATTGATGTCAAAATATATTTGCTCTATTTACAAGGATTAATGCATAATATCAAGATTGTGCACTGTCCTTCTCCTCTTACCTCTGTGGATTTTATTGAAATATCTTGGGGGAAACATATGGATATTTAAAAAAAATTCTGCGATCTGTTTAAGTCATTGATGGTGAATATGTTAAAAACTTTGCTGTATAACTGCTGAGGTCTGTTGGGGAATTTAGTCTTTACATTGACGCAAAACAACGGCTATTTCAGGACATTTGGCCAGTTACCAATACAGTGAACAAGCTAATCTTTCCCTTCTGTCAATATAACAATGATCAACGTGTTGACTTCTTGTTTTGCATCAAATACATTGAACCTTCTTTAATTTCTGTTGTTATTTGCTTCAACTGTGAATATAGCAATGCATAATTTATTTATATCCTAACGGATAATCTCTGAGCCCAAGATTCCAGATTATAGGCCTGAAATTTCAGATAAGATGTTAAATTCAGGTCCTGTTTGCTTGTTCAGCTGGATATTGAAGGTCCCATGGTACCACTCGAAAGCAGAAGGGAGTTTCTCCAGGTGCAAGAAACTTTGGGCTTCTGATTCTTGGGGAAGTAAAGAGGGCAAGAGGCCCAGTGGTGAAGGCATATCATTCACAATTATTTTGACCTAGAAATGTTTTTTCAAAACAGCCTGGTTGTGTAGTCCATCTGTAATCGTCAGTTTAGTGTGTGGCCATCATGGGGTTCAAAATACAGTACGCACAACCGAGAGTTACACATAGTGGGCATTGGCTGTAAAACCCTCCATTGATCAGTGCTTTCAATGGGAAGAGGAGGGAAAATGTTGCGACACAAATCGTAACTCCTTCAGGTATGTAATCAGATGTATTTAAGTATTTAAAATCCACAGAGGTGAGAGGAGAAGTACTCCCAAAGTGAAAGGTGCTATATAAAAGTAAATTTGTATTGTTTTATATTTATGTATCATGCCAACCACAGCAACTCTGCTCTGACAGTCAACAAAAGTAGAATGTATGGAAGCGGAGATCCCTGCGGGTTGGCATGATGTACATCTGGTTACCTTAAAAAAATGTTTGGTCACTCAATTCACGACTGTTTGTGGGACACTGTTATGCACAAATGGCTACCGGCTTTTGCCCACAAAATATAAGATCAATTCATTTTACAGTATATTCAGTATATGCTTTGAGACGTCTCAACAACGTGATAAGGCACTGGATCAAATGCAAAGATTAGTATTATTTATTATTATTATCTGCAACAATTGCTGTTTATGATTTTGAGTCATTAGTTGTGGCTCCTTGTTGCGTACATCTCACTTTTAGACTGTAGTACTTCTTAAAAGGGCATCCGCTTCTGTTTGGCAAATTCGCTTTTCATTCGTTTATCCGTAAATATACAGCACAGCAAGGTAAATTCTGTGAAATTGTGCCAGAGTGTTCCTTTAAAGCCAATGAAACTGATGCTTGACTCTTCCTGCTTGTCTTTCTCCCTGAATAACAGAACGGTTTGCCAAACACTTTTCCAAGACTGTACTCCTTTAAGTATTCCCCAGTGCTGTAATTTTGACCAGCGATAATTTGCTACGGTTTGCTGAAGCAGTAAAAAAAACGAACACAATGTTTTGTATTGTATTATTCAGGCCTGACCGTAACATAGGCTTTTCAGTGAAGGATTTTGGAGACACTCAGATCAGTTGAAACTGAGCAATTGTTGCCCACTTGCATCTTAAAATAATTATACTATATTTTAACTAGAAGCCAGCTACAAAAGTCAGGATTAGTAAATTCCTGTCATGTTCGTACTGAGACATGGCAATGTATTCTAAGCTCAGCATGTACGTCTGCCTATGCTCATTACATTAGCCCTCCATGTTCGTGATGGTGACAGCTTAAGAAGCAAACTCGGGATCTTAACTAAGATGAAACACTCCATATTCCTGCTGTATCAAGATTTGTATACGTGTGTTGATGTCTGGGGGGCATTTTTAATAATTGGTAGCTATTCAAAGAAAGAGCAACAAGCAGGAGCAGTGGAGTTTGAAGGCGTGCGTTTGGTTGCCAATTTATACTGGCAGACGTCTAACTTGGCAACAGAATGAGACCTAACCCTGAGGTGGTTCTCATTGTTGCTGATGCCAATTTGGAGTTTGCAGCTCCAGTAATTTACAGTGGCAAATGGAGGTCGGAGAATGCAGCTTCCTTTTGCTGTTCTAAACAAGGCATTAGGCATGATTCATTTAAGCAGACACAGGTTGATCAGGAATAAAAACTCAAAGATGATTCCTGGGCAGCCCAGTTCCTGGTTAGTCCTTTACCAAAATATTTTTACATGTTCCTGAGTCATTTAAATATTTTAGAACATAGGAGCAGGACTAGGCCATTCAGCAAGTTAAGCCCCTTCTGACAGTTTGTTTGATGGCAAGTCTTTTAATCTCGTTTCCCCATCTTTTGTTCTATACCCGTTAACTCCTTTAGTTCCCAAGTATCTATCTTTCCATCATTCTTTTTTGCCACAATTGGTTCTGCTTTTTTATACTTTAAGTATAAAGAATACAGTATAAGGAAGCATGGAACTATAAAAGAGCCAATTGGCCCATCAAACTCTTTCCACAGTCTGCACAATACACAAGACCCCGAAAGCATACTTTTCTAATATATTAGCTGCACATTTGCTATCCAGCAACCACTGACACTTAACATTAGACTGGATGAACAGTAATGGCAATGGGAAAACTGAGTTTGGGCTGATCCAAAATTATTTCACAGAAGTTTATTATAAACCATAGAATTATTTGAAGTGACAGCGCTTTTAACCTGTTTAAGATGATGTGGATAGGTTAATGGAATTCCTTATTATTTTATAAATTAAGGCAATTTTTTAATGAGTGCTAATTTAATATAAAATGCAAAACTTTATATTTGTAAAACGTTTTATTATGGATAACATGTGTTCTCTCCTCCAAACCTCAAATAAAGCTACAGTGTTTTAAGCTTCTAAAATTTGTAAGATTAGTAAAACTTTATATTGTTTGCTTTCTGAACTCACATTGGAATATTATGCATTGCACTATAATGCACTATTGGGTCAACTCCCAAGTTTTGTCACTGTGACGAAAATTACACAATGCTCTTCTTCCTTTTCTCACTCTCCAATTAATAGCAAAAAATTATTGCCAACATTTCGTTCAACTCAGGAACTGAGGGAGAGAGGGGTGAGTACAAAAGAAATTTCATAAAGGAAATTCATTGACCCCAGAAGATAACAGGTGAATATTTACCAAGATCAATCGAATCACTGACAATCAAAATGTCACTCCATGAATGTCTACAGCCAACTGGGACAGAGAAGCCACACTCAAAAACCATCTTAAGAAATGTGAGAGATAAGGTTTATTTATTAGTTTTAGGAGCTCATTAAAACTTAGGGTGTACTTGAGGACCGGAGGTGAACGCATGTTATCCTTAATTATAGTACAGTACTACTACTACTAATTTTTGTGTTGGATATGGCACCTATTATGTCAAAACATCTCGAAGCAGGTAATTCGTAGATAATTGCTGTACTGGCTACGTATTTTCAAGCAGATATGGAAGCCAATCTGCATACATCAATATCCTAGAATATTCCCAACAGCCAGGAACTGAATGATCAAACTATTTGGTTCCCCAAGAAGCAAAGAGGCTTTAACAGCCACTTGCATTTATATAGTGCCATATCACATGGGTAACAGTAGTGTTTCAGAGCACTTAACAGTGGGGTGGTTCAGCACCAAGCTGGAAAGTGAGGGGAAGTGGCTGAAGGCACGATCGAAGAAGAAGGTCTTCAGGTGTGATTTAACGACAGGCAAAGATGGAGCAAAGGGGAGAGATTGAAATAGGGAGTTCCAGGCTATAAGAAAAATTTAAGATAGACATAAAAAAAAGATCATGCCAGACAAATCTACTGGGCATGATAGGGCGAACGATTTTGATTAATTTCAGACTCATTTACGTTTTTCTTGTACTTATATGGTTTGGGAGCAATGTCAGTACCCAGCTGGAAGAGCAGAGGCTTTTATAACAATAACAATAAGCAGTGTACCAAAAACAATCATGGATTGAGTGACCATTTTTTTGTGGGGGAATTATTGCCCCCTCGACTAATAACTGGATTCCTACTTACTGCTAGGTAAACAGAGGCATGTGGAGTAAGGAAACTTTCTTGGGGTTTCGGCCCACCTGGGAAACAAACCTGGGTCCTCTTGTTGTGAGGTCAGTGTGCTACAGGATTTTATGGAATTATCAATGATTCAGAGGATAAGAATGGTAGTCAAGGGAATTAATGGACAGGCTATAAATTCTCATTTCTTTTTGATTGCCCTCAGCAGCATAAAATAAACCTTATGGTTTGGCATCTGGATTATCAGTGGAGTGTGGAGTTGTGCAATATTTGCTCAAAGGAACAAAACATGCTGATGTGAGAGACAATAGAGAGAAATTTGTGTGCATGTTAAATGGCCAGAAACAAAGGCTAAAGGGAGTCCAGACGACATCTATGTCTTTCTAACACGCTCATAATGGGTACCTCTTTTTGCCATTAAATAGCACAAGAATTGCACCATAGCACCACTGAAATCATAGACTTTTGCAGCACAAAAGAGACAATTGGCTCATCGAGTCTGTGCCTATTCCATTAAAGAGCCATTTAGACTCATTCCATGCCATTGCGTGACGCTGTCTGAGATCTACAAACAATGCAAGTTCTTGCTGCTGCATAAACACTGCACTTCCACAATTAGAAGAACAATTGCATTTATAGAGCATCCTTCACTTAGGACAATGTCTCGGAGCACATTTTATATAGAGTGTGAGGGTCATTTCGGAATTGTGAAATATTTGAGCTCTAGAAAATTGGACATGGTTGTGTTCAGCAGAATTCATTCGGTTGTAGGATGGTTTCGAAATATTTATTACGTCGAGCTGCCAAATGGTGTCCTCTGCCTAAACTTTCCTCTTTTCCAGTGTGAGGAGGCATGCCCACTTTTTGGCCAGAATCTTCATTCACAAGATTGGTTGTGTCCAGTTGATCTCGCCCCTCCAGAACACCCACAGGCTAGCGTCTCCCAATACAGCATCACGCTGCTTTAATAATAACAATCCTTGCATTTGATACAGTGCTTTATCACGTCTTCAAGACGTCTCAAAGGGCTTCACAGAATACACACTAACGTGAATTGACTGTGTAAATTGTGGGCTTTTTTTAAATGAGCCCAGTGTCCTGGCCTCAACCACCCTTCCTGGGCAACCTGTTGGGGAGTCATTAACTACCCTCTGAGTAAAGACCAACTTCCTGGTGTCTGTCCTCATCAAAGATTGGCCCATTTTAATCATATCATGGCATATCGTGGGTGCAATTCCTCATAACCGTCGGGGGGGGGGGGGGGAAGGCACCGTTACACACATCCACCTCCTTTTTAACCCCCTGGTGGACTGCACAATTTCCATCTATGGACAATAATTGAAGTGCCTGCAAGTGCTGCAGTTGGGGAAGAGCAAAGCGGAGGAGAAAAGGGCGCCTTCGGCATAGACTCGCGAAGGGAAACTGTGAGAACAGGGAAACGGGAAAACCCTTCTCGCTCTCTGGTCAGGGGCTGGAGAGAGGACAAGTTACCTTTAAGGGCCGGAAGGGTTCTTGTCCACCCCCTCTGTCTGGGGGGGTGGGGGGTGGGGGGCGGTGATACCCACTGGGGGTCGCTCAGTGACGGGGCATCTCCGCTCTTGCGGCTGCAGCACTGACCCCCCCACTGGGCGATTGGGGGGCAACACAGCAACA
This sequence comes from Callorhinchus milii, assembly GCF_018977255.1. Taxonomy (NCBI): domain Eukaryota; kingdom Metazoa; phylum Chordata; class Chondrichthyes; order Chimaeriformes; family Callorhinchidae; genus Callorhinchus; species Callorhinchus milii. The sequence goes on from NW_024704743.1 coordinate 38,613,133, forward strand.
AGTGTGGAGGGAGGAGACAGTCACTCACACACTCACTCACTCACTCACACACTCACTCACTCACTCACTCACACTCCTTGTCCCATCTACACCAGGACCTCCCCCCCCGCCCCCCCCTCCCGCCCCACACTGGCCAGTGCCAGTGCCCCGGTCTGCACCAGGATGGGTGAGTGAGGAGCACATTAAGGGGTATCTGATGCCCTCCTCCACACCCCCTCCACAGAGCAGAAGGAGAAGGAGGAGGAGGACCAGAACCAGGAGGAGGGGAGGAGGGGAGGAGGAGAGGAAAGGAACAACAAGAGGAGAAGAACAACAGGAGGAGAAGAGGGGACGAGGGGCAGCGCCTGTGGATTCCAACTGAGCTGAGCTGAGCTGTGCTGTGTGGGGAGGGGGGAGGGAGGGAGGGGGTGGGGGGGGGGGGGGGGGGGGGGGGCTGAGTGCTCACAGCCTGTGTAGAGCCGGAGTGACGGGGTGTGAAGGGCGGCTGCAGAGTTTCGTGTGAAATGCAGCGATTCGTGTCCGGTGTCGGAGCCTGAGCCCCGGGGTCTGTGCCCGGGGTCTGTGCCCGGGGTCTGTGCCCGGGGTCTGTGCCCGGGGTCTGTGCCCGGGGTCTGTGCCCGGGGTCTGTGCCCGGGGTCTGGAGTGTGGTGCCCCCCCCCCCCCCCCCGCCTGGAGTCTGGGAGGCTGTGGGATGGGGTAGTATGAAGCCCGGAGGATGGGAGCGAACAATGGGAAACAGTGCGGCAGTGATGGTGAGTGAGTGTCACACAACCAACTCCAGCACTCACACTCACTCACTCACTCACACTCACACTCACACACACTCACACTCACTCACTCACTCACTCACTCACTCACTCACTCACTCACTCACTCACTCACTCACTCACACTCACTCACTCACTCACTCACTCTCACACACACACACTCACACTCACTCACATTCACTCACTCACTCACACACACTCACTCACACTCACTCACTCACTCACACACTCACTCACTCACTCACTCACGCACACTCACACACTCACTCACTCACACTCACACACACTCACTCTCACACATACTCACACTCACTCACTCACACACACTCACTCACTCTCACACTCACTCACTCACACTCACACATACTCACACTCACACTCACACACACTCACACACACTCACACTCACTCTCACACTCACTCACTCACACACTCACTCACACACACTCACTCACTCACTCTCACACTCACTCACTCACACACACTCACTCTCACTCTCACACTCACTCTCACACTCACTCACTCACTCACTCACTCACTCACTCACTCACTCACACACTCACTCACTCACTCACTCACTCACACACACACTCACTCACTCACTCTCACACTCACTCACTCACTCACACTCACTCTCACACTCACTCACTCTCACACTCACTCACTCACACACACTCACTCACACATACTCACACACACTCACACACTCTCACTCACACACACACTCACTCACACACACTCACACATACTCACATACTCACACACACCACACACACACACTCACATATATAATGCAATGTAATATATAAATATCCATAGAAAACCTTACAATCGCAAAAGCCCTGATTGCTGGAGGTATTTTACGAATGAGAGAGAGAGAGAGAGACAGAGAGAAAATAAAGTTACTGGAGATAGACCGAAGCACATCCTTTGCAGTGAGTGTGAGTGAGTGTGAGTGAGTGAGTGGGTGAGTGAGTGAGTGAATGGGTGGGTGAGTGTGAGTGAGTGAGTGAGTGAGTGAGTGAGAGTGAGTGGGTGAGTGTGAGTGAGTGAGTGAGTGGGTGGGTGAGTGAGTGAGTGAGTGTGAGTGGGTGAGTGAGTGAGTGTGAGTGAGTGAGTGAGTGTGAGTGAGTGAGTGAGTGAGTGTGAGTGAGTGAGTGAGTGAGTGTGAGTGAGTGAGTGAGTGAGTGAGTGAGTGAGTGAGTGTGAGTGAGTGAGTGAGTGAGTGAGTGAGTGAGTGAGTGAGTGAGTGAGTGAGTGAGTGAGTGAGTTGCCTGCAGTCGTGTCGGGGTGTGTGTTAAGGACAACACTGGTATGTACAGCTGCTCTGCTCCAGCACCTTGTGCTCAAGGCTCCCTTTCGGCACTGTATTTTGGGGGTCCGGGAAGTAAACCCCAGACCCCCAGCAAAAAAAAAGCGATCTGAATGAACTGCGTGGGAAGAAGCAAAGTTTAACTGTGTGTGTGGGTGTGTGTGTGTGTGGAGGTGTGTGTGTGTGTGTGTGGGGGGGGGGGGGGGGTGGGGGGTGGGGTGATCAGTGGGAGTGGGTGCAGGGCAACAGGGGTTCAGGACAGTGAGGGGTTGAGTGGGTTTCACCCCCTTCCACCAGACATGTTACAGCACTGCTGAGAGAGAAGCAGAAGCCAAGCCATCGGTGGCTGATGTGGTCTCCACAACCGCATTGTTACTGTGTGTGACTGGCACAGACCCCCTCCTCTCTCTCTGTCTCTTCTCTCTCTCGGTGCAATGCTTTAACAGCAATCAAACAATTCAGGAAAGTTTCCCTAAAAAAAAATGCTACATTTCCCCCCCCCCCCTCCCACACACAAAAAACACACACACACACACACACCCCTGAGGTGTCAAAAGCTGTAGATGTCTGTCTATCCTGAGTCAGACACCTGGTTTCAGTTGTTGCTGTGACACAGTGTTGAGAAGGTTTGACCCAAACGATCCAGTTTCTGTGGCTTCTTTTTTTCCAGTAGAATTGTAAATGCACATTTGTTTTTCAGATTTCAGACTTGCAGTGTGGGGTATATTATGGCACACGTCATGTACTGAATATTTAGGACGTGCAGCATTGAAAGCTTGGCCTTGACATTTAAAGCTGCACTGGCTCATAGTTGCCACAGAATCAGATTTGAGGAGCAGAAAGAAATAAGAGGGCACACATTTAATTTCACACACACACACTTAAGGTAATCGATTTTGAAGGCACTAGATTCAGGGATCGCACTGCTTTTTTTCCACATAATCCTATGCATGCAGACTGCAGCGAGCAGTTTCTTGCTCCGGGTTCCTCATATGGAGAGTTCTTTGATTGTATCTGCGCTGGTGGACAACACACTGAGCAGAGACGAGTGACGCCTGAGGCTTTTAGCACCTGCGAATGCCTGGACCAAGCTTTGCCCGCCCGTCACCGCTGTCATTACGATGCTTAAGAGTATCCAAACCAAACTGAGAGTTCCATGTATCCCACCTACACAGGGAAATCCCAGAGGTAGATTGATAGAATGGAATGTGCACTCTCTCCCTGGAGGGATGTATCCTGCTTATAATAATAATAATACTTGCATGTCATATAGCGCCTTATTACCTCTTCGAGAATTCTCAAAGCGCTTCACAGAATATACTGTAAAGTTAATTGACTGTTTATTTTGTGGGCTTACCTAATTCCGGAAAGTATTAGGTGCAGGTTGGCAAGATCCAAGGCTTCGAGCCCCCCAAAGTGTGCGTTGGGGTAACTGCTGAAGTTAAACCAGCTAAAACCGCATAGCTTGCCATTGATAGTACTGTCTGTCTGGTGAGCTTTCCCGCTAGTAATAATAATAATAATAATACCACACTACCCGTTAGGGATTTGGCTTGCAGGGTTAATGGGAGTTGAATGGGAAGAGCCCCTGCCCCCAGTGACTGGTCTGTCCTTTCAGGTCCTGCCAATGAGCCTGGAATACTGCGGACCTGCCTGGCTCAGGAACTGGACTACCACAGAGGGTGGGTTCGATTTTAACAAACATGTCACCTTAGAAATAAAATCAGCTCCAAGGAGACCACGGGAGGTAACGCAGCACAATCTGGGTGTGAAGCCCCTCTGTTGCAGATGTAGTCTCATTCGGAAAGTCCTCTGCTTACAACACCGCATCCTGCCCTTCACTTCTCCTTTATTACAATAGCAGCTACATTTGGAACTCATGACAGGTCTTGATATCAAATTCTTGCCAAAGCTCTGGGTGGGGGTGGGGTGGGGGGTGGGGGTTGCTTTCAGATAGGACTCAGGAGAACGAACACTTGCTAGTTTCCCCCATCCTAACGTAAGGTCAACTAAGGCCAATTGTTGTGTCCACATGTTTCTTGTCTAAGTCCGGCTAACTCGGTACATATGGAGATTTAAATCTGCAACATTCCTGTTCATATGGTGCAGTGCTCACTGGGTGGCGGTACATTTATCTACTAGGCTACGGGGGGAACGGCACCCCGTTTTTTGTGAAACAATTTCCCTCCAGTTTTTCCAAAATAGGAAGGCTTTATCCAATTGCTGCATAGATTTTAGGAGAAAAATCTACATTAAAAGGAATTAAAGGAATTTTGTGCCAGGTGTTAGCCTGTCTATCTCGCCACTGAATCAGAAGGCTGTGGTTTCAAGCCTCACGTCGGGCCTTTGAACTCACAGTTTGGGTTGACACGCCAGTTCAGTGCTGGGGGAGAGTTGGGATGTTGGCGGTGTCGTCTTTCAGATATGACATTAACTAGTTGTGATTACATTTAAAAAAATATTTTCAGGGAATATGAATTAGAAAATTATTTTTTTAAAAAAAGTTGCCTTTTAAAGTTGAAAGGGCATGTCAATGTGTTTCTGATTCTCTGCCTGACAGGAATTTGTTTAAATATGAATCTACAACAAAAATGAAGACAGAGAGATTATATTTGCAGTTCAGTGCTTGGTACTGTAATCTCTCTAATTACAGCCTACTCCATATCGTGGTAACTCTACTTTCAAGTACTATAATATTGCTCCCAACTAATTCTTGGAGAAAACATATTTGAATGTTGAATATCATGAATTTGATATTCAGTGGTTACCAGTAAGGAATAATAGGACTGCTAGTTGGTTTAAAGATCAACACCAGTTATTATGTTTTCAACATGATGTACATTGTTTGAAAGTGTTAATCTGATTGAAATTTTCTGGGTACTTTAAACAGGGTGACACTAGAATGACAGAATTTGAGCATCACCTTTTATTTCCCCAGTCTGCTCTTCTGATAAAGGTTGTAATGTTTGGTAGATATAGTTATACAGATGTCACCAGATCTCTTCCAGTTTGACTAAGTGGCCATTCTTCATGCGTTCAGTCAGTGAATGTGGGCAAGCAATTCTATTACAGAGGTGGCATGGCCATGTCCTTACTTTACATCCATATGTACTTTTTCCAGTGGTGGGTCATTGGATAACAGTCAAAAACAGGAATCCTGGCTGAATTTCTCTCTTCCCAACTTAGGGATCATGAAGCCAATTGCGATTTTGCTCCCCCTCATACTCTGCATGAGATCTACTAACTATAATAATCCTTGCATTTGATGGAGCGCCTTATCAAATCATTGAAACGTCTCAAAGCGCTTCATGGGATTTACTGTAAAGTATCGCGACTGTATATTTATTAGGTAAACTCAACACAGACCAAGGATTAAACTTGGAAGCCTCCTTAATAATAATAATAATAATAATAATAATAATCCTTGCATTTGATATAGTGCTTTTCACGTCTTCTAGACATCTCAAAGAGCTTCACAGAATATGCTGTAAAGTGAATTGACTGTATATTTGTGGGCGAAACGTGTCCTTGAGTGTCCAGCTCATTGTCCACAGTACATTTCCTCACCTAGCTATCAAGGGAGTTTTAATTATCATCCTTGTGCAATGGCTCATAAAAACGACATAACATGTTTAAAACTGTATGTTGTAACTGTTGAACCTTGGAACATTTACATGAAGAGGCCTACTGTTAGAAAACAGAGTTCAGCCAGGATTGTTACTGCTTCCTATCCATCCGCCATCCAATAAAACCTTTACAGAAATGGAACTCATGGTTCTATCAGTACAGTTTTTCCACTGTTCATCTTATGTTTTTCCTATTGTAATCTGTGATCTCTTTCAATTAAATTTTATATTTGAGTTGGGGTCTACCAAGGGGAGAATTGGAACATTTCCTCCACTTTTTACACCCAGTTTCAATATAAAGCACACAGGTCAGGAGCAGTACAGATTATATGTAGGACAAAGCTCCCTCTATTTTACCCCAATAAACATTTCCTTTCCAGTGCCAGAAGAATATCCTTCCTGGAGCAGTGTGACATTTTCCATTTTGCAAACCAGATATCTTTATGGCTCCTCAGTGTGAGTATGGTAGATGGCTTAGTGTAGAACTATAGACAGTTTTATGTCCATAGTTATGTTACGCCTACTAGAAACTGGATCAGGACTCTCCAAACTCATTTTGCTTAGCACTGCACTTTTTCAGCCAGCAGATCTGGCTCAAGCTCATGTCTCATAGATGAAAGAATAACTTATTACACTAACCGACTGTGCAGTTTACCTCTCATCAATATACCTGAAGACAGACTGTTGCCGTTAGGACCCTTTTAAAACAGCAAGTGGTTTGAAAGAATCAAGGTAAATCACAATGTCCATTTTAAAATTATTTCAGCTTTTTAAAAATTATTTTTGGACTTCTGGTGATGTTATTGGGTTCTGACTTAAAGGAGTTACAAAGCCTAATTGAATGAGGGAACTATGATATCATACAATACAATATACATTTACACAGCACCTTTCACATTGGGAGGCTGTCTCAAAGCATTTGGCTTTATGACATGTACACAACAGAAACACATTAATGACAGTACTCACTGATATTAATTAATCAGTTATCTCACACTTGGGATTAGTAATTTGTTCAAATCAGTATCGCTGATGATGTTGCCAGGCCTCAGTTTCTAACTAATAACGTTTAAAAAAATCAACCAAACTAAATGGCTAAAAATTCTTCAATATTCAATATTAACAGGAATCTTCACAGTGGTATAAATGTTAAAAAGAGGTCCTGATGGTGCAGCCTCATCTTCATATTCTTTTTATAGCCGCAGACAAAGATAATGCAAAGTCAAGACTAGTTCTGTAGGCAAGTGTCTTTGGAAATATAGTCTATGGTATAACTTGTGGTATTTATTTATGGAACCCCACTGTAATATGTTGGAGTAAGAGGCAGATATTGTTTGAAGTAGTTTGTCTTTTATGGAATTGGAGAAAAAAGGAATACACAATGAACAAAAGCCTCACTGTATCTCCCTAATAGGGGAGCATTTGTATCCTTTCAAGTGTCCTTGTTTTGTTTGCTTTACATAATATATTGTTGTTCTGTTCCTCGTACTCGAGGATGATGGTGCCAACAATGAAGAGAACATGAGTTTATGGTAGGTGAATAGGTTGATGACTATGCAGGCTAATATGTGTCAGATATTATCTACCTCAGGCCACACATGACCACGTTCCTGGTGAGGACGGTCTCCTGTTGTTTCCTCTGACATTGCCAATCCTTCTGTCTCTTGAGCCTTTCCGTCACACTGACACAACAATGTTTTTCAAAACCCTTCACTCGTTTTCTCACTTCAACAAACCACTGCTGTCTGTCAATGGTTTAGCTCCGACTATACATATATTAGCAAAGAATATAATACCCACTAAGAAATATTGCAAACTCTAAATCCCATTAGATTAGAGTATAGTTCCTGCAGGTCACACAATACATTTCTGGTTGGCAGAAGGAGTTCCAAAGTTCCAAATTTGCATGGCTCGGATTCCAAAGCCCCTTTTTTGCAAAAAAATAAAAAGTTTAATTGGACTATAACCACTGTTACTTTACTCAGTGATTTCCGTACCTTTGAGCAGCTTTAATATCAGTGTTTGTTTGCAGTTTTTAGTTTTGCGATAAGGATGTTTTATAAGCTGATGGCTGAACATGTCAGTCTGGAAAACAAAAAAAATTGTTCTTCAAACGTTTGTTACTCAAACGTTCCATTGTATCTTATACCTGTAAAATCGTGTGTCTACAAGTCTGGAATAGTTGCAGGTGGACACATCATTCTAACTTCGTATCTGTTCCTGCACTGAGACTTTGGGGGAGATACTAGCATTCTGCTCCAGTATTGAAGGCTCTGGCATACGACATGGCTAGATGATGGGTGGTACACTCTACCTACTAGTGTACTAGTGATAAGAAAACTATAAAAATTCAACCAATAATAATAATAATCTTTGAAATCAGTATAATGGCTTTCAGGTTGGGAGAACATCTCAGGTTGTTCCACAGGTTTCACCAACGCCTTGGGAGGTCCTCCCAATGTTAAAGACACCATATAGATGTCAATTTGTATTGTATTGTACTGTTAAATGTCGTGTCTAGGTATTTTGAAAGTGAACATGGCATCACATTTAGGCACAGCAGTGTCCCACAAACCAGCATGAAGTGAATATCCAATTTGATCTGTAGGATTGTTAGCCAGGACACCAGGAAAAACTCCATTGACTCCAAAATTTTGCTTCATTAAATGCCCACGTTCTCCCAGGAAGACACTTTATATCTGCTAATCCTACAAGCACCACCACCTTCATGAGGCAGATTAGTATTGGAAGAGCTTCCTTCCCTTCTAATGCTACAATGTCATCCCCCTCCTGGAACAAACACCTCGACTTTGTGAAACCCCGCAGGATCAGTTGCCCTCCTTCAATGGAATTTCTCAAAATGGGTCAAGTGTCAAGGGAGCAAGTGTTACATATTCCAGCCAATAGCAGGATAGTGCCTTCACCTTCGACAGCCCATAACTAGTCTTCTGTATTCTTCACCTGAAACAGAGCTTATGAAATGAAGTGATCAATCATACCCTAGAATTGGATTACAAAACAAATCAGAAACAGAAGATATCTTTCCCCAGCACAATTTGGACTTTTACTTTTAAGTCATCTACCTCACATTCTTAACTTAAATCAAAGAGGTCTGTGGATTGGTATTGAAATGGGCACATGGGCAAACATTAATGTAACTTGACTGTTGCAGAGTGATATGTTGAAATTTTCCACTACTTTCGATCATTTGTATCCTTTACATTTATGAAACGATTTAGCTTTTAATTTTAATAAATTCATGTAGCAATGTGTTAGAGAAGCAGGAGTAAGTGACTGTAGTCTTAAAAGTGATTTATTTCTTCTTTTGCACATGGTGACTCTTTATTACGTTCCTATGTGTTGATGGTGAATTCAACTTGTCACAATGGGAGAAGTGAAAGCTTAATGTTTGGAAGTAGTCGACTGCACCTGAGAGCATAGATTGCTCAAAAGGCATCCTGCTACGTTTTTCGTTGATATGTGGTTGCACAATAAAAGTTTCTAACATCTTACAATTTTTAACTCGAACTTCTTCATTAGGAGTTTGGAGGGGGGAAGGGGAAGGATTTTCTTTTGTTCTTCACTATGTGGATTCCATGGCATAGAGCCCACTGAATGAAGCATGACACAAAGGAGAAAATAGTCTGTTTCTTGCTTCGTGTCTTTGACTGAGCATGTCTGAGATATCATAAAATAGCTGTGGAGAGAGCTGTTTGATGTTGCTGGCAGCAAAAATGCATAAGCTACTCTCTCTGTGCCAGTTGCTAATGCTCAATAGGTACTTGAAATGTCTTTAGAAAAATGTATTCGAATTGCTTTTGATTTTATGATTTACTGACCCTCTTAATGTAACTCTATGATAATCCCAGAATTTCCCACCACACAACCATCAGCATTGAAAAATGCACGAATATACTGTCATTCTATTGTTTTGTCACTGTTCCTCTTCTGAAATTTAGACCCCAATACTTGTTATATCAAACTAAAATCTCTTAGAGGACATAATTCTCTTTTTTTGTTCCTGCACAGCAATTAATAGCTATTTATAAATATATTTTGCTGTTTTGGTTTAAATGGAGCTACAGAGCTAAGTATTAAAACACCTGCATACTCTATGGGCAAGAGTTGTAGTTTTTGGAGCTGGGACAACCCATAAGTTCAACAGCCAATCTTCGTTCAATCAAGTTTCAGGATGGTAGTTAGTCACATCTGGATGGAGGTGCGAGCGACTGACAGAACATATTAAGGAGCATTAAAGCAACTCCCATGATCCCATCGAAGACCGCATACGTAACTGGTGTACATTATGTTTAACTAGAAAATAGACTTTATTCTGTGTAATTCAAAACCTCTTATGTCCTACCATTCCAAAACATGAAGGGGCTAAATAAAGCTCATATTGAATGTATATAGTGTAATTTCCTCCTCAGGGTACTGTTATATTTTATTTTAAACACTTTTAAGTAGTCATTTTTTGCTTGTCAGTAAATGTAAGAAAACTAGCACATGCCATTATAAGTCCATTATAAGTGCACACTGCCAAATTTAGTAATTTCACCCTTTTTATTTTATATTTAGGGAATTGATCCCCTAATATAACTATAAATAGAGAGGTTCCACCTGTCCCACCTGAGCTCCTGTATAGAGAGGTCCTGCCTTTCTTTGCACTACTTCCAAGCTAGATTAAGCAATTGATGTAAAACTGAACCAATTATGTCTCTCACAAACTGCCTGGCGAGTGGGGTCAGTGTGCTAAGTGGTGGAACACACAATTCTGGTCTAGAAACAAAGGGATAAGGAGGATGTCATCAAACCTATCACTTACAGTTCCACCAGATTCAACAGTTTATTAGATCTCGGAAAATCTTTTAATACTACTTCCCCACCATTTCTCTACACCCCTTCAGGACTTTTATTTCCCACATACCGAACTCTCTTTTTAAACTCCAGAATTATTCTGCCTCTCATGCCTTCTGGAATAGACATATGCATGACATATTTTCCCAATGTATAAAGAAATGTTTGCCGTTCTGGCCACATTCAAAATTATGACCCTTTGGCAGAGCCCAATTAGAATTATAAAATATTCATTCATCATAGTAATAATAATTCTCGCATTTGATATAGTGCCGTAACACATCGTTGAGATTTCTCAAAGTGCTTCACAGAATATATTTTGTAGGCGCAACAGGGGAACCAATTGCCGCATTTAACTAATATTTTATATTTTAATATTACTATTTACTATTTAATATTTGATATTCAATATTTGATATTTAATATTGACATTTAACTAGTCATTCAAAGAGAGGAGCTCATCAAGTGTTTCATATCTTGTATATTTTATATTATATATTATATATATTTTATATATTATAGTATATTATATATATTTTGCACGAAACCCTCCTACAAAATACACAATCACTACACACATTTACAGTAAAATAAAATCCTGGGAAGTGCTTTGAGATGCCATCTTGGCATGAATGGCGCAATACCAAATGCAAGGATTATTATTAAAAATAAAATGTAATCTTGGTTAAAATGATTTAAAATACACTAATAGAAAATGATGTGTTTCTTTGTATATTTGATCGTTGAAAATACTTCTGTATTTTGGTTGTAAGATGGCCACTAACATTTGAACATTCAACAAACTGTTGTTAGACACTGGGGTCTAAATGGCAGTATTTCTAATGGGATTCCTTGATAAAGAACCTGATTGGGAGTCCTTCTGGTAGCCCAGAATTACAATACAATCTAGTACAATTTATATTTATGCAGTGACTTTCACATCAGGAAGATGCCTCAAAGCGTTTAAAATATACATGACAGCTCCGTTGGGAGCTTACATCACGCAGGAGTTGATTTCCCATGTAACCTGCACTTAGGCCACCACTAGTTGCCAAGTTTTCAGCAGCTAAACTTTAACCTCTGGAAATCCCTCCCTCGACTCCTCTGTCTCACCTCCTTTCTATCTGCCTTTAAAATCCACCTAAAAACCTACTTCTTTGTCCGTGCCAATGATCACCTCGTTCCTCCCACTTACCCCTCTTGCTGGCTGTCCAGCCCTATATTGGTGAATCGGGCTGAGACATAGTCCGATGTGGAGGGCAACATAAAAATGCGAGTTGTTTCAACGGTGTAACGTTTTCACTTTCCTTACTGAGAAATCTTGTTGGAAACAGTAGCATATTACTCTGCAGTATAAACGTATTTAGCTATAATGCATGGAAATAAGAACCAAATGAAGCATTATCAACAAATGTTTTGCTTTGGTTTCATACTGGATCCCAAAGTCGCACTGTTATAGTGTAAGGCATGTTTTACACAGAATGTCTATGAAGCAAACAAATTACATTAGTGTAGGAAATATACTTTGTATGGACTCTTCTTAAGCGCAGGTATTCGAAAGTTTACATGGTTTGAGGAGCAGGCTGAGTTAGTATCAGTGACTGCTCCTTTTGAGATCAACATACGCTTGCATTTAGCAAAATGCATTGCAATAATAATATTAAATGGATAAATGGCATTGTGTACGGTTAGTTCAGAATTTCAAACCATAACAAGAGAGTATTGTTCAGAGTTTTATTTTTCTTGGTCAGTAAATAACAGAGGCAATGACATGGACACTGGAGTCAGTCTTTATTCCTACCCAATATTGAGGGTGTGATCTATGATATCTTTAGTTCTCAATCTGTTTAAGATTGGGGAATTTAAGGCACATTACAGGGATGAAAATACAAGCTGCACTTGGGAATTGGGAACAGGATTTACCTGGATGGGCAAAAGGAAATAGCATTATAAAGTAGGAGATCAGGTAAGAACTGAAATAAAGTACCTGGCAGTTCCAGGACACTTCAACCAATGCTAAGGAGAGGAAATATCAGTCTGGTTTTTGCTCCAAATCATTGGGGCTGAAAGTGCTACATTCAAACCGGAAGTGACCGTGCTAATATCACCTTCCATTTGTGATAGCACTTGGCATTCTGCTTTCAAGCTGTTTCACGGCCGAGAAAAAGACTGTCAACTCTGACATAATGTTGGGAACAAAAACTCTGGGTGTAAGACGACCTTTGCAGCCCTTTGGGATTGGATGCTATCCTGATTTCAGAAGTTTCACAGTAAATCTTCCAATTTCATTCACTGACAAGAATATGCTGTGAGTGGGGTCTGCTGGCATTTTCAGCCCCACTATCTAGGACTCTTGTTGGAAAATGCACATGTGGGGCTTTGGTTGAGGACAAAAACATGCTTGGTTATGAAGCCCCCCCTCCCCACAGTGAAATACTCTGCTGGTTCTCAGAATCCAGGGGTGAAAAATGACTGATCGGGCATGACACTAGGGTGTTGCCAATACCTGTGGAAGATAATACTCTACTATAAGTCAAAGTATTCAGAAGAGCAAGGCAAAAAAAAGGAATGAATTGGAAAAAGATTAAAACGAGCTGCCCAGCTGTTGCCAGCTGTTGCTGACAGTAATAACTCCCCTCTCCAATGCTCTAAGCGGGATGTGCTTACCAGCAGCCAGCCTGGGAACCAGGAAAGGCGATCACACAGATGTTAGGCACATTGGAGTGCTGGCTCTATTGAAACCTAAGCCTATGACAGCATGAGGTCTGAAAGGTATGAATCGAGTACCTTATGACTTCACCACTGGACCACTTTGAAATTATAGTTACTGGAACCCCCTTACAATAACCACTGCTGAGTCTGCATGCATCATGTGTTAAGAGAATTAAGTGGGGTGAGATCAGTGTTTATTTCATTCCAATGAACATTTGCTTCACTGGATGAGTGTGATCAGAATTTTTTATTGGAGCATAGCTTTACTGAATACACTCCTAGCAGAAAAAATTGACAATAAACATTTTAATCTGGAGTGTAAGCTAAGTCGTGGGTTTGCCAATAGAGTAGGAACTTTAACAGTATTTTGTCTGTTGAACAGAGAGCTACAATACAACATCATTATAATATAATTTATATTTGTTTAGCACCAAAGCTGTGTGCAGAATGTACATTTAATATAAATAATAATACTTACATTTAATTTAGGGCCTTATATCTTTGAGACATCTCAAAGCGCTTCACAGAATACACTATCAAGTGAATTGACTATATATTTTTGTGGGCTAAATGGGGCTAATGCAGAGCTATTTTTTAAACAAAAATATTTTGGTATACTTATTCCTTAAAATTCGCCCACAAATATACGGTCAATTCACTTTACAGTCTGTTCTGTGAAGCGCTTTGAGAAGTCGAGAAGATGTGAAAAGCATTATATCAAATGCAACGATTATTATTATATTATATAAAATCACAAGAAAGGTTTGGATGAAGAAGGCATTTTGTCTCATTTGATCTGATACTTCCAGAAAACCCAACCTACCATTCTCCCATTACAGCATCTAGCAGTTTTAATGAATCCAGTGTCCTGATCCCAAATAACATTTCTGGTAACCTCTTTCAGCTGTTATTATTCTCTGGGTAAAGGAATATTTCCTGGTATCTGTCCTTTGCAACCATAAATATGTACCTTCTTATTTTATTAATAATAATAATCCTTGCTTTTGATATAGTGCCTTATTACCTTGCCGAGACATCTCAAAGTGTTTCATGGGATATATTGTAAAGTGGTGTGGCTGTATTTTGAGGACAAATATGGCAACCAATTTGCTCACAACAATGTCCCACAAATCCATGAGTGAGCAACCAATTTTATTTGAGAGATTGTTGGTCAGGACACTTAGAGAAACTGCCTTCTCTTTTCAAATAGTGCCAAACGTCCCTCTGAACAGGCAGATGGGCCCTTGTTTTACTGTCTGGTATTCAGAAACCATTGATACAGTTTATTGTTTAAATCCCATGTAAAATTATGTATATCCCTCTGAGTTGTAACTTTGCAAGGCAGAAGAGCTTAGATTGTCTAATCATTGTCTAATAATTATTATTAATAATAATAATCCCTCCAAAACAAAACAATAATAAATTGGTCATTTTCAATCCACGATTGTTTGTGGGACACTGCTGTGTGCAATTGGCTGCCGCGTTTCACCCACAAATATACAGTCAATTCACTTTACAGTCTATTCTGTAAAGTGCTATGAGACGTCTAGAAGACGTGAAAAGCGCGATATCAAATGCAAGGATTATTACTATTATTATTATTGCTCATCACTAATTTCTCTAACATTGGGGATCATCCTTATTGTTCTCCTCTTCATTGACTCGAGGGCCTGGCAGCCCCTTGGGTCACAGTGACCAGAACTGCATGCAGTATTCTCAGCGCAGCCTGATAAGAGCAGTGTATAGCTTGAGTATGACTTCAGAGGATCTGAACTCAACTGATTTGACAATATAGCCCAGCATCCTGTTTGCCTTGTTTATTGCTGTCTCACATTGTTTCCATATGGTGAGCAATGAGTCAACTGACACCAGTAGATGTCATTCAGGTTCCCCTTTGGCAGTTTCTATCTTGTCCTTGGAGAACATGTGCCTGCTATTCTTACTTCCTGTATACAATACCTTGCATTTATCCGTATTGAACTTCATTTGCCAGTCATTAGCACATGCGCATACCATACCAAGCTCTCTTTGTAAAGACCATTGCTGCTTTCTCTGATTCCACAGTTCCCCTCTACTCTGTGTCATCAGCAAATGTAACAACCTCACACTTAGTCATTAATCTATAAAAGGAACAGGAAGATTCAGCAACATTAGAGACAAGTCTTCACATAAACATCAGCCCTTCTGATTAATGAACTAGAAAACTGTTCCACCACTGCCTATGATGAAATGCAAGTAAAGAGACTTAGAAGTATTTGGTCTCTGCTCTGTGCTGAGCTTGACAGTAAGTGTCAGTAACCATAGACTGTGAAGGAGGAAGATCAGACAGGGTCAGCCCTTGATCTCTTTCCAGTGGCACTCCATCATTCACCCTCACCTAGTGGGAAATAAACATGGCCCACAAATTCTCACAATCTCAGCCATTGTTTTAAGATTATAATAAAATATTATTGCATTTAATATAGCAATTTATCACATTGCTGAAATGTCTCAAATCACTTCACAGGATTTCCTGTTAAGTGTTGTGACTCTTATTTTGTAGACGAACTCAGAAGCTAATTTGTGCACAGCCATGTCCCACAAACAGCCACAAAGTGAATGATGTTTTTTGACGGGTTTGGGGTGGTGGTGGGGGGAAGGCATTGTTGGCCAGGATATTGAAGATCATATAGAATTTTGAAAATCTTAAATTCAGTTTTAATTTGAAAAGTAATCAAACTAAAACTGAATTTAAGTATTTTGCACAGAATTGCATTAACAGACAATGGTTTTAAGGCTAAGATTCAAGCCTCTGATCTTCCAGTGTTATAATCCGAATGACATATTTATAAAATAGCTTTCTTGTGCAGACATTTTTCATAGCAACACAGAATATGACTTCAACATCTTAACAGAAATAATAAGATATCCTTGGCTCAGAAAGCATGCAGGCCAGACTGCTGTACAAACTGGCACAAGACCAGCTTGTTCAGTACTTGATTTGTCATCCAGTTTTTGCAATATACTAGTCAGAGTCAGAATGTGAGCTGCCTGTTTAATCCCATTCATATCCATAGCCACTTGTTTAGATTTGAACAGAATAGGAGTAAAATGACAGCCTGTATAGTTAGTAGCACTCTCGCTTCTGAGTCAGAAGGTTGCGGGTTCAAGCCTCACGTCAGGACTTGGAACTTACATAATCTAAGGTGACACTCAAGTGTGGTAGAAGAGGTGCTTTGTTGGAGCGACATCCTTTGGATGAGATGTTAAACTGGAATGGAATACTTTTAGCAATAGCACAAATTTTACTCCAATAAATTTGGATAAGGAAGGTCCACAATGACATGTACACTGCTCGGGGAGGAATGTAAAGATAACTGGAGGCCTGTGAGAATGATGCACTGGTGAAACCAAACTGAATGACTGAAGATTTATGTAGACAATCAAGAGAGGTTACATGTGTGGGAAGAAGTAAGAAACCACCAGCGAGACAATTTTTGTTTGTTTGAAAATTTGAAATGTATCCTGGGATTAGACAACAACAACAATAAATTGCATTTATATACTGCCTTTCACATTGGGAGGACGTCCCAAGGCACTGAAAGACAGTTGAATTATTAATAGTCTCCCTGGGAGAGGAGAGGGAAGTAACTTGAGGATAATGGGAGTCTGCCTGGGGTTGAACTGGCTTCAGGAACATATGCCTGAAGAAATCAGGAAGGTCCTCAATAATCCAAGGGATTGTTGGTGCTTGACTATCCTGTGTGGCTCAACAATGAGCATTGGAGGTGTAGACATGTCTTGAACCTATTGAGCTGAAGTCATATAGATAGAGAGGTCCCAGCTGGACAAGCACCAGGGGTTCCTACTGATATAAATAAATAATAATAATCCTTGCATTTAATACCAGGCCTTTGGCATTGGGAGGGCTTCTCCAAGTGTTCCACAGGTTTTACTGTGCAGTGAATCTTTGTATTTTCTAGGTGAAACTGCACAATTAGTCTTCTCTTATCAGGCAGTGTTTCTTCACATCAGTGTTTCACACCGAAAGGAAATTCATATGAAATTTACATTTGGATTATTTTTGCTCATATCTTGAACTCAGCCTGAACTGCATCTACTTTTCAAACGCACACCTTTCTGTAGTACTGGAGTATGATCATTCTGCCCATATTTCTACATTTTTCAACTAGCGTTCCAAAGAATCCTATTTTGATTGATGGTTCCTGAGGAAATCCCCAAGAGCAGAGGATCAAGACAGCAGGAGGAGACAATGCAGATGAATCTTAAAGCAGCTGTTTTGTCTGGTTGGGGACTATTTCAAGCAAGGCTCAGATCTAGTTAGTTTCGGAGACAAAGCTGTTCAGGGATGGTGGATAAAGATGGTTTTCCGCGAAGAAGACACTTGGGTCTAATTTGCTGTTATTACTGATTAAGGCATCCCTTAATAAAAAAAATCCTGTTAGAATTCCTGTCAATCTGCAGGAAATCCGCTTGCATGACTCAGATTCTGTATTAAGGAATCTTATTGAATATCACAAATTAGACTGCACTTTGTCTGCTGTCGTTCAAATTTGGAGCCTGTAAAATACAATGTTGAAGCTGGGCCCAAATATATGAGTCATAAAAACCTGCGTGAAAGAGCTTCACTGATGGCTTAGCAAGTTTACCCAGTGAGTAGCATAGGTCTGATCCATTGATTGAGCTGAATTCACTGATCTCAGACTGTATACTGATGAGGCTGCTGTACTGACCCAGGCTAGGGAACATCAGTTTAGCCTCATGTTATTCTGTTTTTTTTTGACTGTTGCCTAAATTCTCTAGAAGTTACAGTTAGTGCAGTGACTTCAGGTTGGCGAACACCGTCTTTTCGACCCCAGTACAGTGATGTTCAACTATATTGACCAATTGTGTTTTTAACTGGGTTGTTCCAGATAATGGCCTCATTAAGCAGCACTTCTAGGTCTATGTAGCACAGATTAGATTCAATGTAAAACTTGAGACACTCTCCCAATCAATGTGCCATGCCTCAGCCTTAAATCTCCAGTGTAAGATTTTCCACTGAGTGATGTTCCCCACTTCCAATTAAGAGCAAATGATAACAGAATTGCTGGAAATCCACAGCAGGACCTCAGCAACTGAATCAGCGTTTCTTCCTCCTATAACACTCTGGTCGACTTGCTGTGGAGCTCCAGCAAATGCACCTTCGACTTTTCGCCTCTATCAAGTTTTGACAGTTTGCACTAAGATCCGATCGATGCCTGTTAGGAAATGAGTTGAGGTTAGCCAAAGTCATGCCTCACAGGACTCCTGGAGTCAGAAGAATTACATCCTACCAGTCTGACCCGGATTTTAAACCCCTCTCCCCATGCCTCAGAGTTGAAAAGGGAGTGAGCTAATACAGTATCTCTCTCTGCTTTCAGTGTTGCTCCAGCAACTCAGGAACCCAGGGTCTGGAAGGAATTAGGATTTGGATTTATTTGGACTTTGGCTCACTCTTCTGTTTTTTATGTAATTGGCTTTTTGAAATTAACAGGAGCTGTGCTTTGTGGCTTTTTGATCTAACACTAAACAGAATGTCTTGTGAGCTGTAGCAGGCAGTTATTAAAACATTTTACATTAGACCGTTACTGCCTCATATAATAAATGCTCTTGGGGTGCTAATCCTGTATCGGAAGAGGGAGGAAAGGGTTTGACATTATTTTCCGTTGGGGAGTAAAGACTGAAGAATCATGTGATGTTTGTATCAGTGTGCTATTGCATTGAAGCAATATGTTGAAACTCGTTCTGTCATCATATTGGGTTCTTCTCGGTTCTATCAAGTTTTGGCAGGTTGCACTATATGTCGATGCCTGTTCAGAAATGAGCTGAGGTTAGCCAAAGTCATACCTGAGGTTAGCCAAAGTCATATAATAAAATTATTACCCTGGCAAACTATGGCAGATGGAATCTCAGTTTAACTGAAGGATGGGGACCTCCAACAATGCAGCACACCTCTGTTAGGGTAACTATCTTATTAGCTAGAGGGTGCTCCTTTATAATGTAGCAGCATCAAAGGTGCTTGCTGACTGAAGAAGTTGCTCTATACTAGTTAGTAATAATCCTTGCATTTTATAAAGCTCCTACAATGTCAAAACAAATTTCAGATTGCTTCAAAGGTAATTGTTGTAAATTTTAGTGACTGTATTTATAGGCAAATACACATCAGCCAATTTTATGCACACCAATGCCCCACAAACAGCCTTATAGTGAATGATTAATTTATGTGGAAGATTGTTGACCATGACACCTAGAGAAAGTTTCTTCTCTTTTCGAGTAGTGCCATGGGGTCTTTAACGTCGAACCGAGCAGGCAGAAGGGATCTCAGTTTAAATAAAGGATGAGACCTCCAATAATGCAACACACCTCTGCTACTGCGCTGGAGTGTCAGCCTAGTCTAGGAGTCTCAAAGTTCCAGCATGGAGCTTGTACACACAAACTTGTAACCCAAGATGTATTAATACTACCAATTGAGCCAAGCTGATAGTTAGTGGATTTGCTCTTTATTCAGCCCCTCAACCAACAGACTCTGCATGTATCAGACACAATGGGTTAAATGGCCCTGATTTGTGCACATACCTTCTCTGTAATCAGTGGAGGAACAACTATTACCTCATAGACTTACGACAAATGGAAATGAATGGCTTAAATTAAAAAGTCTGATTCCACCACGTAATGTAAATACCACTTACAGAAACAGCTAATTCACTGGGATGCTTGGAGTTTGACAGACGGATATCTACTGTCTACTTGGAAGCACCTACGAAAACCTGGTTTCTTTAATGAAATACAGTAATAGCTGGGGGTGGGAAAGCAATAAGTAATATGTATCATATCCAATCTGCTATGAGATGCTGCATTTTTCACCTCATCGTGCTCATGCGGTGTGACTGTATAGTTCCATGATCTTGTGTTTGTAAGTGGAAAGATTTGCTGAACGCTTTCTTTATTTAAGATGGTGGTGCCCTTTTAAGACTTTAATCCTTGATGCGCTTGCTATGGAACTTATGCCAACTGTCTGCAGTTCTCCTTTGTTCAGCAGGATAAGGATTACTTTGAAACAATCTGGATCCATTGTAGAACGTGACAACATTATTAAACTTGCACAAGCTTACAATAAGTGAGCATTGGTAAAGTTTGGAGGTGCCTTAATATATTTTTGAAATTTCTGGGTAGAGAGACTAAACTTATTTTGGATAATAATAATAATCCTTGTATTTTATATTATGTTATTGAGATGTCTCAAACTGTTTCACAGGGTTTTTACTGTGACGATCTGGGTAGTGGGTAGTGGAAAGCTGGAACTCTTTCCTCCAAAAGGCTGGGGAAGCTGGATCCATTCACATTTTCAAGACAGAGGTGGATAAATATTTATTATGTCAAGGTATTAAGGGAAATGGGGCAAGGGCAGGTAACTGGACTTGAGGTACAAATCAGCCATGATCTTATAAAATGGCGAAACAGACTCGAGGAGCTGAATAGCCTACTCCTGTTTCTATGTTTCTAAGAGAAGTGACTGTATTTTGTAGGCAGATGCAACAGCCATGACAGTTTTATTTGGGAGATTGTTGGATGTATGAAGAATTATAGAAGTAGTTAAAATAGAAACAACATGGAAATAGATTAACTGTGATGATCGATTGTCCTTTGAAATAGGTGCATAATAAAATGAATTAAAAAAAATAAAAGAGAATAAAAAATGCAAATATGATTGCCTGTCAATGCCAAAATGTTACATTTTGTTGTGTGCTGCAGAGCGGGTTCGTAGAATGTTCAGAACAGGGCGGCCTCATGGAAATGTATTGCAGAATGATGAAAAGAAAAGGCCTAACATTTCTCATTCTCTTAGTCTTAAAGTTATGCAAAATTTTGGCAAATTCTTAAATTCAGTTTTAATTTCAAGCTAGTTTTCAATTATTAAATTGTTTAAAAGAACAGCAAAAAAACAGGCTTCCAACCTAAGATTGACTTGAACAATTTTCTAAAATTCTGAACAACAACAAATTATATTTGTAGAGAACAACAAATTATATTTGTATAGCACCTTTCACATCAGGAGGACATCCCAAGGCACTGAACGATCTTAGATTTCAAGACAATACCATGGTTGTGGCTAAGTCCATGGGGAGGTTTGGAACATACATTTTTCTCCCAGAAATGTACACCTGAGGTGGGTGCATGGAACAGGAAGATAGAAGAGAATTTAGAGTCCTTCCTTTTAGTAACGGTGGAGAAATCAGATACAAAATGAATCCACAGCTGTTTCTGGCAGGCACGAGATTACTGAACTGATTTTGGTGTTTGATTTAGGCAGACATACTCGAATGCAGTGCTGGGGTTGGGGTGGGGTGGGTTGGCGGTAGCTCTTCCTGGTAACTTGACCAGCAATAATCTTACCAGGTAAAATTGTTTGTGCATCTCATGACGGTTTGTTGGAACTTTCCTCCCTCCCTCCAATCTATCTGTCTCTCTCTGTCTTTCCAGAAAGAAGTCTTCACCCTTCTTAGCAAGGAAGTGAGGTGTAAAACTAGGAGATGCAGTGCAGAATGTTACTTTGCTAATCTGGCTGTGCACATGAAATTCACTATATGTTCGACCACATTCAATGGGGAAAATCACAGTGGATGTAATTGCATGGCTGTGAGATGGTATTTAGTGTTGCAAAGAGCCTTTTCGCGACATTAAATAACTAGAAAATCAGTTCATTTACATGAAGCTGTGACATACTTTCAAATTACTGCACCACAATTTCCTCGGGACACCGGGGAGGAAATAGCCAGTTGTGGTAGAGTAAAAATAACAAGGCCATTTCCTCCCTAGGTTGTCAGAGCAAATAAAAAAATATTGGAACAACAGGCAGGAAGGCCACTGAGGAGGGCCATTGGGATAAGGGGTATGTGAGTGAACAAATATTTGGAAAACCAATTTGCGGCCAGGTGCATTCAGGAGTGCAGTGACGCTCTCTTAAATGCCTCAATTGGTAAAGGCACTGGCCAGTGTGAAGCTAAACCTTACAGATGTGGAATTTCTGCTGGCTGAGTTTGCTGATCTCAGCACTGACCTCAGTAGCTCTGGAGCAAGGAAAGGAAAAATCAGCCAGGGTCCCAGCTCATGATTACTGTACTATCCAGTGACACACATTCATGAGGAGCAGGAGAACTAAAATCCAGGTTTCCAGCTCCACATCTGTCCACTGCTTGAAGTATATTGGGATCTAATTTGTCATGTTTATTATTAAGACCTTGTGTTGCAGATGCTGATGATTCTAAAAGCATGGTCAACAAAAGTGTCCACATTCCACAGAAACATTTGTGTATTTTTTTTAGAAATATAGAAGACAAATGTGTCTTACAATCCTGATCTTAATAACTTATTTCAGAGAAGCTTCAAGGCTTTATTATTGAAATATAAACAATAATCCTGTTAAGGAACGAGATTCTGGGCAAAGCAAAGCAAATACTGTCAGTACTGGAGCATGCCTGCCTGTCATGTTATCCAGAAACGGACAGCTTCCTTACTGTGTCTGCCTGCCTTGTGTTTCACAACTATTTAAAATGTTTATAAAATCCCTTCCAAGTACCCAAAACCCAAAATAAAATTCCATGAGGTTGTCCTCAATAAGACTTCCAAAGCATACTTTATTAAAGAGAAAAGAAGCCCAACTAGATATTAAAGTGTTCTTCATTTATGATTGTCACATACCACAGTTAACACTTTGAAGAAATGTGGAAAGGATTTCATGTTGTTAATCCTTTCACTCACAGATCTTTCTTCTCAGCGACTGTGTGGAGGGAGACAGTGGCAGCTGCAGATTAGTTTCCCGTCACCACTCCACCCCACAATCATCACCATCAAAACAAATCTGTTTCTGGAATTTCATTTTTGTTTAAATATTATTTGTGACAAGTTTAAAAGTTCATTTGAAAGTGAATCTTAGTATGAGTTATTGTATTCTAATAATTTTCCAATGTTACTGTACTTCTGAGTGCTGGCCTGATATTATGAGTTATATTTGCATTATGTAATGTGAGAAATTGCTTTAGTGTGATACCCAAAGGAAAAATTGTACCTTATTCTTTTTACAACGCTGGAGTTGAGCAGAACTTTTAATCGAAAGAGTTATAGCTTTGATCTTAATTTTACAATGTTTGGGCAATGCATGTTAGAGCTCGGATTTCACGCTAAAGTGAGGAGCCTCCGTCACTTTACATTTATATATATTTATGTGTATCGTCAGCCAGGTGTCCACTACCTACTGACTCAGTTGTTAAATGCACTGATCTTGTTAGCTGCTGTGTTACATAGATAAAAAGGGGTTTTGATTTGGCCCCATGTCTGTGGTATGACAGGCCATTGGTGGAGGTAATACAGGGGTACTCAGCATTCCCCTCAGCATCCTCCCTCCTACAATTAAATAGCCCGCTGCCATTCATGGCCTGTGCTTCACATGTAATGAATGGGAACATGGAGTAAGCGACACCAGTGCCTTTGGAACAGTAGTCCTTCAGGAGAGGAGTGCTGAAGTGGAGGAGAAAGTAAGCAGATTTGGTTATAGTTGTCATGGTGATGCAACAAATTATACAATGGCAAATGAGGTTGTGTGACAGCGTATATAACAGCCATCTGTTGCAAAAGCCCCACTTGAGATCACAATCTTGCTGAACCATCTGAAGGAGGTACTTCTCAACAGAGAAGGAAAGGAGATGGGAGGGAGGGCACGTCAGCCCACAGGCCCTTCTGTGCACTTCCCAACAGCTGGATGAATTCGTAATTCACACTTGTCTGTGTCAAGAGGTTGTGGGTTCAAGTTCCTTGTCTCACGCCGAGACTATGAGCTCACAGATTAGGCTGACACTCTAATGAAGTGCTGAAGGGCTAGGTGTGCACTCCTTTGCCAGATGTGCTGTATTTTAGATAAGATGTTAAAACAAGGCCCGCCTTCTCGCTGTTTTTTTGGACATTTCAGGTAGATTTTAAAGATCCAGTGGCACTACTCAAAAACAAAGAGGAGTCTCTCTCAATGTTCTGGTTAAAGATCCCCTAGATAACAATTATATATTTACTTCATTGGCTGTTTATGGGACATAGTTGTGTGAAAATTAGCTGCTGCATTCACCTGCAAATACAGTCACTACACTTAACAGTAAAAATCCTGTGAAGTACTTTGAGATGTTTTGATTTTTTGACAATGGGACTATATCAAATGCAAGGATTATTATAATTGCCATCAAATGTTGCGACTATGCATTTGCAAGTGAAGTGAATGATCAATTTATTAGGAGGATTGTTGGCCAGGATATTGGGAGAAACTCATGAGATGTTGAATAACCAGCTCAACAGGCTGATGAAACACTGGCTTAATGTCCGATCCAGAAAACAATGTGGTCCTTAATCAACACTGCAGTGGAGGTAGCAGTCTAACCTGTGTCACAAGGTGACTGGTACCCTCCAGAAATTATTACCTTTAGAATTCCAGCAGTTTGTGAAAATGACTTTCTTCCATAGGCATCAGCAATACTATGAAAAAACTGTCTGAGCTCTGGATTCAGTGAGAAGGAATCTAAAGAGCTTGAATCATCAGCCCTGATATAAGAACCCTAGTGCTTAGATCTGTTTCCTGCTGTGATTCCACCTCTGTGACATTGCTGAGCTGTGCTGCTGGTTTCTCTTCTCTTCTAACAGTCTGATCTGCTCTTGTTGTTTAGGCAAAGGCAGCTCAAGCATCTCATCCGACGTGAGTTCAAATACAGATCATACACCGACCAAAGGCAGAAGGAATGCAGCTACCAGCGAAGGTAGGCATCTGGTCTTCATTAAAACTTTTTGTCCTTTTGTGCTGAATTTTCTTTTGGCAGGAGTTGGTGGGGATGGAGAGGAAAGAACACATTTTACATTTTAATTAAAACCAACTTGGCTTTACTAGCGTTCAGGATTTATTTTCAGGAGAAAAAGAAAGCAATGTGAAGTTATATGTGAGTCAGGCAGAGCTACTTCACGTAAGGGCAGTTATTACAACATTTGGAAACCGACAATGACAACAACAAATTACATTTGTTTCTCACATCGGGAGGATGTCCCATGGCCCTGGACAGTGAGAGATTTGGACCTGAGCTGGAGATTGGGATCAGGAGGGGTGGAGGGCATGGAGGTTAGCCATAGGAGGGTGGCTGAAGGCGTGGTCGAAGAGAAGGGTCTTGAGACGTGCTGTGAAGGAGGCAATGGTGGGAGCAGGTGAAGGGATTGTGGGATGTAGTTCCAATGGGTGGGGGCAGAGAGGCTGAAGGCCTGATCACCGATGGTGGGACGGACTGGGAGGGGGACATGGAGCAGGCCAAAGCCTGCTGAGCAGAGGAAGCAGACAGGTTGATATGGGGTGAGCAGGTCACAGAGGTAGGAAGGAGCAAGGCCATGGAGGCCTTTGACGGCGAGGACAAGGATTTTGAACTCTATCTTCTGGATGATGGGGAGCCAGTGGAGCCGGGTGAGGGTGGGGATTATAGGGTCATGGAGCCTGGTGCAGGAGAGGACATGAGCTGCAAAGTTCTGGATAATCTGCAACCTGTTGGGGGAGGAGTTGGGGAGGCCAACAAGCAGGGAGATGGTGTAGTCGAGCCAAGATGTAATAAATGCATGGATGAGGGTTTCAACGGCCTGAGGGAAGAGTACTGGTGGAACCGGGCGATGTCGCGGAGTTGGGGGAAGGCAGAGCGAGACATGGCACGGATGTGTGGTAGAAAGGACAGTTGAGGGTCAAACAAGATGCCAAGATGGAGATATTGTGAAAGGTAAAGTCTGAACCATCAAGGACAGACCATAAAGGTTGAGGTGAGAGGAGAGGCGATGGAGGAGGATAGAGTGGTCAACTGTGTCAAAGGCAACAGAGAGGTCAAGGAGGATGAGGAGGCAGAGGGAGCCCTGATCCCAGATGGACAAAATGTCATTGTGACTTTAAACAGGGCTGTTTCTGTGTTGTGGGTGGCACGGAAACCCAATTGGAGGGGTTAGTAGAGGGAGTGGCGGGAGAAGAAGGAGCGAAGCAACGATTCATTCCAAGACCTTGGAAAGGAAAAGGAGGTTGGAGATAGAGCTGTAATTGGAGAGCAGAATATGAAAAGCTCCAGTACGCTTCCACAGTTTAATTTGGTATTCAAGCACTTTTCAAATTAACTTTAGCGGCAAAAGCTCATTATAAACGAAGCCCTTGTAGTTTGGTTCAGTTGCTTCAGTGATGCAATGGTTGTTTGTGTTTGCTGTACTTGTTTCTTTTAAGAGCTGCCAATCAGTTGATCATGTGGGTGGATAATAAAATAACTTCAGGAACACCAATCTCTGGTGCCTACAATGTATCAGAGTTCTGACTGACAATAGTCCGATTATTGCTTTTCACGTTTTTGGAAACCTTTTCAGCATTAGAATTACCAGCAACAATCCCTTAACAGCATTCATTTCTGGTTTAATTTTTAACATTGAATTCATCTGACTTGTGAACTTGGGATGTTCCAGAGCAAATGTCTGATATAACATTTTTTAATTCTTCCTCACTGACTGTCCCCGAGTGCTGTCGCTTCCCTAACACTGTCTCTTTTCTTACACTGCCCCTTACATAGCACTCTTCCCAAAAGCTGTCTCTTTTCTAAAGTTGTCTCTCCCCTAAGATTGTCTGTTATGGCTTAGAAAGGATTTCTTTTGGCAGCTAAATATGGAGCGGATTTCTCTTACAAGCTGTAGTGGAAACTGTGGTCTTCTTCATTGTTAACCGATTCCCCTTCCCCCATCCCAGCTGGAAATAACTGTGTCTTGTATCAGGGGGTGAATGTCCAGGGGTTGTGGGGAGAGAACAAGGAATGAAAAAATTAAGGTACAAGCCAAATCTCAGTTAACTTGTGCTTGAAAGAAATACTGTAAGGGTGAGATAGACATCTGACTGTTGACACCAGCTGCTGCAAAACCAAACACGTAGAACATCGACCTCCACCTCATCCCCTTGAGAGTTCACAAGTTCTGTGTTGTGATCCAGCCAGAAACTCTTGGCAAAGGGGCAGCTTTCCAGCTCTGAGGAAGGAGAAGTTTCCAGTGCAGGAAACATCAATTCAGGATATTCTGACGCTGGGGATGTCTAAAGTGTCTCCTTCTACCGGCCTTTTAAGCATATATTTAACATCAAATCTCAAAATTATACTTGTCAAAAGACAAAACGTGTTAAAATAGTAAGAGTTACCTTAGGCCTGCTTCAAATATATTACCAGGAATTTTTAAGAGACCAGTAAAATTTATTTTCACAATGTCTTTCTTTTATTAAAGATTCATACATCACTTGCTTTGCTTTGCAACCCTCGCCTTCTACAATCGAGTACAGGTTAACTTCCCCATCCCACACTATAACATGCTCAGCTGAATCCAATATCTCAGTGACTGTTATGCTGTAAAAAGTCTGCAACTGTACCAAGATCTGCAACTGTACCAGGATCCTCCACAAGCTCCTTCCCCTCCATGGGATCCATCTCCTCCACAAGACCACAGGATCCTTTACTAACTCCTTCCCCTTCACAGGAATCTACTCCATGGCTCCTGCCTCACCATTGGCTCTTACACTGCCTCCGCATAGGACATCTCGCCCTTCCCACCCCCCGTCACTTACTTTCACATTTCACCTTTGACACCACCAAAGGTTAATCAATTTGCAACAGTAAACCAGCTCATTTTCATTCATACCTGCAGATTCAAGAGTGAAACTGGATTAATATTGAAACTTTGATGACGAATCATTCTATTTTAGTCACACTGTAGAACCATAGAACTTGTAGTTATTATTGATTTTTAGGAAAATGATTTGACTATAAGACAGGGATGTGAAAGTGTTTTATTTCTGTAGTTTTCTCTTTTCTCTCCACTTATCCAGCAGAGCCCCAAATGTAAATGTGAAAGTTTGATGTATGAAGTGACTGTAGCAGTGTAAATGTGTGGGGCAGTTGCTTTAACTAGATAAACAATTTGTCCCTGTTAGACCAGAATCACTGAATCTCCAGCAGTCTCATTGCTTTACCTCACTCCCCCTCACGTATATACCTCAGATTGTCAGGAATAGTTTGCGATGATTACATATCTAGTAATGTGAACTTTTTGTTTCTCTAACCAAAACTTTCAATGTGTGGATATTCACATCTTTCTGTTTGATCATCCTTGGGAGGGGGACTGGGTTGGGGAGGGGGACTGGGTTGGGGAGGGGGATTGGGTTGGGGAGGGGGATTGGGTTGGGGAGGGGGATTGGGTTGGGGAGGGGGATTGGGTTGGGGAGGGGGATTGGGTTGGGGGAGGTGAACAGGGGCTCCTTTGGAGCTGGGCTGGCTCCAAGGTGATATGCTTCGCTGACCAAAACAATTTTCTGACTGATCTCAAGTTGCATTGCTTATGACCATCATAACCACAACATAACTCTTGTATAATGTGGCGGAAAACTGAAAAGACAAGACAAATTCGTTTTTTAACTTTTATACTTAGAAATACTCGTCCCAGCCAAGTGTTTAAAATACCTACTGCTTGGCTCGAGTTTTATTTAAAAAATGGTGAAAATGGTTTAAAATACCAACTCTGTAAATTAGAGCAACATAAAGTGACTTGTCAAATACAAAACATTTCTTTACAATTTGAAAATATTTGTGAATGTGTGTGTGTGTGCATATATATTATTTATAATATATAATAATATATAAAAGAGAGAAATATTAACCCTAGACTGCTGGCAGTTACATGTTGTGAGGTTGTATTTATTTACTTTTGACCTGAATTATAGCAATAAAACTACCCAAGTGTGGGGGGAAGGCAAACCATTGCTGAGGCAGAGTCCAAAATATTCCTTTCAAAGGGAATTTGATAGATGATTAAAGAGGAGGAATATTAAAAGAGTTTGAGCCACAGGAGAGTGGGATTGAATTAGATGGCTCTTGTGGGGATATTGGTATAATGTTGATTCTTTCAAAAGCAAATTAGATAGATTTATTTTAGGAAATAACATTGTGGAATACAATACATAGTTTGGGACATGACATGTGCATGCAACTGCGAGGATGGTGGAAGGCAAACTAAATGGATGTTGGTCTTCTTTCGTCTAGCATCTTATGTTCTTATATTCTTTCACGTCAGGAGTAAGTCTCAAAGCGCTTCATAAGATATATTGTAAAGTGGAGTGACTGTGTGTTTTGTGGGCAAATGCGGCGGCTAATTTGCCCACCTCAAAGAACCTATTTCAAATTGAAATGGACTGTTTCATATGTTTCTATGATTTAATAACAATAATAATGTTTGCATTTGATATAGTACCTTATCACATCCGCAAAATGTCTTAAAGTGCTTCACAGGATATATAAAGAAGTGTAGTTACTGTGTATATGTAGGCGCATTCTTACATTTACAGCACAGAAGAAGGCCATTTAGCTCAAAATGTCTAGCCTGGCTCTTTCAAAGACAATCCATTTACCTGCCTCTTCCCCATACCCACTTCAATTTTTTTNAGATATTTATACTTTATTTCCCACTTGAAAGCTAATTTCCAGTGGTTGGCAAATTTATAAATCTTGGCAGATGAGTATTTAATTCTCTCTTATTGATAAATTTAAACACCTCGGCTGTGTGAGCTTCTAATATGTTTTCTCAATATAAATTGTGCACTGGCAAACTCTGTAAAAGAAAGTCTTCAGAGAATTGACCTATAATGCCTCCTTTAGTTTAAATAAGGTTGTACTACGAGCAATGCAATTGCAAATGCAATTTTTCAGTCTTAGTGGATATATGCAGCTGCTCTGACTTGTGATAAATTTGGCAATTCAGCTGCAAAAGTACTAATTATATGAATGCCTGCTCAAGTGGATGTTAAAGATCCCGTGGCACTACTCGAAAAGAGAAGGGAGTTCCTCCTGGTGTCCTGGCCAATAATCCCCCAAATAAAATTGGTCATTCACTTCATAGTTGTTTGTTGGACACTGTTGTGCGCCAATTGACTATTCTAATCACAATTAATACATTTTACTTGGTGAAATCTGGTGAAGCACTTTGAGACATTTCTGATGTTATCAAATGCAAGGATTGTTATTATTACACTTAATTCGACATGCCGGGGACCATTCCAGTTTTGTCAACATAAGCAGTTTGTCAACATAAGCGGTCACAAGTGGACAATAGGTATTCTGTGATTAAAATTTCTGACCATGTATTTAATGTATTTGCATTGATTTATTTTTAAACAAGTCATACATTTAATTAAAATTCCTGAACCATTTCTTTGCATGTATTACATATAGAAAAATAGTCGTGTGAGTAAAAAATAGTCAATTAAGAGGACACTGACGACATAAACAACAAATTACATTTATATACCGACTTTCATGGGTTTGCCCCAACAAAAGGATTTGGTGATGAATCAGAGGTAAATAAACCCTGATTGTATTCCCTCAAATAGTGATTAAAAATCCCAAATAAAGGCAGGTAGCTCAGCCCACCCGGCTAGAAAATATGGGGGTTAGCATACCAGGTGGCACGATTTACCTTGCTCTGCTGTCACTGAAGTTTTCACAGGTTGGATGAAGAACCACCTTGGGAGATGTCAGGAACCACCTTTTGAGGCAACAAGGCTGTCTGATGAAGATCAGGGCACTGAGGGCAAGGCTGCAGTTGGAGGCATCCCTGTAAGATAAATGGGGTGTCAGGCACTCAGACTGGCAGGTGAAAGCTATGTTATCCATCGTCTGTACTTAATATCCTCAACCTCCTTTAACCCTGATAACCAGCCAAATTTAAACTCTCTGCTCAAATTGCTCTCAGGCCCATCACCTCCATTCTCGATCGGCTCCACTGTCTCTCCTTTCCGCAGCGGATCAAATTTAAGTTTTGTCTGCCCTCTGTTGCCTTGGTCCACCCTGTCTCTCTTCAGTGTACCTTGATCCACTGTTCTGTCCGCTCTTGCCACTCAGTGTACATCAGCCTGCTTCATGTTCTACGCCCAATCTGCCCACTATCGGTAGGTGAGCTTTTAGCCGTTCTGTGTCTGCTGTATAAATATAAATCGTCGTCATAGTCCTTTGCTTGACCATCCCAATACTGGACCCTAATATCAGCATTCAAATATTCAACCCCTTCCCCATTCCCGAATTTGGTTGTAAAACTTTATTGAAGAGCTAGTTATTACGTAGAGAGCATCTGTGCAAACACTTGATGTGCACTGATACCACATCTGATGTTTGAACTGGGGTAGCTTGGTTGGAGCAAGCCAAATATTCAAATAAAACATGCAGCCTACTGAATTCCCAGATGGTGGAAGATAACAGTGTAGAATAGAGTTCAGCTTTGCAGATTTGCAGAGTTCTATGTTCATAAAAGATTGGAATGCTCAGTCAGCTCTGTTAAAAAGGCAAGATTTACAGACGTAGGTTTTACATTGCTCTTGGCTTCAATTTGGTAATAAACAGCGAGTTTAAAAACATTGAAGAAACTGAAGAGTCGACTCCAGCTTTGTTAAACTGATAAGCGTGTATTTTGGAATAGAATTTCCAAATGCCACACTTTTTCTATTGCGGCCAATTTCTCGTTCCCTGTTACTGGACAGTTTAGCAATAGTTTTGAAGTAAATACTATACTTTTCCTCACCAGTTTATCTATGTTCTGTCCAGTTGCATACTGTTGGGAGGACGCACCAAGGCGCTTGATAGTCTGGGCTTGGCACCTTAGCAGGGGGTGGGAGCCGAGTGAAGTAGGGAGGGGAAAATGGAACAAGGGACAGTCAAAGAGGAAAGTCCTGAGACAGATCTTGAAAGAAGTGAGGGAGGAGGACAAGTCAGATGGACTCTGAGATGGAGTTCCAGAGAATGGGGGCATACAGGCTGAATGCCAGATCACTGATGGTTTGAGGAGGTCGCAGAGGGGTTGGGTGGGGCAAGACCATGGAGTGATTACAATATAAAGGGGTGTTGGTGCTGTTGAAAAATCTTGTGCAATGTGAATGGTGCCTCCACCTGCAAATTGCATGCGAACAACTTATACTTATGTAGAGGCTCTTATCTAGGCGCTCAAAGGGCGGAAGCAGAAAACCAGAGCAGAAGGAACGGCGAAGAGTATCATGTAGGACATGAAGCTGGAGCAGATTATAACAATAGGGGTAGAATGAAACTCTGAAGGCATTTGAAAACTAGGATAAGGATCTTAAAATCAATCTGCTGCAGGAGAGGGAACTAAAATCTAACAAATCCCACAAACTGGCAGTCAAATGTCATGATCCACCAGCCAGAAGTATTAGGTGGAATAACCCAGCTTCACAGTGTCAGGGGCAGGGTTTCTCTAGCACATCTGGGTAATTGCTGTTCCATACTTCAGGATTTTCTAAATTTAATCCGCACAATACAATATCATAAAATACAAATTCACATTTATAAAGTGCCTTCAGTGACTTGGACATAAGACACATTGTTTATTGGAGACTTCCCTGAAATCACTTTTCTGGAGTTGTTGTTGCTTAGTAGTTAGAACACTCGCCTCACAAGCGAGAGGACCTGGGTTCGATTCCCAACATGGCGAAACGTCGGACACGTTTCCTTACTCCACACGCCTCTGTTTACCCAGCAGTAAGTAAGAACATAATTATTATTTGATTAGCAAATCGCTTTTCCGGGGGTAACAATCCCTTCGAAAAAGTAAATAAATAATAATAATTTGGTCACTCAATCCGCAACTGTTTGTGGGACACTGCTGTGCGTAATCGGCTGCCGTGTTTCGCCCACAAAATATACAGACAATTCACTTTACAGTATATTCTGTGAAGTGCTTTGCGACATCTCGAAGACATGATAAGGTGCTAAATCAAATGCAAGGATTATTATTATTATTCCTGACAGAAGTGAGTAACACTTTTTGCTGTGGACAAGGGAGTTTAGGAATCAAGTTCTAAAGTAACAACATTGGTTTTAAACTAGCAACAGGAATATCTTTCTGTCACTCATAGGAACATGAGATCACTGAATTCCTCTATAGGGGAGGCGTTTTAATGGAATTTACTGCAAGCCCTTCAGAGGCCTTGCTATTCACAGCTGATGTGAATCAATAAGTCTATATAACCCAAATCCTGCTTTTCTAGAAATGTATATTGGTAGTTTTGTAAACTTGAAACCTGATTCTGATCTGGAATATGACAGACAGGCTGTGATAACTTAGCTCTGCGCGCGCTACCAATTAAGTAAAACACATTATAACCGTATAGGAAGTTCCCCTTATCGTAGCCCAGGGATTAAGAGATCAAAATAGAAGCCTCTGTCTTCAGGAACAAGGACGAATTTCACTGTTATGCCAGAACCTGAGGTGCGATTTGACCCAGACAGCTTTAGTAATGTGGATGTTGTAACCTATGGAAAGTATCATAATATTTGACTATTCTGGCCATTTTTGCTGCCCCTGTACAACTGTAAAACAGTTGTGTTGTTGTTCAAGAAAAGATGACAGTTCCTTTCCATCAATTGAGTTGGAGGGAAGGAACACTAGGGATGCAGAAGAATGAGCAACTGCAAGTTTTGTGGACTGTTTTACCAGCCACACAAAAGACTATTGTTGGTAACAGTATTGTCAGCCGAGTACTACCAACAAAACCCTCACACTGTGTCTGAATGTTATATTGTACTTTTAAAAAGATACAGAAAGATATTAGTTTAATAGCACGCGAATGTTGAAATGTCTCAAAGTGCTTTGCAGCAACTACTGTCAAGTGTAGTGAGTAGTTTACACAGGCAAATGAGACAGCCAAAGTGTTATGACAGCCATTGAAGGGAATGATCAATTTATCTGGAAGATTATTATAAGAACAACACTTGAATAAATGTAGCACCTTTCATGAGGGTAGCATCCTGGAGCTTTTAACAGTGGCATGGGTTGATGCTGAGCAAGAAAAGGAAAGTTGGTGGCTGAAGGCACAGTCGAAGAGGAAAGTGTTCAGGTGTGATTTTGAGACGGGGCAAAGAGGGGGCAAAACAGGCGGATTGAGGCAAGATGTCCAGAGATTTGGGGCATCACGTCTGAAAGCATGCCATCAATTGTGGAGTGGAGGGGACGAGGAACATGCAGGAGATCCCAGTCAACTGAGTGAAACTGAGAGTAGGGTGTGATCAGATCGGGGAGGTGCCAGGGCTTGAAGACAAGGATAGACAGGGCAGGTTGAGGAGACATTGACAGAAGCTGAAGAGGATGGCTTCTGTCTTGTTCATGTTAAGCTGCAGAATGTTGGTACTTATCCAGGCCTTGATGTCAGACAAGCAGGCAGTCAGAACATTGGTAGGGCTAGGGTCACGACTAGAAGAGGAAAAATTGATTTGGGTGTCATCCGTGGGAGTTGACGTTATGTCTGCGGATAACAGAGAGGAAGCGTGTAAAGGGGTGGGGGGGGGGGGGGGGGGGGGGGCGGACACCATTAGAGGAGACAAAATTAGTCAGATACTGTATTATTAGTCAGTATCATGGGAGAAACTCCCCTCTTTTTAAATTCTGCCTGGAATTGCAGACAGGACCTCGTTTAAAATCTTATCCAAAGGAAGATGCTGCTGACAAAACAAAACTCCCCTATGCACTACGAGCTCAAGTTCAGGTGGAGGGCTTTGAACCCACAACCATCTGACCCAGAGGCAAGAGTGCTACCAATTGAGCCAGGCTGACATCATCTCTTAAACAATTGTGGAATAATCCGAAGATCAGCCTGTGAAATTCCTGAGTATAAATCAACTTTTGCCAACAGATAAGTACATCATAATCCTTCATGCGCTCATTCTGCTCTAATGTCTAAACTGTTAGCTATGTCTTTGTAGTGTTCAAAGTAAGAAACATCTGGAATGAAACCTCATTGTCCAAAATGCTCATTTTCCATACAAGGGAGATATTTGTGGTGACGTTTGAAAAGAAATCTACGTTCTGACAGACCACTGTGGCGTGACATGTTGAGCCTCTAACATTCAAATATGTAAGTAAAAATTGCTGTCTGGGATGAAAATTTCAGAAGAATGTTGTGTACCTTTTTTTTCCCCTTGCAGTGAATCTGTTTGGCTGGGCCTCCTTTTGAGGTACTGAACGAGACCATATGCTTTGGATTACACTGCTCTCAGCCCCTGCTTGTTCGCAAAGCCCAATCTGTTATGTTGATAAAATCTTCTGCATTTTGCAGGGTGGCACCAGGAGTATCTGCCTTGAAACTTGATATTTTGTCTGGAGACATTGTTTCTCAGTTTTGCTCAGTGGGTTAGGTGTAGGTCAGTGATAGAGTGAGGTGTTGAAATTAGTGTTACGGGCTGGCTTGTGAGGCAGCTCACATACTGTGCCTAAAACCTCTGATTTTATGTCAGGCTGAGTCTTGCAAATGTATTCTGTCTGAACACAACAAGCACATTGAACAGCAACAACAATTTACAAATATTTAATGCCTTTCACATTGGGTGAACTTTTCGGAGAGTTTTACAAAGACTGAGCACTATTAATATAATATAATAATAATCCTTGCATTTAATATAGTGCTTTATCATGCCTTTGAGACATCTCACAGAATATACTGTAAAGTGAATTGACTGTATATTTTAGTGGGCAAAATCCGGCAGCCAATTGCGCACAGCAGTGTCCACAAACATTCAAGGATTGCGTGACTAAATTATTATTATCCTCATCACAGCATCAAACATTTTTTTAAAATGAGTCCAATGTTCCAGCCTCACTCTCCCTGGTAACTTATTCCAGTCGTTAAAGCCCTCTGGCTAAAGAAATAATTCCTGGTGTTTGTCATGATGCATCCGAGAGTAATTCTCTGAGTTTACTTTCTCAATCCTCTATCCATCCGCTAACCTGGAACAGGCATTTAGGGATTAAAAAGAAGTTTTACTGAAAGCTCGGGAACCGACTGAATTGAACCATGACATTATGTGATCTGTCAGTCAACTCGATTTGTCGATGATTCTGAAACAAGATTGAGGTTTCAGAAACACAGGGGTAACCGGACTACTTTTTAAGAATACGCCAGTAAATCCTATGTTGTATATATAACGTCCTCCCGACGTGAAAAGCGCTATATCAAATGCAAGGATTATTATTATTATAAGGCCAGTATCGTTTGATTGAATGGAAGGAGTATGTACAGAATGTATTTTACAGAAGACACTTTACTGGCCTATTGGTTCATGTGACTTTATACCAACATGGAAGAAATATGTAGTTTGTACTGATATTGCATCAATTTAGACCATGAATAATATAAAAGAACAGCCTTCAACAGATGTAAACTGCACAAATGGCTTGACAGCTCCTTTACTGGGCAAACCACAGTAAAACCCCTACTGTAACCCATTTCATTATAAATTGAGTTTGCTCGTATTAGCATGTGTGGAGACGACATTTTCTTACCAAGAAAAATCCAAAATAGGTCAGAGAGCTGGCCAGCTCATTTCGAAACACAGGTTTTGAAAAGAGTGGCTTTCTGCACGTCTGGACAGAGTTAATCCATAAGTGCTGACCAGTGATTGTATCCTGTTATAATGCTAGTTGGGATTATATGAACTCCAACTACCATGATATATTGCTGCACTGTATTTGCAGCCTTCAGATCTGGTGTGTGTGCACTGCTTGCATGTTGCGCATTAATTTTCTGTTTAATTCACCATGATATTAATGAATATGTACAGAATCTGCGTGCGTGATCTGATGCATCTCCAGTTGACTCAGGGCAGCTTGATAGCAGTTCTTGCTGACTGAGTTCCAGCTGTGAAGAAAAACACAAGCATCTAATATCTTCGTTAACAACCCAATCTTGGAGCTGGGGCTAACCATATGCTAATCCATATCAGTACGCTTGATGATTTAATTAACAACCAATGTAAAGGATAATAAAATCATCTGTAATCCCTTTTAAAAGATTGCTCATTCTAGAATTAAGGACATCTGCGACTCCTTCCATACACTAGTACTTGAGCATGATTAACACCACCCGAATATTTTCCACAACCCAGAAATTAGACCCCAGTTTCAGCCTTAATATCTAGAAGAGTATAAGAAACATATTTAGGTTTCACAGCTCGATTTCTTTCATTTTTCAGAGTTTTGGGACGTTCCCCTGACATGAAAGACACTAAAGAATGTAAATTTCTATTGTACTATGCAGTCTGAGTTACATTCTATTTTCAGTGTAGAACTTCATGCAGTGAAAAGTGATTTTTTTTTAACAATGCATCGTGAGTATTATTGATTGCGCACTGCAACCATTTGGTTTGATTTGCTGAGTAGAGCAAATGATAGTCTGTAAATCAATGATGTGATAATAGATTATTTGTTATCAATTAAATGTGGCACAAAGGCTGCTTTTGCGAATCTGCTTGATTTTTGCAAATGATGGAGAAAACCCCTGTCATTGGGTCTGTTGGTAGGTGCATTGGCCAGTGGAAAACTGAACTAGATCAGGAAAGTCCCAGGCTTCATTTGTGGTCTGTGCTGAATTAGTTGAGATGAGCTAGGAATCAGGAATATGGGTTGCTGTAATTACCCTGGCCTAGGAAAGGAAAAGCCAGTAGACAGTCCAATTCCTTATATCCAATCCCTCTTGTTGCCATTATTGTCCAGTGCTTCATGCTATAAAGTGAACATGTGTAAACATCATACTTGGCTGTGATGCCCAGCTTGGTGGAGCAGCCTGTGAACACACTGTCTTGGCTCACACAAGACGAATGTCCACTTGAGCTAGATACTGGAGGTGGCTGGTTTCTGCAGGAAAAAAAATCTTATCATAAGCCAGGAGAGGAGAAAATAGAAAGTGAAAAGTTATCAGTGAAAAAATTGAGACATTAAATTTTCACTCACTATCATCCGTATCAAGCTGAATTTGAACATGCCTTGTTTGCATTTGATCATCAAATTTCATCCGTGTATTTGAGATGTTACAGCTGTTACCATTCTCACAGGCAAATGGTGGGGTCTTATAGAGCAATGATTCCTTTCAGACCTCAGGATGCTGTGAGTGTTTAGTAGTGAGGCTTGGTGG
The DNA here is from genome assembly GCF_018977255.1 of Callorhinchus milii. NCBI lineage: Eukaryota > Metazoa > Chordata > Chondrichthyes > Chimaeriformes > Callorhinchidae > Callorhinchus > Callorhinchus milii. Next base: position 38,651,455 of record NW_024704743.1, read on the forward strand.
GAGCAGTGAAAAGGGATACTGCAGCATTATTGCTTGGGCTTGGGTTTTAGAGCCATAAATGGTAATACCACTGTTGGGACCTGTTGGGCAGCTAAAGTGCGGAATGAGGTTTTGATTTACAGCAAAAACATGGAAACAGCCTTTCATGCAACAGTGTTAAGTCTACCAATCAAAACCAAATGTAATTAATAGCAAAGAAAATAAAGATTCTGGGAAGATTTGTATTATACATCTAAGTCTGAAACATTTATTTAGTATTGTGTACAGCCCCTCACCCCCACCTCCCCCCTGCCATGACATCTTTCTGCTGTGTGTTTCTTTTTACGGTGGTAAATATTCAAAAAAACTGGATTCAATTGAGATTCCTAAAATGAAATCTAGCCACATTCCATGGATCCCTCAGGCAGTTGTACAGAGGTGTGCAGTATCTGTTTATCTCAGATTTTCATGAGTACATTTGTTCTCAGGGCTAAACAATATGGGCAGTATCTTAAAGAATATACACAAATCTCATCCTATTCCTCAATTAACACCAGCTCTCCTTTAATTAAAACATATCTGTACTCAGCTCACTGCTCTCGGACTCTGAACCTATGTGGCTTGTTCCTCCCTGTCAACTGGCCCCTTGTCGGTCGGTGGGGGGAGTGCACATACTGGAAGTGTATGGAATTTTAACTTGGGATAAGGGAATTCCTAGGTTAGACTCTTTATATGGAGTCACAGCCGAGTTTCCAATGTTTTCTTACTGAAAAGCAGCCAGCTGACGAGGAAGAGCAGCCATGTGGGATCAAACGCTGAGAGCAACATATCGAGTGCAGGTAAGTCTTGATTAAGCAATGGTTTGATTTAAGGAATAACCTATTTCTTGCGTTAGGTGAGAGACCCCATTTTTAATCCTCACAATTTACACAAGATTACAAGAAAGATTTAGGTGACGAATGCGCTTTGGCTTATTTGATCTCATCCTTTGCAGAATCCCTACCTTACTACCCTTCCATCACACCATCAAGCTATTTCTTAAATGAGTCAAGGGTCCTGGCCTCCACCACCTTCCTGGAAATCCACAGAATTACAAGATCCCCTCACTCTATCCTGATAATAATAACGGTAACATCTAGCCATTAGGATCTTCAGAAGTGCTCCTGCAAGTCATGCAAGGCATGCAGTTGTGCGTAATATGGACGGTTTTGCTAATCTACATTAAATTACTTTGAATGTTTTGCTTGAATGATTAGGACTTTGGCTTTGTAAGGTCTGATTTGGGATCCTGCAATTTTACCACTGTGCCAATCTGAAATTAAAGAGCTTTCCCTGGTCTGGCAAGTACACACAGTCAGTGAGTAGATATAGTCCAATTAGAATTAACCAAAATCCTTAGGTGGTAAAGTGTTCAACAAGGATAGGAAGAATGGAAAATAAATTATTTTAGTGAAGTACAATTATTACTGTAGATGAGACGGCTCTAATTACATGATTTCACTGATGTTGAAGATCATGAGAAGGCGTAGAAGAAGAAAAAGCCTTCAGCTCTTCAACCTTTCACAGGCCATTAATGGTCCACTGCATTAGGGACTCCACACAATCTATTCAACCTCCCGAGGAGAGGAACAGTTCTATTGGCAACCCCAAAGGTGTCCAATTTTACACCATATGCTATACAGCATAGCCTTTCTCAGGATGCCATTTTCATGACCCCAGCATCATACCCTACATGGAATGTGAGTGTCTCTATGTACTTATTCTTTGAGTCTTCATTTCTATTCTTTATTAAATGTACATCCAGCTGTTGTTCTAACAATTATCCACACACTATTAAATAGGAATCTATTTCACATTAGTTGGGATTATGTGAGGGTAAAATAAGACATTCTAATCTGAAATTTTGCTTGAGGTTTGCTAATTTTATTATTAATCTTCTCCAGCTCTGTGTTCATGGTCTAGGTTGAATAATCTGCTTCAATAAACTGTCCAATGCCCACAGATTTATAAATACCATGATTATATCTCTGTTTAATCTTCTTTATTTTAAATACATGAGTAAGGACATCTGCTATTTGGATATTAATCACAGTCCTTAATATAGTGAGAGAGTGCTAATAGAGCAGTACCATGGCATGTTTAAAGAACATGGATAATAAATACTGTAGGTTGTGAACACCTCAGCTCATACACTGCACATCCTATCACTTTAGTAAACGTTTAGAATAGTGATTCATCCTCATAACTCCATTGATCAGACTTGCCCTGGTACGCTTTCCAGAAAATATTCTCTTCCCCACCCCAACACAGTAGGAGATAAACCATTAAATCATGTGTAATATTGGATTGTTTCAGTCTCAGTGGTTTAAATCAAGATGGGATAAATCCTGTATTGGTAATTTGTATTTAGGTAAGAACTCCAAATGTGGTCACATTATAGGTGGTAGATTCTAAAATGCCAGTCACATCAAAATTCCCAAAGGATTTGTAACTGGCTATGTATCGTGTCGATACACAGAAGTTCCGCTTCAGTGCACCAGGAATCAGATTGCATTTGGAATAAAGCTCTAGTAGATCACCATGAACGTGTGAATTGTTCTTAAATTCTGTTGCAAATTTGGAATTTAAACCCCTCAGACAAAACTCAACAGTATTGTTTTAAGGTTTTGAACCACAATTAACATTATGTAGACTTCAGTTCCTGTGAAAGGCACACTTGTGTTTTTGTGCGAAAGAACGTAAAATCAGGATGATTCCTGCAGTTATCCCGTCCTGATGCAGTGTCCAGGATTGTGTATTTGACTCTCAGCAGTTACATTGCTGTTGTTATTGACAACCAACAGCACATTTTCAGATCTCACAACAAAATACCCAATTTTGTGATATTGACAGCATTTTGCTGCATTTGTGGCATTGGTGTAGTGCTCACCAGTGAATCCAAACATTGCAATAGAACTCGATTAACTCAACTTTCATATAGTTGAATGTCTAAAAGTGCTTCACAAAGATAGACCATGTGTTGAACTGGGTGGGGGAAGGCAGGAGGTGTCTGGAGACCTAATCAACGAGGCAGGACGTACAATACAAAAGAGACAAAATATGTAATAAAAGCAAAATGAGAGTAAAGCAAACCAGTAACTCATAATATCCAGCTCAGTTTATTCTGACATGTTGCTTTGACAGAGGTGACAGACGTGGAAGGTTGTTTTTACAGACTTTCAGCAAATTCCCATGTGGATCATTTATCTAGACAGTTCCTTGACAGGTGTACCTTGTGGTATCTCTTAACATTTCCTTCGTGTGATTAATGTTGTTTCTGCCGGTTGCTATGGGAAAGATCAGGCCTCCTGTTGCCTACCTGAACATAGGGAAATTATCATAAGTAATTTGATACACTGAGTGTCTGCTTTGTGAGATTCTACAAGCTTTTTAGCACCATTTTGCAAATTAAAGTTGACTGGTGTTTTACGAGCAAAACATCAGGTCAAAACAGCTTACTTTGAAACTTAAGAATAATTTCCACATGCTGTACACAGGAAACGCCTAGTCCAGGACAAACAGTGTCCATAACATTTGAAGTGGGTTAAGAATTTCACCACTGTGTTATGAACAGGATAAAACAAATGTTAAGAGTGCGTCACCAGAGAATGGAGTTGAAAGAGTGGAAGAAGAGACCTAACTTTTTTCATGATGTTGAACTTTAAATCATCGTCTTAAAATTTTAGATCTGAAATTTTTTAATTCAGCCTTAACTTGGAAGGTGTTTTTCTTTAAAAATTGCACATTAATATTGAATCCAGATTAAGACTAAATTTAAGAATTTTTCAAATTGCTGCATGATCTTAAATTTTAAGAGCTGCTAGTCTTAAAGCAAAGGTCATAAGACACATTGATCCATTGATGCTTACCTATCTCCTATGTACATTTCGGCATAATTTTGCTGAAAGTTTATGCACCTGATTCATATACAGTATCACTTTGTAAAGTGGAATATTAATTGCTTGGAATATTTGGGAAGTTGGATAATTGGTGGGACGTTAATCGGTGGGAAATTTTGTGGTATATTTGCCAAGGAGTGGACCTGGTTGTGCTTGTTGTGGTACCCTATTCCCTTCCTTACATGTGTCCTTCCCAAGCCCATAGCATTAGACTTCCAGTTTGCAGTTTGTGGCTTTTCACTGCTGATAATAATAATAATAATCCTTGCATTTGATATAGCGCCTTATCACATCTTCGAGACGTCTCAAAGTGCTTTGAGGTGATTTGTGGGTTCCTGGCATTTTAGTGAACGTAAAACCTAACCCTAAGATGATATCCTGCTAACCAACAGTGAAAAGTAACTTTGAGTTGCTGGTTTAAAATTTATACGTTATCATCACAATCCAAAACTCCTAAAGTTTTTTTTCAAAAGAATGAGTGTTTTTAATGAAATGAGGCCCTGTCTGCCAGTTCAGGTGACATTAAAGGTCCCATGGCATTATTTGAGAAGAGAAGGGAGTTTCTCCTGGTTCTGGCCCCCCAAAATTAGTTACTCACGCCATGGTTGTTTGTGGGATATTGTTGTGCTCAAATTGGCTGCCGTTTTCACCAACAAAACAAACACAATCACTGCATTTACAGAATATTCTGTGAAGCGCTTTGGGACGTCCTCCTGATGTGTAAGAATTATTATTAAGACTTAAAGTCTATTGTTAGTAATTGGCAGGAGATGGCAGTTACTGGTGACTTCACCTGATTGAAATCAAATGTGCATTGTTCCACTGCTGCAACATAGTGAAAATGTCAAGTATTGGCCACTCAGATATCCAAAGGTAATAAAACCACTGGTGTCAAGCTTCCTCCCAATAGATGCCATCGTAATCATGATATATCCCTTTACCCGAAAAGGATATGTCTGTACTTCCAGAAGAATTTAAAATTAAAAAATTGCTTAGGATAAAATTCCAGCATTAAATATTCATTTTTTAAACAAATAAAATAATGAACTACACCCCACAAATTGATCATAAATGTACTTTGAGATTCCAACTCTGGATGTATGTGAATTTAAGTGTTGAACCACTGGCCTACGGAAACAAATTGTGCTAGTAAGAGGTTGTTAATAAGTGTTTTGAAGTTCTTGTTCACAACATTGGTTGTGGTCACCAATGATTGTGTGATTGGCTGTTTCTTCAATGGGACCAGGAGATGTCAACAGTTGATTTTTGGGCTGATGTACGATTTGACTGGAGATGAACAGATGCCTGATTCAGAACACGTTTCAATGACCTGAATATTCCAGAGAATATTAGGATCAAATTGTCCTCTTTCATTGGTTGCTAACTATCTCATCCCAGTCTCTAAGTTGTATTGTGTGCCTACAAAAACAGTTAATACAATCATGTCTTCTAGATGTCTCAAAGAACTTCACAGGGTATACTGTAATGTGAATTGACTGTAATTTTGTGGGCGAAACGCGGAGGCCAATTGCGCACAGCAGTGCCCCACAAACAGTCGTGGATTGAGTGACCAAATTGTTAGTTTATTTACTTACTAATCATTAATATAGTTATTTACAATCACTAATTTATTTACAATCACTAATATAGTTATCAGTAATCAATCATGATGAGTTTTGAGCTATTTTCAAGGTAATAAGGCCCTATAAAAATGCAAGCTCTCTCTTTCATGCTCTTTCTTCCTCCTTTTTTAAGTATGCTTTGAAATCTTCCAGAGTTGCATGATATAATTGACCCAGAGTGAAAGGCAATATTGTACCTGTTAAAGCGGCTTCTTCAGCAGGAATTTCTAGTAGTCAAGGCAGAAATAGTTGCTTCAATGTTCCTTTGAATCACTCTGACTCATTGGGAAACTACAAAGACATGACACTTAAGTACTTATCCCTAGCCTGAGCAGACAGAGAGATCAGAATACCGTTCTTCAATGATTGTTTGACTCGTTTAGGTTAACCTCAAACTAGACCTTTAAATCTGAATGGCCACATATTCACAAGGGGATAAGTTCAGAGAGAAACCATAAATGCTGTTTAGAGGCAAGCTATCAGCTCACACCAATCTTCATGATTCAAGTGTTCTCACAAAACTTTACTGTATTCAGGGGTGTTTTAGCTGGCTGTCAATAATTTCTGTCTATCACAAACTGATCTCTTGTGTAAGCACGATACTTTATCAGTAACACACCAAACTGCTTTTAGGGTAAATATTCCTAGTATCTTTCTTTGTTGACACCCTCTTCAATAAGTGTTTTCAGATTTGTTTGTTTTTGCAAATCAACAGCAAATGCAAACTCCAGGTGGCTTTAATTTGTTCCCCAACACTCACTCACTGAGGGGTATTCTCAGGGGTCTGGCTTTGGTGATTAACAATGTTATCTGAAGGTTGCCAATGGCACATTTTTAATAAGGCAAAATGTGGATTTTCCAGGGTCTATGATTCTGGATGAATTTGAGAGTACATAGAACATAGGAAAATACTAACCTTTCAATCCTGTTCCGTCACTAAGTTGATTGTGACTCTCTAATTTCATTAGATGCATCCTACATCCCATATTGAGGAGATCCACTATCCATAGCATAACTCGAATATGTCTAATCTGTATAAATCATATTCTATGCAAGTTTGACATAATTCATACTTTGTATAAGTCATATTAAATGTATGGTCCTAACTAATACGACTCATATGAGGTTTACTGTACCATGATCAGACAACAGAATGTTTCTTCTACTAACTTATAATAATAATAATAATAATAATGTACACCTTCTGTAACTCTCCTGATGGTAACGCAGTATACCAGGTGGACTAGGCCTTACCGACCTGAAGTTTGTGGGTATGTGCTGATTTATGTGCTCTAATTCAGGGTGGCGGTTTGGACACGGCATCTGAGCTCAACTGTCCTTGAGCTGGACAAGGTAAAAGCTGGAAAAGGTAACTGGATATTCCCTATGAATGCTCACTATCATGTGAAACTTGATGATCAGTACATGTGTATGACATTTTAATAGTAATAATCCTTGATTAGATGTAACACCTTTCACATCGTGAGGACGTCTCAAAGCGTTTCACTGGCTTTACTGTGTAAATGTAGTCACTGTATTTTGTAGGAGATCAAGTCAGCCAATATGTGCACATTAATATCCCACAAACAGATATGAATCAAATGACCAATTATATCGTGGGATTGTTGGCAGGACATCGGGAGATGATGTCTGCATGCTGTTTGCCTGACAGACAAATTGGCTTTAGCATCCCTCGTGCTGGGAAAGAGAGAGAAAAATAAGACACTCCTGAATGTTAATCAAAGACGTTAGATGGAAAGTACATCATATGCATGTCACAGTTTGTCTGATCATATGGTTACTGTGAGAAGTTTCCAATGAATCAATGAACCATTGATAGACTCCCTTCTCATTAGATGAAGACAGGATGAATCTTTACTAGGATGCTCCCGATTGTCTAACGCTGATTGCTAAAAAAGGATTTTTTTGGGTTTATAATGGGAAACAACAAAAACAACTTGCATTTATATAGTGCCCTTCACGCAGGGTAGCATCCCAGAGCGCTTGACATTGGTGGAGAATGATGCTGAGCTGGGGGGAGGGGGGGGGATGGTGACCGTAGGAACGGTTGAAGAGGAAGGTCTTCATAAGCAACCTGAAGATGGGGAAGGAGGGATGCAGGAAGAATGTTCGAGAGTTTCGGGGCATAGTGGTTGAAAGAGTGGCCGCCAATGGTAGAACAGAGGGCACACGAGACATGCAGAAGGCCGGAGCCAGTTGAGCGGAGGCAGCGGGTTGTGGGCTGGGGAGTAAGCAGGTCAGAAAGTTAGAGAGGGCATGAAGGGATTTGAAAATGAGTGTGAGGATCTTGAAATCGATCCATTCGGTGATAGCGAGCCAGCGGAGCCTGGCTAGAACTGGTGTGATGGGGTACAGAGTTTAGTGAGGGTAAGTACATGAGTAGCGGAGTTTTGGATCAGCTGAATCCTGTGTACGGTGGAGCTGGTGAGACGGGGGAAGAGGGCATTTGAAAGTCAAGTTGGGAGGTGACGAAACCCCCAGATGAAATCCCCAATGGGACAAACAAAGGCAAACTAACTTTCAGCAGGAAGCGTAGCAGAATGAAAATCTCTGCAATGAAATCTGTTTCCCATTATAGGCTTACACTGGCAAAATTTTACAGGCCAGCATAGAACAACATCCACTAACCTTGTATCATTAGTGCTGCACCATGGTTTTGTTCATGATAAAACCTGTATTTGCAATGGCGCTTTATCGTTTTTGTGGACTTATTTAATGGAATCATTGGCTATTTCATGGTTGAATATTTAGTTTCGGTGATAGAGAGTAACCCACTACCATAGGAGGTCAAAACTGTGGGATTTTTAAATGGGATTTCTGAATAAGGAATACAAGCCCTGCAAATGGGGACGGTATCTATTAACCAGAAGTACATCATACCAACCCCATAGGGTGATATCAGTGACTGCCATTATCTAAGTGAAACCCTGCAACAATTTACATTTATATAGTGGCTTTCACATTGGGAGGGCATCTCAAGGAGTTCACACGGCTGACTGGGGACCTGAACAGTGAGTGGGGAGCTGGGGTGAGGGGAGGTGGCTACCACCATATCAGATAGTCTTATCATATGGTAACTGTGAGAGGTCTCCAATGAACCAATCATAAAAATAGCTCCTACTGCAAGTAATATTAGTTCAGAAGATGCTTGGATATTTGACATATCTCCTGCCTCCTCAATTTCTCCCTTGCTGGTGTGATATTCCACAGGTGATGCCTGTCCTCCTGTACCTCACCCAAATCCTACTTTTCATGTGTGAGACATTTTGTCTTTAGAGTGGGATTTCCTGTAGGATTGTTAGCATTAAAAATCAGGTTTTGATAGATGTCACTGAATGTTCCCAGACTAAATCCTGTGAGGCATATCACAGCAGAGTGCAATCCTCTTTGTACTCATGTTCACACGTGTCTACTTTTCTGCTAATGTCTTTGGTTAACATTCGGAAGCGAGGCCCATGTATTATTTTTTCCCTCCTTTCTAGCCCAAGGGGTGCTAAAGCTAATTGTAGCATTGCAATCGCTGCTCCAGATGAGAACAACTAACAACACGCAGATTGGGATTCAAACCTTTTGGTCTGGATGCTACTTCTTACGATTAAATCAGACTTGTACCTAGGTGGTCTGAGCTCAACTTGTTTTGTCTTCCTGGATTTGTACAGCACCAGGCAGCGTAATTGTAGGATGAGACTATTGTGCACTGACTAGTCTTTGGAGTAGGAGAGGGCTCTTGGGAACCAGCAGGACCTAACACAAAGGAACTCTATGGAATGAGAAAATATCGTAACTAGAAGAAAACACGGAGATTTAGTTCAGGATAGTTTTGATATTAAACCCACGCAAACCTCATCAAAAGGGTCACTGCTTCTTCAAAAAACAAATAGTAGCAGCAAATGAATGATATCAGCAATTTACAGTCTGTAAAGTCACAGGCAGAGTTCAGCCATACGGTCCGCAGCTGTGATAATACTGAAGCACTGACTAGAGCAATATTATCATTTGTTGGGCCCAGCAATAGGCTAAAGCCTCTTGGGGACATTGCAAGGACAATTGCGTGGTTGTGTCAAAAAGTTTTTGTAAATTTGGATTGCTTGCAGTGCTGATTTGGATTACCCAGATAGATCTATCTCTCCCAATCAAGGTTCCTGTGATGGATAACCATTTGGCCTTTTGTGCCAGAATTTGTTTTTATGTCATGGTCCCAGACATTACACAAAGCATGCCAATTGGCCGGCTAATTTTCAAGCATGTCTGCTCATGAAACAATTGTCAGCCAGTCTTAAGTGGAACAGGATGTGGACCCTGATATCAGATTTGTACACAACACTGTGTTATGTCCAAACTGTTGACAAATAGAGCAATTATTTGACTATGCAATTGTCTACTGATTACATTTCTAATTACTTAGATAAATAATATTAATATTCCTTACATTTAATTTAGTGCCTTTTAAGATGGGAAGACATCCCGAAACACTTCATAGAATATAATGTAAACTGATTGTTTTTCTTATTGTGGCAGCTAGTTTTGTGCACAGTAATATTCAACAAACAGCCATGAAGTGAATGACCAATTTTATTTTAGGTGATTGTTGGCCAGGCCCGCAGAAAAGAGAAACTCCTTTCACTTTTCAAATGGTACTATGCAATCTTTAACGTTGACCATAACGGGTAGACATGACCTTAGTTTAATGCCTCAACGATGGCACCTCCAATAATTAACATCCCCCCAGTACTGCCTGGGAATGTCAGCAATTACTATTTTAGTTCCAAGTCTCAACATGGGGCTTGAACCCACAACCTTCTGACTTTGTGGCAAGAGTGCTACCAACTGAGCTAAGCTGACACTGTAACATACTTGTATAATGGACTATCAGTATTGGCTTGGACAGTTACTAAAGAGAAGTTACTAAAGTGCAATGCCCTGGTCAACAATCCTCCAGATATAATTGGTCAATCACTTCATATCTGGGACATGTGTGCAAATTTTTGTGGTGTTCACCTACAAATACACAATTGCTACACTTTACAGCAAAGAATATGAAGAGCTTTGAGATATTTCGATGATGTGCTATACTGAGTACAAGGATTATTATTATTATTATCATCAATTGATCTAGTAAGATTCTTACACTGTGATGATCAGATCCATTATTGTTGAATTACTTTAATCCTTACTCAAGAAGAATGAAGATACAAAGAAAATTCGGGTCAAAATTGTGGTATTCCTAAACCCTTTAATTATTTAAAATACATCCGTCCCTCCATCAATTGAATAGTATTAGTGCCCACTTTTGGCTGAAAAGCTTGGGTGCTGTTATCTTGGATTCATTGCGATTCCAAATTCAGGGGCTGCTGAATTAACTCAAGAGATACCCAGACCCGACTCTGGGGAGTTCACAATTTACTGCACAATTTACTTACAATACTGGTGGCAGCCGGGAAGCTTTGAGCAGTTTTGAGCTAAACTACTACACTAATAATAAAAATCCTTGCACTTGATACAGTGCCTAATCACATCGTTGAGACATCTCAAAGCACTTCACAGAATATATTGTAAAGTTGATTGACTGTGTATTTTGTGGACGAAACTACTGGACTGACAAAAAAATATTTTAGACAATTATGGTCTCACGAGTTAAAACTGGTTGGAATTTGGGGCCTCTGATCTTTATCCAGTGACTCATGCAGAAAAAGTGTGCATGTGTGGATAGCTGCTTGTGAGGACCAGATCATATTCAGCTCCAGCACAGTAAAACAACCTGTTGATATGCACTGGGGTCTAGCAATCGTTTCCTTGTATCTTTTAATGGGCAATTCCAATCTGAAATATTTAAACAATTTTGTATTTTTAGTGATCATCATATGGTCATACCATACCACACTCATTGGAAATGCAATTGCGTTTGTGTCATCATAATTATTCTGACGTTTGGGACTTTAGCGCCGAACCCTAGGGCTCTGAGACACTTAGGCCATCTCTCCCCCCAAAAGAGAGGAATCAGTATCTAAGACAGTATAACACTCACATCTTAAATCTTGCATTATTTTCACTGAGAATTGACAGCTGGATTTGTCCATGCTAAGTGGGAAAGGGTTAAGTATATACTGTATGCTATGAATGTCAAGTACAGTACTCTAACAATATTTTGGACGAGGATGAAACCGCTGTTATCAGATGTACATTATCTAGGTTTAATGGCCTGAGAGCAGTAAAAGCACTGTACAGTGTAGCTACTGATTGCAGGAAAGTCAATCCAGTTCACAGTATCAATGGAACTCATGTGTGTGCTTGAGGCAATTAGGACAGATGAACACAATGCATGTTTAGTTAATGGCCCATTGAGCTCCAAAGCAACATGATTACAAATTACTTCCTCTACTCTTAACAGGGTGGTGGCTGCGAGGGGGATGGGGGACTATTGAAATAGTAGAACAATTTTTGGGCATTGAGCCTACTTACTTGAATGTATGCCATACATGCTCTATTTAAATCCTAGTAACTTAGCGTCATTTATATATGAAAGTGCAAAACAGTAAATAAACAGGAAAGTGTGCACTGGGTTGGCACAGGGTTGGAAAGCAGCATTTTTCTCTAACACTTTATGTTACGCCATGAACTGTGACAATAGTCTGCGTTGTTTAGGGCTCGCACATTAAAGAAGAAACCACATAAAACAAACTTTCTATTACATGACTTGCAGGTAAATTCACAGGGATTTGTCTCAGTCAGTTCCTGCTAACCTTGCAAGGCAAAGCCCTATTGGTGGGTAGGGTGGTCCTCACTCACAAGCAGCGGGAAGCTTGCCAGGCAGTGCTTTCAATGGAAGCTGCACAGTTTTAGCTGGTTAAACTACAACAGTGCCCTAACACAGACTCTGGGTCCCCAAGCCTTGGCTCTTGCCAGCTTATGCGTCATACTCTCCAAAATAAGTTAATCAGGGTGCATCCCTCTGGGGAGAGAGTGACATATTCCATTCCAGACCCACGGGAATTTCCTTGGATAAGTGGCATACTTATGTGGAGCTGTCAGTCTGGTTTATGTACTCTTAAACACAGTGATGGGTCTTCACGAGGGCCTGGCTGATCGAAAATGTATATTTAACTACAATGTTTTATTCTTGTGCTTCTTCACGGATGCCATGCATACAGCTGTAAGTTTTGAATGTATTATTCCTGAATCTCTATAAATCTTATAAAAAAAGCAGAACAACAGTCAAATTGCTTGCATCTTAGAGATCATTGATTTGGATCATTTAAGCAAATTGATGACAGATTTGCACATTTGTTTAAGCTTGGGGCAGGTGACAGATATTCCTCTTGCTGTTACGTATAGCAGCTTTGGTGTTATGCGCTTACAGTGGTCTTCTCTCTTCATGTTCAGGTGAGGAATTTCTTGCCTGAAACATCAACTCACTGACTGGCATTTACTAGCTGTTAGAAAGCAGCCTGCGTGACCTGAGTTACATATTCAGTCAAAATAAGATTTTGTGCTTTGAACAAACTGACGCAAGCCTGTGAGAATTTACCAAACTGACAACTATGATTCCAGTACAGTGAGAACATATGGAGGCTATTTTGTCTACATCCATGTTTTTTTTTAACTTGAAAAAAATGTGACGCCAGCTAACATTCTCAGTGTTAAACCTCTGGGGTCCATCATGTTGATTACTAACACTACTGATCTTAACATTATGCACTTATAATGATAATAAAAAGATTGCTAATGTTAGCGATTGGTATGCGATAGAACCCAACATTTCTTAAAATGATGTATAGGCCAGTTATACTACACAATTTGCACTGATTGAATGAGATTTTTGTTTCGAATCAACACAAATTTGCCAGTGCCAGACATAGATTTCTGTACAGGATGAAATCTAGGTTACTTTGCTTGAGTAGTTTAATTCATAACTAAAGTGCATTGTCCTTTTTTCCTGGCCTGTTTTGCAGAAATCAAAATCATATGACGTGACTCGGTGTGACGCATGCCATGTTTTAATTCTGTGGATTTGGTTATTTCTTTATTTTGCTTTTTTTTTAGAAGTTTGGGCATTTTATTTTCACTCAATCTTCACTCTCTTTTTCCATGACCTTAATCGAATCAGATACCATTGACTGTGGTTACAAGAGAGGACATTGAAAATCTTCTCACATTGCATGCAAATCTTTTCTGCTGCTCAGAAATAAGGAGTTCCAAGCCGTGCATTTCCTGAGTACTCAGCAAACCTCTTTCACAACCCAATCTCATTGTTGAAAAATAAAACTCTGCCTTTCCCTTTGACGACATAAGTGCCTTAAACAGCAATGAAAAGACTCCAGAATATCAGTATTAGTGATGGTGGTATGGACTTTCCTTCACTAGTTTCTAAGTGAACCTCCAGGGTTGGCTGAATAACCTTTCACTTTATCTCCTGTGAACATAGATGGACATGATCAGATTCAATGATTTGAACACTATTGGGGAGAAATTCCACCTAGAATCATAGAATATTATAATAATAATGATAATCTTTGCATTTGATATAGCGCTTTTCACGTCTTCTAGACTCTCAAAGCGCTTCACAGAATATACTGTAAAGTGAATTGACTGTATATTTGTGGACGAAACACGGCAGCCAATTGCGCTCAGCAGTGTCCCACAAACAGTTGTGGATCGAGTAACCAAATTATTATTGGTTTTTTTCTTGAGATAATAGATTATTACAGCATAGAAGGAGGCCATTCGGCCCAACGTTCCTGTGCCAGCTCTTTGGAAGAGCTACCCAATCAGTCCTACTCCCCCACTCTTTCCCCATATCCTTGCAATGTTTTCCTTTTCAAGGACTTATTCAATTCCCTTTTGAAACTTGATATTGAATTTGTTTCCACCACCCTTTTAGGCAGTGCATTCCAGACCATAACTACTCTCTGTGTAAAAAAAATGTCTCCTCATCTCCCCTTTGGTTCTTTTACCAATTATCTTAAATCTATGTCCCCTGGTTACTGACCCACCTGCCAGTGAAAACAGTTTCTCGTTATCTATTCTATCAAGATCCTTCATAATATTGAACACCTCTATTAAATCTCTTTTATAGTAAAAATACACATTTTATAGTAAATCCTGTGAATCACTTTGAAATGTTCTCCTGACATGAATAACCTATATCAAGTGGAAGGATTATTATTATTTTATTTTAGAACGTCCAGAGATTGACAAATTCTTAAATACAGCTTTAATTTTGAAGATGGATTTTTCAAAATTCTTTTAAGAACTACAGAAAACCAACTTCAAAGTTAAGAATGAATTCAACATTTTGCCAAATTCTGAATGTCAACAGAGTAAATCTAAACCCAGATTTTTTTTGCGTATTCAGTAAAACCCCAGTTTACCGGACTCTGGGTATCCGGAATTCGCAACTAGCCCGTAAACTGGTATTGTAATTACACTTAGCCAAAAAATCTGGATTGCCGGATCGGATTTCCCCCCATCTATTAGTCCGTCTAGCCGGGATTTTAGTATTTATGTGCAACTCCACTGTTTGCACTGGTAATTCTTCTCTAGTCTGTGTGCACTTCTCATGCAGGGAGTGAAATTTCACCTGGGTCTAGAATTACTCCATATCTGTTGTGTTTTAGAGAGTGCAGAATTTGGCAAATCATTGAATTTGGCCTTGGCTTTGAAATCGTTTTTCGGTCGTTCTTAAAAAGAAACGTACAGAAAACCAGCTTCAATATTAAGACTTTACCAAATGCAGGACCTTTGAAATGCTACACAAATGGAGAAATTTACATCCAGATGGAAATGCATTTTGGATGTGAATTCCTGTTAAGAAAGGCCACAGTTGCGTACTCTGAAAGAACTTCCCCAGCAAACCTGACGATTTTGTTTCTAGTGAAAGAGTTGTGGGGTTCCTGTTTTAAAGCAATGGGAAAGATTTACAGGTCATCCACTAAAAGCCAGCTTATATATCTATCAGCCATGATGAAGTGCTGTTTTTAACATGACAAATCTCTACCATTCCTACCTCATAACATATTGCATTATTCATAAAGTTCTCTCTGATTTCATGTGGCTTTTATATGCCGATTCAGATGGCTAGAATATGTTTTATGACGACAATATTTATTTATTTATTCGGTGAAGCTATTATTCTGTTTCCTGGTGAGATAATTGTACATTTGAGCTCATATTAATGAAACTTTTCTCAAAGATGCTTGCACTAGATCAGAATTCAGATGTCACTAATGCACATGATGTGTTGGTGTTTAAAGAGAAATAGAGTTAAATGAGAGAGTGTCATCTAATCAAGTGATCACGTGGAGAGGGAAAGGGACCCGTCACTGTGTATTATGAATGGGATTTTCGCCAATTCATGTCATGAGTGGAGAACAGCATCATGACTACAAGAGCAGTGCTGTACTGAGCATCGGGGAGTGCATGGGCGGTGTTCCGTTTGAGGTAGGCCATGGGGAACAAAGTTTTGACCTGTCAGCTGGTAAATTCAATACCAATGTTATGAGTTGTGTGATTGTTAATATGGTTTCCTCCAACTGACAGCTGTGTAAAGTATAAGGCTACACATATCTATCTCCCTTCATAATTGAGACAATTAAATGGATTCTTAACATTCCCCTTCAACTCTTAAATAATTCACATATTTATATCATCTCCCCACTGCAAGAAAAATCAATAAAATCAGACAACAGAAACATTCAAATAAAACATTTACAGATAATAAAACAGGTTGAAAAGTACATGAAAATAGTTGGTCTGGATAATAGTGGGTCTGAAAATTCCCATTTTGAAACCTTGCCTTAATGTCACCAGAGAGTTCAGTACTTGTGTATTTGTTATGTGTTGGTCATATAACATCCGACTTCTACATAACTTTATATAAGTCATATATGATATGAATTATGCAAGTTTGACAATGCAAGTCATATTAAGTGTATGATCCCAGCTGATATGACCTGCGTGAGGTTTACTGAGGTTTACTATCGTTCTAATGAAATTTGGGGATAGACAACAACAAATTGCTTTTATATAGCGCCTTTCACGTCATGAGGACATCCCAAGGCACTGGACAGTCGAGGGTTTGTACTGGTGGGTGAATTCAAGAAGCTTTGGGACCAAGTGGGAGGGTGGGGTGGAAGATGATCAATGACACAGTCAACGAGGAATTTCCTGACGTGGTCCTTGAAGGGGGTAATGGACAAAGTAAACGCCTTCTAGGATGGAGTTCCAGAAGGTTAGGACAGAAAGGCTAAAAGACCGATGATGGGATGGGCAGAGCAGGGGACCCTGCAGAGGGGAGGGAAAAGGCAGGTTGGTATATTTTAGAAGGTCACAGAGATGGGGCAAGACCGTGGAGGGCTTTAAAAGTGAGTGTGAGGATCTTGAACTTGGAGCGGGAAGCCGGGCAAGGATGGGAGTAATAGGCTAGTGGAGTCTGGGGAGGAAGAGGATATGAGTTGCACAGTTGTGAATAATCTGCAGCTTGTGGAGGGAAAAGTTAGAAAGACCAGTGAGCAGAGAGTTAGCATAGTCAAGCCTAGAGGTGATAAAATCATGGATAAGGGTCTCGAGGGGAGAGTTATTGGCAGAGGCGGACAATGTTAAAATATTTTAAAATACACAAATTGCACTTTACAGTATACCCTGTGAAGCATTTTGATATGTCTCAGTGATGTGGTAAGGAGCTATATCAAATGCAAGAATTATTATTATATTATATAAGAGGAGGTTGTCCTTGGCCTCCAGGATGATCACAGAGTAGAAGGACGATTTTGTTGAGGTGAAGGTTGAGCAGTAGATTTGGTGCGTTCAGCCAAACTAGCGGTGGACCATTAAATTAGATATGAGCCAGGTGCGTTCAGCAACACGCACCTGTGACTTGAGGGAGAAGAGATGGCTGATGTACCAGGGGGACTTGTAGGAGTCGGAGACGGTGCGGGAAATGATGGAGGCAAGGATTTCTATTCGAGAGGGAGTTGTGGTGGAGAGTGACTGATGAGGAAAGGATGTTGTGAAAGAGAAATAGGAATTCAGATGAATTTAGGGCAGTGGAAAGGGAATGGGGAGCAGTTTTTTTCCACGGGTGGAAGGAGATGGAAGTGGGTTGACAGTTGTTTCTTCGGTTTTAGTGAATTTTATGCTTATAAGAATGAGGTAAGTGCTGGAAATTTTAATATTCCTGGATAGCAGGGTTGAGAAAATGCTCCCATGGAAAGCAATAGCTTTCCAGATACCTCATCGTCAGATAAGGTTCATTTTGATTTTAACAGGAAGATTGGTCATGCTGAGCCGACTCAAAAGACCTCTGCTCTGTACAGATGTCCGGCTGGAGATGAGGTCTCACAAATTAGTGTGGTGTGCCTGAATTTCCCTGCAGTAAATGGAGTTGTGTTGTGTTGGGCTGAGTTATCTTTATGTTGTGGAGCACATTCCAAGTAAGGAGACACCAGTAATGTTGGTTTGTTCTAAAAGGCTCCAAGGTGACATGTTTGGCAACAGAATGCCAGAATCGAGTCAACCCTCTGTGGCGGTCTCGATAGTCCAGTTCTTGAGCCAGGAAGGTCCACAGTATTCCAGAGCACTGCTGATGACAGCACAGCCAAACTGGCTCATAGTTAGGACTTGGAAAGGCAAGGACTCTTCACATCTAGCTCCCATTAACCCTGCAAACCAAAGTCCTAACCGATAGGGTGGTCCTAGCTGGACAAGCAGCGAGAAAGCTTGACAGACAGCGATATAAATGGCAAGCTGTGCGGTTTAAGTTGGTTAGACTCCTGCAGTATCCCAGCACACACTCAGGATCTCCGAGCCTTGCCAATGTGTGACTAATACTTTCCGGAATTCGTTAAGCAGAATGTGTCCCTCCAAGGATAGAGTATGCATTCTATTCCAACAAATATCTCGGGAATTTCGATGTATGGGTGGGACACACAGAATTCTCAGTTTGGATAGGATACACTTAAGCATGGACTTGGGTCTCCACAAATGACACTAGGAGGGAGACCAAAAAAAATTAATGTTGTTTCCTGAAGAGTGAGTTTTGAACCACACAGTTAGCATCAAATGCTCTGAGGTCAGGTATAACGCAATTGGATGTGGAGTAAAGCTCCCTCTTCTCTGATGCCACCAACATGGAAGAAAAAAATCCTGTGAGAACAAGTAATCTGAAATAAAAACCACAATGCTGGAATTGCAGTTAGGTGACAGAGGGAACGCTGCAAGTTTCTGGTGTGATCCTACATCATATTTAATGAAGGGTTTTGGTGACCAATAATAATGAGAAATTGTGTCTCTGTTCAGGATTTAGCACACTTGGTCCCAGCAGTCAATTTTGCCAGGAGAGGCCCAGCACTTTGTGTTGGAGTTGGCGATGCTCCCACAGAAACAACAATTCTGAGAAGCAAATTTTAACGATGAAGCTTCGGTAAGGATATCAGGAAAAGCCCTTAGTCTTCTGTGAGTGAGGATTTCATCCCACACTGAAAGTTGTACTGAATTCCATGATCAACGGACAATGTCCCATACACTTTCCTTTTGGTTATCCACAATCTATTCTCACATGAGTAAGAGAGCACTGTTTTTATCAGTATTTCTGAAAGGCTATAGATACACATTTCATAGATCGTTCTCCCCTGATCTCTTATTTTCTTATCTCCTGAAAGATGATACACTGAAACAGCAGAACAAGAAGGCACAGGGTTTAGAGTGCAAGAATTGCACCCGAGCTGCTCGGCTTCTACCTCCAGCTCGGGCGCAATCCTTGGACTGTCAAGCGCCTTGTCACATCCTCCAGACACGAAAGGCGCTATATAAAATGTAAATTTGTATTGTATTGTTCACACATATGAACTACCAGCAGAATTTCTTAGACAGCATTTGGGGAGGGGAAACTGGCTAATTTTTTCCTCTCTCTGTAGGGGGGGTGGTGTGGTGGTGGGAAGGCAGTACAAATTGTCGAGCCTCAACAGCTGCACTGGTTGAGATCAGGTAACTCAGCTCAGACTTGGCAGTGTACCTGAGACCTTCCTGGCTCTGTTTGGCTCCCATCCCCCGCGCTATCTTTCAAATAATGAAAACCCTTGTGATACCTCCGATATGCACCTGCAACCCAAAGATTATTAGGTTTCGCGAGCTGATGTGATGATAGTTAAATAGTTATTACAAAATAAAATGTGTGTTCTTCCTTTATGAAATGAGTGTTGTATAGTTCCTGCACTTTGACCTCAGCGGGATGTAAGCCTGCTTTGGCCCTCAGTAAGCACTGGCTATGGGCTATTTACTTGGCTTGGATATCGAATAATTACTGTACTTCAGTGGAAGAATGCACTTTTATTATTTAACAGATCTCAGGAACAGTCCAATATAAAAAAAACGCAAAATTACAAAAAATTATTTTGAAGGAATTATTACCCCCAGGAAAGCGATCCGCCAATCGACTAACAACCAGGTTCCTACTTACTGCTAGGTGAACAGAGGCGTGTGGAGTAAGGAAACTTTTTTAAGGAAACCCAGCGTTTTGCCCTGTCTGGGAATCGAACCCAGGTACTCTTGCTTGTGAGGTGAGTGCTCTAACAACTAAGCTACAGGACTCCACATACAGTGAAAAGGAACTAGTTAAATGAGGCAGAGCAAATACCTCTGTACACTGTTTGACCCTGTATACTTCCTAAGGGTTAGATGTGAGAGAGAAGTTATAATAATAACATGTTTGACGGTGAACACTGGTCTGTACGCTGCGTTATCCTGTACACTGGCTCTGTACACTGTGCGACTCAGGTCCCAGGTCGTTCTTGTTGGAGGTGGCTTGTAACCTCAGTACCAGATAGCTTTCTTTTCACATCCAGTATTACAGCTCCAAGGAAAACAAGTTTTTTTTCAACTCTGCAGCAAATATAAATATTGGCTTTCATCACCTAAAAGGAAGGAGTTAGTGCAGGTTGTTGTCACTCTGGAGCAGCAACGGCAAGATAGGCTATTTAAACATGTTCCTTCCTGCCACCTCTCAAAATGATGATGCATTTCACCCTGGAATATAACATCCTCGTCTTGGACCGCTGTTGTAAGATGCTGGTTGCAATCCATAAAATCGGAATCACACTCTAATGAAGCAAGATAGCTGTTTTTACTGTGAAATTCCTGAACATGCTCACAGCCTGGCTGGATCACTTGATGCACTCCAGCTCGAACCTGGGCTTAAAAAATAAGATGACTGACATCTAGATTGTTGCTGGTGTTCCTTCCTGGGTGCGGTGCACGTACAAAGCCAAAAGTTCATTGCACTAACACTGGGGATCATCCGCGTTCCTGTTCTCCTCTCCTCTACGGTCTATGCTGCAGCAACTAGAATTGTATGCAGTACTCGCGGTATGGCCTAAGCAGAGCTTGAGTATGACCCAACATTCCAGTGCCAGTTCAGGGAATACTGACTTATCCATGACAAATATCATATCACATGTTGCAAATTTGACCCCCTAGTTACTTTTGTGCTTGAGATATACAATAGAGTGTCCAGCAGCCGGAAGCATTGGTGCCTGGGACGCCGTGTTCAAGGAAAGAGCAGCTCTGGGTGTATCGCATTACAAATAACACTAAGATTCAGTGTGAAAAGGTTTCCCCCAAAGCCGCCCAGCAGAGTGAGCCGGCCAGTTCTGTATTTGATCCTAAATGGAAGTACAGAACTATACTAACTGGTGTCAAATGGCAGTTTATGTTTTAAATTCCCCAACTCATAAACTAGTCCTTTCCTCCTCCAATACAAGTTCAAGTTAAAAAAATAATTTTCGAAGTGCCTGGAGGAAAATCTGATTACACTTCAGCTATTTGTATCGATTCATCAACATATTTAAGAGCAAACACAGCATACATTACGTAGAAAGGAATGGAAAGGTATGGGAGGGCGTTAGGGAGTTCTGCTGAATGGTCTGTTTCCATGCTGTAATATTCCATGTAAATCCAAATAATTCCAAATCAACTTTCTAGGAGTTAGGTGTGAGAGTGAAGTTATAATAATAATGATAATAATTAATAATCCTTACATTTGATATAGCACCTTCTCACATCATTAAGACGTCTCAAAGCCCTTCACAGAATATACTGTAAAGTGAATTAATTGACTGTATATTTTATGGGCGAAATGCAGCAGCCACAGCACACAGCAATGTCCCACAAACAATTGTGGATTGAGTAACCAAATTGTTAATTTTTTTTAAGGGATTATTATTCCCGGAAAGTGATCCGCCAATCGACTAACAACCGGGTTCCTATTTATTGCTAAGTAAGCAGAGGCGTGTGGAGCAAGGAAACTAACCTGGGAATTGAACCCGGGTCCTCTCGCTTATGAGGCGAGTCTCTAACCAATACGCTACAGGACTCCATGTTACATTGCAATCTGCGCACCCCAAGATACTATAAATCATCAATTTATCTGGAGGATTGTTGCACAGAAGAAACTTGCTGGTCTTTTTGAATAGTATCACAGAATAATTAACATTTGTCTTGACAGTATAGTCTGGAGGATATGAGACATCTCTATGCCCTCCCCCATCCCAACCCTCAGCTCGGGTTCGAAATTCTGTCTGTCCAGCGCCAAGGGACGTCTCCCGACGTGAAAAGTGCTATATAAATGTCATTTTGTTGTTGTTGTTGAGATAGAGACTTGGTTTAACACCTCATATGAAAGACAGCATCTCCAACAATGTAGTACTCCCCAGTTAGCCCAGACGATGAAATCAAATTCCCCATGTGGAGATGAATCTCAAAAACTTATAACCAGAGGTGACATTGTGCCAATTGAGCCAACTGACAATTATCATGTCATGTAACGCAAATTCCACCTCCCTCCCACTGCTTCAGGAATAAGAATACTTCTGAAATCTGCATTGCAAATATTTGTCACATTAGCAGAGAGCAGGACCTGCCCTGATGGAGGTTTATCCTCGCTTGACAGTATAGTCTGGAGGATATGAGATCTCTCTATGCTCTTCCTATTTCCTTCATAGATTTAACATTAACGACAAGCATGTGTGCAAACATTCTTTAATCCTCTGCCAATGCAATTCTAATTAAACTACTGGATAGTGTACAACAGGGGCCTCCAAAACCTCCACTTTCTGCGCCTGCGGTTGGATTGGGTATGTGTTTCCCTAAACAGCAAGGTTGAGATTGGAGTCTTGGTAAGGGATTAGAAGTATTGGCACACAGGAACAATAGGAGACCATTCAGCTCATCGATCCTGTTCCACTTGTTTATTGGAAGTTGGCAGATCTTTTATTCCCAATGACCCTCCCTTTAGTTAGCTATACCCCTTTGTACATCATTGAACCTGCTCCATGTCACTTTAGCAGCTCTATGCCATCAACATTTGAACATTTACTATCTTCAGCTTTATCAAATACGGTACCCCGTTTTCTGCTCATTTGTGCTGATTCACAGTGACTAGCAGATGTTATGTATTTTTAGGCAAACTCCACTGCAAATGTTTTGGCTTGTAGTTAATTGTTACAAAATATGGTGACTTCTTAAAGTCATATCTGATTGGTCCAAATTCCGCAGAGGCTGTCCTTTTTGTACTTGTTGTGGGTTTCTATGAAGGATGAGAGCCATCAATGCTAAGTGATGGATCACCTTATTTACTCATCTCACTTGTATCAGTGTCAAGTGACTGCCAGGTCTAAGCTACATTATAATTATGTGCTCCAACAAGGCGCCTTACCCCCCAAGTTCAGAATCTCAGCTGCTGATCTCTGCTGCCAAGTTTCCTATTCCTCACTTCAGCCTTCTTCATGTCCTCTGAGAGACTGTTCATTTAGAGCTAATCTGTGCAGAGTTATGGTTGGGAGCATTTTATAATTTGTACCCATGCTGAGTTGGTGCTCAGGAGAAAACTCACCCTTACATATAGTGAGTGTGGAGGTGAAATGTCATGCTCATTTACCTGAATTGGATTTAAACCCGGATTCCAGAAATTAAAGGACAATGAGTTCACCCCCTGTGTAAAGCAGTCATATTGATTTTCAGAGCCAAGTCTTTTCTCTTTCCCTAGAATTATAGCTGGGTTTAACAGAATATGTGTAAAATCTATTTCTGTCCAGCACATTTGTATAGTAAAAGTTGTATCTTCTGGCGTCTTCACTTCTCATCTTAAATCACCAGAAAACACTCTTTAATGTTAATGATATCTCCTCCAAAGTTTCACATTACTTCTATAGGAGAAGATTTTTTTTGCAAGTTGATATTGGCTGTGAAGCTGATTGTTTTAACAGTTCATCAGAAGAAATTATGAGTGTTGTATTTCTCTACTTTTCAACACTTCTTATATGATTTAAAAGAAATAAGATTCATGCTCACGACTGCCTGCCAACACAGATTATTTCCATTAGAGCAGCCAGCACCAGCAATAGTGGCACTGGACTGCCCCATCACAACTACAAGACATTAAGTTAAATCCCTCACTGGACCAATTCAAATTTGGATTTGTGCTTCTGCCAGAGAGTGAGTTAACCCAGGCTCCTTCAGATTCTGATGTATTTCATCTGCCCAATGTCTGACATATTAGGGTTAGGGTCCTCATGATTAAGAATGTCTAATCCAGACTGAGCATTCCACATACCTATGCCATCTATTCATGGAAATGCTCTGTCTTGAATTTCCAATTTGGATCTACTATTTCTAATTCAGATTTGGATTTGTGCAAATCGCAGGGAGAGAGATACACCAGGTATCTTCACATTCGGATATAGGCTCTCTTAGGATGATCTTTCTCAATAGAAGAATTTATATTAGTAATAATTATAATCCTTGCATTGGACATAGACCCGGATCAAGTCATTGAGACATCTCAAAGCACTTCACAGAATATATTGTGTATCTTGTGGACAAACCATGGTAGCCAATTGCACATACTATAAATTTATAGTTTATATTGAACCAGTTTGAATTAGATAGAATAGAATACAGTTTACACTTATATAGCTCGTTCCATGTCGGGAGGACATCTCAACGTGCTTGATAATTCTGGGTAGGGACTGGAGCTAAAGGGGGTGAGGAGGGGAAAGATGGCCAAACGCATAGTCAAAGAGGTACAAAGTAATATGTTCAAGTTGACAGTAATGCATGGTTCATATCATGTTTTTTTCTTGAATCTATAGCATGTTTTTATGGTCTGTTTCAACAAGTATTTTTTACATTCTCCTACATCTTGGTGGTTTGGCTGATTTTACATGGGTTTGATTGCTGCTTACTTTTACCATTTTTTTGCTTTCAGATGATGTCTTATAAGGTTTAACTGGGATTTGATTCAGATAGTGGAAATCTACAGTTGATATTGATGAGAATTCAGATTCTATTTAAACGCAGATTCTCAGAAAAGGGCAAATATTTGGTTGATAGAAATAGAATTCACTCAACTTGGCAGATCAGCTATAGAAAATAAGTATTGACCACAAAAATAATTTAGGAACTGTTTAGGAGCCTAGAATTTACAATAGTATTCCCTCCACCATGTTTATCAAATACACAGTCACTACACTTTACATTATATCCTGTGAAACACTTTGAGAATCCCTCCCAGTGTCAGAGGTGCTATATCAAATGCAAGGATAATTATTGCTGTTATTAAATGAAATCAAAGATAGCAGGCTGTATCTGAAAAGGGAGGTGGGGCATGCCTGCCACCTAGTGACCAACAATTTAACACCGGCAATAGTTTTGAAATGCCGGTCCTCTTGGCTCAGGAATGGGACTATCAAGACTGCCCCAGAGGGTTGACTTGATTCTGCCATTCTGCTGCCAAGAATATCACACATGTGCCAGTTCCATCCCCTGGAAGATGGTCACTAGTTGTCATTTGATATCCAAGAAGTGTAGTTTGAGCCTTCACTAGGAAGATAGCTGATAGCAGAAATTTTCTATAAGCTTCCTTATAGCAGCACACTTGAGTTCTTGGCAAGAGGATGGTGGCAATGGTTTCATGAAATACATCAGATAATTGCCACCAACCTCCTGCCCACAACTCAGAACACAACCCTTCCCATTGAGCAATGGTTTCACTAGTTGGAGGTAGGAAAGCTTGAGCATCATCTTCTCACCTCTCTGCAAACCAATCAAGATGGATTCCAAGCCCTGGATACATGAACGTGTGTTCACAAATCCAAACTCCAAGTAGAGCCTCAGAGTTTCCTCATCAGCTATTGGATGGATATTTGCCTTCAGCATGGTGGGAGGAGATTAATAAGAATAATCATTATATTTGGTATAACACCTTCTTGTGGTGGAAGGAAGTCTCATAGTGCTTCACAGAATATGCTGCAAAGTGTAGTGACTGTGTCATTTTGTGGGCGAACCCAGCAGCCAATTTGCCCAGAACAGTGTCGCACAAACAACCATGAAGTGAATAACAAATTTTTTGGGGGAAATTAAAAACAGAAGTTGCTGGGAACATGCAGCAGGTCAGGCAGCATCTATGGAGAGAGGAAAATGAGTTAACATTTCAGGTCGATGACCCTTTGTCAGAAATATTTTATTTGGGGAATTTTGATCAGGACTCCCCTCTCCCTTCTCTTTTCAAATAATGCCACGGGATCTTTAATAACCACCTGAACTCACAGACGGTGCCTCAGTTTAATGTCTTATCCGAAGGACGGCATTTCCAACAATGCAGAACACTCCCAGCACTGCAATGGAGTGTCATCTTAGACTATATGAGTTCTAAGTTCTGACGTGGGACTTGAACACATAAACTTGTAACTCAGAGACAAAAGTGTGGCCAACTGAGCCATGCTGACACACAAAGGTAGTGTGTGACATACCAGCCACATTGATGTTCTAGAGATTCAAGTCCAATGCCGTTTACTCAGTGTTAGTTTAATCTACATCCTCATATGAGGTATTTTTGCTCTACAAGAGTTGGACAATAGTTTGTTAATTCAATGATCATTATTGATTCTTTCTGAAAACTCCCATTCTGAGAGACAATATATCGAAAAACATACCTTAAAATTATTTTCAACAAAATTTCAGTGATGTTGATCCAATCCTGAGCACATGGGATCACCATTTGAATGATATCCTTATCATGTAACAAGACTAAAAGCTAGTCTTGTTACATGACAAAATGTCACTTAGAGTTTTTGGACTGAACCTTTTAAACAAAATATGGTAAGTTTAGATATCATTGTGCTCAGACAGACTGTTGTTTCAACAACAAAGTATTTATGGTGTGCTGACCTGCCAGTATCATTGAAGTCTTTTGCTTGTTAAAGCTGGTGCATGGTGACTTGTGTTGTATTAAAATTCAGAAATTTGGAGCACTGTCTCTAACTCAGATATCTACTTCAATGCTCAAATTGTATAAGTCAGTTAAAAAAAAGTTTTTTTAATTTGGTTAGCTGTATTTCTTATACATACAGAAACCCATCGCAATGCTTAAGAATATCCCAACCAAACTACTGAGAGTTCTAAGTACGTATGGTTTCCATTTATCTGGTACAAAATTCGACTGGGTCCTAAACGGACTATTTTTNCTTAATCCTGGAGAGTTTAGGTGCAGGTTGGCAAGCGCCTTTAAGCGCTCTGAGACTCTACCTGCATGGAGGGCGCTATATAAGTGGAAGTTGTTGTTGTTGTTGGCAAGAGCCAAGACTTGGGACCCTGACTGTACGTTGGTGTAACTAGCTAAAACTGTGCAGCTTACCATTGCAAACAAAGGCAAGCTTCCTGCAGCTTATCTAGGACTGATCTACGTGTTACAACAATAACAACTTGCAATTATATAGTGCCCTCCACGCAGGGTAGAGCCACCGAGTGCTTGACAAATGGCGGAGCATGACTCCGAGCCGGCACGGTAACGCCTTCCAGCAGCTGTCACCCCAAATCTCAGAGTTTCCTCATCAGCTATCTGAGGGGCATCTGCCTTCAGCTTGGTGAGAGGCCCTTTACAGGGCAGCTTGTGATGTGCCAATTACTTACCTTGATGTTTTTGAGGTCCCAGTTTAATGCTGTGATTCAGGTTTGATCAATACCAGCTGCTTAATCCAGGTCCTCATGCGTGGGGCCTTGGCAAATAGACTTGATCACTGTGAAGCCGCCTCCACCTCCAGGGAACTTAGTGACAGGTCAGTGTAGGCCAGAGCTCTCCCTCCCTGTAGTCGCTTCCCTTGTTTTCCACAAATCCACCTCACTGCTTGATCCTGGACTTTGCAAATGGGCCATAAGAAGCACCTCCACTGCATTCCCAGGAGTTCAGATCCATAAAGGACTGTTTGCACACAGGTCTTGTATGCCTTAAGCTTGACCTGCATTGGGACCTTGCTGTCCTTGAAGACAGATGAGCATGACCAGACTGCCTTTCACCCCTTCTCTGCATGTCCTTCACAACAGTCAAGCAAAAGTTGGTGTCCACCATAATCCCCAGGTATTGATAAGAATCAACAATTGGGACTGATGCCCCTTATATTTTCTAATCAATACACCTCATGTCTTCTCTTAAGCCGTGCAGAACCATGATTCTGCAGAAGGTCCACGGGTGAGTCAGCCAACAGCACAATATCATCCACAAACAGAATCGCTGCAATCCTGTCAGAAAGGCCTGGAACAGATACACCAAATCCGTTCGCCTCAATGCCATCCAACACGTCATTGATGAACACATCAAATAGGGTGGGTGGCAATGGCCAGCCTCGCCTTACCCCAATTTCAAGAGGGTTGGGCTCAGTGAGTCAACTATTAACCCTTCCCCAATCCTCACACTGGAATAGGATATTTTGGATAAAATGTAAAATTTGGTTATGTGTTCCCATGGCTTCCAGTTTCATCATGAGACTTCAAGAGGTAATAGGTCGAAAGCCTTGTAGAAGTCAATGAATGCAACGTAGGTAGATTTCCTGATCAAACCTCAAAGAACCTCCAATGCAGGCAATACATGTGTAGTGACTACCTGAAGCACCACTTTAAGAGCTACTGAAATCAGTGAGATCCTTTTGTAGTTCTCAGTCTCACTAGAGTCATCCTTCTTGTGGAGAGATACCACAATTGCACTCTGGAACCTTGACGGAGTGCATGTTTCAGGGAGGGTTATGTTGATAGTGCTTGGAAGATGGTTCCAAGGCGAGTTGGAGATTCCTTGCTTGGATCTGGGTACATAAGTCAACATTGGTACATAAAACAACACTTGGTGGCAAATTTAGAATGTTTCTTTCTCCAGTACTGGTGCCTCATCTTCATGAGCACATTTCAGCACTAATCTTTAGTCTTACTGTATGACCAAGTGGTGGAAGGAATTTAACCGTTAGCCTATTTCTTGTGTAGAGTACATTGTTTAACAGTACTCTATGAAGCTGCAAGCTGGATCCACAAGTGTAAACACCAGTCTGGGACTTAACTGTCAACTCACATTCTGAGACATTCTGAAAACTTCCAGCTGTGCTACTTATAATAGAAGTACAAAAGGAAAGCCTGTCATATCCTTCCTTCAAATGGAGACTATTTCAGGCACTCTGTATTGTTCATTGTGTCTAGTAGGCACAGCAGATGTGTAAGACAGAATGCATTCAAATGCACGAAATGGCGTAAGCTGATACAAAGAATGTACAGCACGGAAACAGGCTATTTGACCCAACCAGTTTGTGTTGGTATTTATACTGCACACAAGTCTTTGCCCATTCCTTACTCTGCAGAAATGAATTATTTGTTCTAATATAATGCAAACTTAAGTAGGCATAAATACGTACTCTTAATTTATTGAATGCTGAACATTCTTCATTTTCCCTGTGTTTCAATATCATTTTCATTCTTTTGATGCCTGGGAGCACTGTGCACCTTTAGAGTATACATGGACATCCTTGGATGTCTTTACTGCTTAGGCAAAGTGACTCTCTTACCCTAGTGTCCTGATCTCAAGCACCCTTTCTGCTCACCTGTTCTACATTAGAAGATTTCCTCTGTACATTTGTATATCTAAATAGCTCAGGTGTTGATCACCCTCAGAGTAAAGTAATGCTTCCTGATGTCTGTCTGAAAACTGACAATCACCCTTTATCTGTGCCCTCTTATCCTGCTGTTTTGTGATTTCCTTGATTCTGTATTGTGCTTGATGGCCTGGACGAGACAGGCCAAGTGTTGCTGAGAGAGAATCCAAGTGTACTGTTAGTTCATCCTGGCACCTCTCAGTGTGTGATGTGATGTCCTGCAGGCATAGACACACTCAGTGATGAACTTTACCACACTCTGTAGACCGATGAAGGAAAACATTTTGATTTTATGTGGCCATAGCATCAACAATCCACATGAACAGTGGATATTCTGCAAAGATGGAAAATCAACAGATGTTCCCAATGGAAAAATCTATACATAAAAGGATTTTAATTAGATTTTGAAGGTGAAATGAACAAATAACTTCAATCTGGCAATCCCAGTGCTAGATGTGATTGAGCCTTTCTTTGAGATGTTAAGAATGTGTACAATCTACTATCTGCTTGGGTAATTCTGTAATGCAGTATTTTACTCTCTGTAACTTCAAAACCGAGAATTACCAAGAATAGATATTTCCTTGCTTATGTTCTGAATAATAGTTAATAAAATAATAGTACCTATAACTTCAAACATATAAAAGTGTATCATAGGTACATGCAATTACTGTCAAGTGGAATAACTATATTTGTAGGTAAAATGTGGCAGCCCCAATTTGCTTACAGCAAAGTACACACTTAGTCATGAAGTGAATAGGATTACAAAAATTTGTACTCATATTCATAATATTTAATATTGTAAGGGAGTAATATAGTTGGATTTGGTTATTATATCTTTACTTTATTCAGCATTACCATTGGGAAGCCCTAATAAAAATTCTTATTAACATTAGAAACGATAATCTGAATAATCGCTTTCAGTCTACAGCAGCAATCACAAGGTAAACATAAAATTGATGCATTCCCTTGCCCCATAGACTACTGAGAATTGTACCTCCAGAGCTTTACTACAATACAGATAGCTGCTCCGATCACACAATTGATGGGACATGTTTATTTACCTTTATTACAGGTTATAACACTTGTAAAATTAGAAGAACCCCTTTAGTTTTCAGCATTTTATAATTTTATCGAGAACGTTCCTTTCTGGAGTTAGTTTTCAAGAAGTGACTAAGAACTGGTACAGATCTCTCTGATTTGGGGGAAATCAGCTGTTTGCAATATCCCACTAAGGCATGTAATTCTCACACAAATGCTGTTTAAATCATAAATTATGCTTCCCCGGTAGCTCAATTGGTAAATTTGCTGCCAACAGTGGTATAGGCCAACATACCCTCAATGATTAGTCCCCAATGGAGCCAGGTTGGTGCTTGTGTTCAGGAGAGATATTGTAGGTGTAAAGCATTCAGCAAAATGTCACAAGCTTGTTTTCACAAAGGGGACAGGGGACATGACTAGAACTGTGTTAGCTGAGTAGAGGGATGGGCAGAGGAGTGGGGTACAAGCATATCAGAGAGGTAAGGAGATACAAGATCTACATCTGAGTGTGAGGACCTTGAAATCAATCCATTTGGGACAGGAGGACAGTTTTCACATAGCCTCATGGGATCACTAGCGTCTATCTGAAAAATGTGCAGATGGTACCATGGTTTAACGTCTCATCTGAAGGGCACCTTCTACAATGCAGTGCTCTCTCTGCAATACACAAAATTAGCCTAACGTAATATAACATAACATGTAGGAGCAGAAGTAGGCCATTCGGCCCTTCGAGCCTGCCCCGCCATTCAATCATGGCTGATCTTCTAATCTAACTCCAGCTAATAACCTAACCCTGCCTTATCCCCATATCCTTAATCCCTTTTGCAATAAGAAATCTATCTATCTCAGTCTTGAATATGTTCAAGGACTGAGCGTCAACAGCCCTTTGGGGTAGCGAGTTCCATACATTCACCACTCTTTGAGTGAAGAAGTTCTTCCTCAACTCAGTGCGAAAGGGCTGGTCTCTGATTTTAAGGTTGTGACCCCTGGTTTTAGTTTCTCCAACCAGGGGAAACAATCTCCCACTATCTGCTCTATCATGCCCTTTGATGATCTTATAGGTTTCTATAAGATCCCCTCTAATTCTTCTATATTCTAGAGAATATAGGCCCAAATTGGTCAGCCTATCCTTGTAGCTCATCCCCTTCATCCCTGGTACTAACCTAGTAAATATACACTGCACCCTCTCCAAGCCAAGTACATCTTTCCTTAAATAAGGAGACTAAAACTGCACACAGTATTCCAGGTGTGGTCTCACCGGGGCCCTATACAGTTGCAGCAAGACTTCCCTACTCTTATACTCTAATCCTTTCATAATGAATGCTAACATACCGTTCGCCTTCCTACTTGCTCGCTGCACCTGCAAACTAACTTTCTGTGATTGGTGTACAAGGACACCCAAGT
Organism: Callorhinchus milii; assembly: GCF_018977255.1. Taxonomy (NCBI): domain Eukaryota; kingdom Metazoa; phylum Chordata; class Chondrichthyes; order Chimaeriformes; family Callorhinchidae; genus Callorhinchus; species Callorhinchus milii. Next base: position 38,683,411 of record NW_024704743.1, read on the forward strand.
CCCTCTGGACGCTAACACATTCCAATCTCTCCCCTTCTAAAAAATAACCCACTCTACTGTTTTTGCTACCTTGGTGGATGACTTTGCACTTCTCTACATTATACTTCATCTGCCACCTATCTGCCCAATCACCTAACCTATCTATGTCTCGCTGCAAGACTATGAGCTCTGGATTTAACCTGGGGCTTGTACTCACAACCTTCTAACCCAGAGGCAAGAGCCTTACTAAATGATTCAATCTGATAACATTTTACATATTTTATTTCTGCTGACTTTTTAGAAGTTTGAACATATTGTCAAGTATTGTGTTTTTAGCCATCATTTCTTGTATTTTTAGTGTTTTACACCCAAGTGATAAGTGACTAAAGAAACAGGGATATTTGTTTGGCTGGCAAACAACTAATGATTCCACCAGCATCTTGGAAATGCAATTATACGATTCCTGGGAATGGCACAGAGGATTTATAGGATCAATGTTTTATTTACTTTTATTATTTTTTCTTGTCATGGCAGTTCAGTCCCATGTACTTGCCCACAGATAAGACAGCTGACCGCTGAACTATAGGCTGCTGACAGGACTGCCAACAGCAACGATCTTCAATGTTGAACCGATAGACTATATCCTATGGGACGAGGCAGATGCAGCAGTAAACAGTCCTACTATGGGGTGGCTCGCCCATAAGGTCAGAGGAGAATTGAATAAATAACAGATATGTGACAAATGATCATCTAACCCTGAGATGATGGCAAAATAATATCTTCATACCACATTTTCGAAGATCCACCGACTAATGTGGTGTTCCTTTGGATCAGATACTGGGACAGGCTGCACACAAAACCCAGCCTCAAGTCTGAGTTTATGCAAATGTAGCCAGTCCAGCAGAGCAGATTTGGCTCAGGTTCGGCCTCTGCGTTATTTTCATAGTTGATTAACGATACTCTACACTGGCTCAATCTCCTTGCCAGCATGCACAGAAGGAGACGCTCAGACTGGCCAGTGATTCTCAGCAACCTTTGCTTCTGAGCAGCATGAAGAGCAGTGAGTCACTATACGGATACTGGAACAGTGGAAGAGTTGGCTGTGGAAACCTGATTCTTTTCTTCAGTAGCTGTATTTATACTGTACAGTGAAACGCGACATTCAAACTTCCTGTAGAGATTGCTTCTCAATGGCAACATTTATAAAATATGCATTTTGCTACCAGTGTTTGACAACGAGTGAAATACTGAGTTTGGAAATGTCAGCCTTGAAAAGGAATACATGGAAGTTTTTTTTTAAACATTCTGCCCTTTCTCTATATGAGCTTAGTTTATTGAAGAAATGTGCATGGTCTATTAAAATAATGATATATGCTCACTTTCATCAATATACGTTTCACTCACAAAATATACAGTCAATTCACTTCACAGTATATTCTATGAAGCACGTTGAGATATCTCGAAGGTGCTGTATCAAATGCAAGGGTTATTATATTACTGCACCATTACATCAAATGTGGTAGCCAATTTGCACACAGTTGCACTCAGAAAACCTTGAAGTCAATGATCAATTTTATCCGGTGGATTGCTGGCCAGGACACTGGGGGAAACTCCTTTATTTATTAGAGTAGTGCAATGTCCAGCCGAGCAGGCAGACAAGTCCTTGGTTTTAACATCTCATCTGAAGAACCGCATTTGCAACAATGCAACAATTCCCCAACACTGCCTTGGGGTATCAAATTAGACTGTGAGTACAAAGGCCCAACATGGGGCTTGAACGCACAATCTTCTGACTCATAGGCAAGAGCGCTACGAACTGAGCCAGGCTGACACAAACTGACAGTAATTTCTTTGGTACATCAAAATGTCAATAAATCTGGATATCAGTAATCAGTACATTGACAGTATTGCATTAGTGCATCAATATTCCAACATATCAGGACATAAGTGCAATAGGATCTCAACATAATATATGGTTAGAGATATAGCTCAGTAGAACAAATTGCTTTTATATGGCATCTATCACATTGGGAGGATATCTCAGGCTGCTGGACAGTAAAGACGTTGTACACAAGCTGAGGCCCATGGCGATGGGTTGGAGGGGGTGGGGGGGGGTGATGTGGGGTGCCGTCAAAGAGGAAGGTCTTGAGAAGAACCTTGAAGGAGGCTAGGGAATCAATGAGGAGAAGGGACTCTGGGATGGAGTTCCAGAGAGAGGTATCAGAAAGGCTTAAGGCCCGATTTCTGATGGTGGGCTAGGCAGGGCACTGGATGTGAACCAGGCCACTGCCTGCTGAGAAGAGGGAGCGGACAGGTTGATAGAGTCTAAGAAGGTCACAGAGGCAGGGAGGAACAAGATGGTGAAGAGATTTGAAAGTGAGTAAGCAGATTTTGAACTCAATCCTTTGGGGGATGAGGAGTTAATGGAGCTGGATGAGGATGGAGGTGATATGCTTGCAAGAGTATCACTATATCAAGATATAATGCAATTCTATTACTTTTAGCTGTCTCTGGATGACTCACTCAAAGGAGACAATGCAGAGCACCCTCCAGCAGTACATTGGAGTGTCAGACTCGAGCAAGTGAGTTCAAATACTGAAATGGGGCTTGAATTCGCAACCTTTTGACTCAGAGGTGACTACACTTTACAGTAAATTCTGTGAAATGCTTTGAGATGTCCTCCTGGTATGAAAAGCCCTATAAGAAATGCAAGAATTCTTCTTATTATTGTTTTTATTATTATAAACCACAATATGATCCATCCATTCTATTATACCATTAGGAAGGTTTATGTTGTTACCTGTGTCCTTAATGCATATTAGGGAAACATCCTAACCGGTAACTAAAATTAATTTATTAGGTTTTTACTTATTGGTCTTGGCTGAAATTAAAAATTATCTAGTAGAATAAATAAACAGCAACAACAATAATAATAATCCTTGCATTTGATATAGCGCCTTATCACGTCTTTGAAACATTTCAAAGCACTTCACAGCATATACTGTTAAGTGACTTGATTGTATATTTTGTGGGTTTATGTCATGGTTTAATGTTTGATATCACTTTATGGCAAAACAAAACCAAGTTTGGTAACAGCCTGATTATATAGTATGTTATATACCCTACTTCATTCATTTACATCAGGCAGGCAAGTTCAGTAAAGGTGGTTTACTTTCCTATCCACGGTACGGTAATTACTAATGAAATGCAACAGTTCAAGTTGGGCACCAGTGGTTTACACATCTCCTGCTATTGGTGACTCTCCTTAGACTATAGCGATCATGAGATGGTATTGAAAACCCTTCCTTGGGGAAAGCCTGAGTCTGAAGGTCTGTGAGCGGCTAAGGCCATATCAACCTTTCCACTTCCTCTGTCAGCAGGCTCTGGCCTGCGCCACGACCTCCGCTCACTTGCCCCATCGGCGGTCAGGTCTTTAGTCTCTCTGCCCCCATTCTCTGGAACTCCATCCCATAGTCTCTTCACCTTGCTCCCTCCCTTGCCTCCTTCAAGGTACATCTAAAGACCCTCCCCTTCGATCGTGCTTTTGGCTACCCTCCAACCCCTACCCTCCCTGCCCTCCATCCCTCCTGATCCCATACACTTGCTCAGGTCCAAATACCTGACTCTACAGCACTATGGGACGTCCTCCCAAAGTGAAAGACGCTATACAAATGTAATTTGTTGTTGTTGTTGAAATATTGTGTTACTAGTGCCTTGTCACCAAAATACGTGCTTTGTGATATGAACAACGGGAAAAATCTTTTACATCATACTGTTTTGTGAAACCTTGTTTCTGACCCAGGTCACTTGGGAGCCAAGGACTTATGCGACAGTGTGTCTGACGTACAAGGTCATCCTTGCTGAAAATCTAACTTACATTGCAAGGTGGTTTTTTTCCAGGGTATAAGCTACCACATTCTAAAGTAATGGCTTCCCAGCCCCAATATCACTTGCTTTGTTTGTACATAAACTATTTTCCTTGATATATACTCATTCTCTGTGCTTGTGTCAATTTGTATGTAATCTGCATATAGCAACATTCTCATTCGTAATGAATCATTTGAGTTCAAATTCTCAGAAGTCATATTTAGAATGAACAACGGTTTGACCAGGTCACACCTGGAACAATGTCTTTAGTTACAGTTACTGCAACAGAGGTTTCTGAGGCCCTCGAGGTCCTCCTCCTCATGAAAGGTGGTAGAAGAGAACAATAAGGTGATCTCCAGTTGTGTAGGGTGAGATATACCCTATAAGGAACAAGCTGAACCAGGGCCCTTCAGGCTTGAGAAGAGATGTAACAGAAAGGCCGTTATCCAGCTTTTTTACATTATATAGCACCTGCCACATTGAAATTGCTCAAAACACTTCATAGGTAATAGCTATAAGGTGTATTGAGTGTTTTAGAGACACAGCAGATAGTTTGCACATTGCATGGTCCCACAAACAGCCATGGCTTCAATGACCATATTACTTGGCCAGGACACCGGGATAAACTCCCTTTAACTTCCAGTAAGATAGACCCGAAGACTCTGGCCATTCAGTAAAAACTAGGTGCCATGTCAATGGGACTAGGAGAGATCTAGGAGAACGAGGATCTCGGCTGACCAGGGCAAATAAACCTTGGAACACTATTGCTAAGAAAACAAATCCCACAGGACCTTAAAGATACAAGGTTAAAACACAATGGCTATGTTCGGCCCCTGAGTGGAGCAACAACAACAAATTGCATTTATTTTGCACTTTTCATGTCTGGAGGACATCCCACGGGTTTGCACCCAAGCTAGTGGTTTGAATCAAGAGGAGTGGAGGGCAACAACGGTGGGATCGGAGGATGACTGAAGACATGGTGAAAGAGGAAGGTCATGAAACAGGCCTTGAAGGATGCAAGGGAGGAAATGAGGTGAAGGGTTTCCGGGATGGAGTTACAGAGGGCGGGGGCAGAAAGCCTTGAATGCCTGTCTGCCGCTGATGGGGTGGGCAGAGTGGGGGACATTGAATGGGTCAGTGCCTGTCGAGCAGTGGGAATGGGCAGGTTGGTAAGGTTTTGGTAGGTCACAGAGGTACGGAGGAGCAAGACCACGAAAGGCTTGGAAAGTGAGGATGAGGATAAACCACTTACCTGCTAAGGAGCGCCACCTATTGGTATTCCTAAATGCCTTCATGAAGAAAAAAGTTCAAAAACATTTTGAATCCTGCAACATTTACCCCATTGTTTTAATACGTCATAAACTGCAACCATAACAACCGCCTGCTTGGAATGGCTTGGGAGTAATCTTAAAATCACACCTTTGAAACTGAGCTGAAACTTCTATAATGACAGCACACTTACAGTTCTATTAACATCTTTCACACTATAATTGGTCATTCGCTAAGTAAACAAGAATTTCAGGCTTGCACGATGGAAATTTTCCAACACCACCCATGGCCTTTAACCCTTTTTCCCCTCAATAAGCTACACGTCTCCAGCAAATCTGTAATGGGCAGCAGGGTGGCGGAGACCTAAGGGTACAACAGATGCAATCATTGCTTAAGAATTTGTAGATACAAAATCTATCGCAACCTGTGCTCCTTTGCTGTGTGGAAGTGAAGGGAAAAGATTGTATGTTAGGAGTGGTTTGGCAAGCTACATGGAAATATTTGTAATGAGGCTCATTGTGTTTTACTGTATTGGCATTTGCTTTCCTGTGTGCTATATCTCTCACTTCCGTGATATGGAAACTGCCACCCAGCTTCTTTGTGACCGGCTTGGTGTGTGAAGGTTGGGAGCTAGCCACTATGTACGATCACACAATTGTTTCGATTCAGACACAAGAATTTTATTTTAATAAAAAGGCCTGGCTATTTAATCTCCAATTCTAGAACAAAAACGTATTGTTAGCTGCAAAGCTACAAGATTTCCCTTTATTTATGTAGAATGGGCTGCTTGCCAAGCTCATAACTATAAAGAATGATAGTTTTTTAATTGGCTTGTTTTCAATAGATTGCTTTATTTAGGCATAATTTAGAGATTTTACAATTTTCAATGAGCAAATATCAGAATCTAAAATGTTTTCTTATGAGACAAGTAGAACTACACAGAGCAGAATTAAGGAAAACGTGTTTAATTCTAAGAGTTTTTTTTTGGTCAGCTGGGTGTCTGGGAAACCCATCACCATGCTTAAGAATAACCAAACCAAACTCAGATTTCCATGAATCCCACCTGCACATGGAAATCTCAGAGATAGGTTATTGGAATGAAATGCACATTCTCTCCTTGGAGGGACGCATCCTGCTTACCTAATTCTGGAAAGTATTAGGCGCAGGTTGGCAAGGCTTGGGGATCCAAGGGTGTTCATTGGGGTACTGCTAGAGTCTAACCAGGTAAAACAGCAACAACAAAATTACATTTATAGAGCGCCTTTCACGTTGGGAGGATGTCCCAAAGCGCTGAACAGTCAGGTGTCAGGGCCTGAGCATGAGGGATGAGTGGTGTAGGAGTGAGGGAAGGCAGAGAGGTGGGAGGGAGACCAAAGACACGGTTGAAGAGAAGGGTCTTGAGACCGGCCTTGAAGGAGGCAAGGGAGGAAGCGAGGTGAAGGGACTGTGGGATGGAATTCCAGAGTGTGGGGGCAGAGAGGCTGAAAGCCCGGCCACCGATGATAGGGCGGGTCGGGTGGGAGACATGGAGCAGGCTGGAGCCCGATGAACGGAGGGAGCGGGCAGGTTGGTAGGGAGTCAGCAGGTCAGAGCGTAGGAGGGGGCAAGGCCATGGATGGTCTTAAAGGTGAGGACGAGGATCTTGAACTCCATCCTCTGGGGGATGGGGAGCCAGTGGGCGAGTCGGGTGAGGGTGGGAGTGATGGGGTCACGGAGCCTGGTCCATGAGAGTACATGAGCTGCAGAGTTTTGGATGATCTGCAGCTTGTGAAGGGAAGAATTGGGAAGGCCGATGAGGAGGGAGTTCCTGTAATCAAGCCTTGAGGTGACATAGCTTGCCATTCATATCACTATCTGGCAAGCTTGTCCAGCTAGGACCACCCTAACCATTAGGGCTTTGGTTTGCAGGATTAATAGGCGTTGAGTGGGATGACTCCCTGCCCCCATTGACTGGTCTACCCCTCTAGGTCCTGCTGATGAGCCAGGCCGGCTGTGCTGTCATCAGCAGTGCCCTAGATTACTGTGGACTTGCCTGGCGGCATGACACCTTGGAGCCAGTTCAGCTTCAAGGAGACCCCGCTTCTCTCCACCACCCCTCACGCCTCCCCGCCCGAAGTAGGATGAAAAAATAATGTATTTCACAACAGAATGACTTGTTAGTTAGCTCAGTGAGAAGCACTCTTGTCTCTGGGTCAGAAGGCTGTGGGTTCAATCCCCACAGTTGGCACTTTGAGCTCACAGACTAGACTACACTCAATGTTGAGGAGTGCTACTTCGTCCAAGTTCCTGTCTGCCTCTTTAAGTGGATATTAAAGAACCCATAGCAATATTAGAAAAGAGAAGCGAATTTCACAGATGCTACAGATAAAATAGGTCACTCACTTCTTGGCTGTTTGTGGGACAATGATGAGTGCAAATTGGCTGCAGATGACCACCTACAAATATAGTCACAATACTTAACAATAATTTACTATAAATGCGGAGATGTTTTGATGCTATAGGTGCTGTATCAAATTACAATGTGAAAAGATTGTGTTGTTATAACTTCTGGATTGCATAACTTCATACTCAGTTTCCTGTTCATAAATGTGTTTTTTTTTAAAAAAGAAACTAGGTTTCAACTGTTTCCAATAAGGGGTATTATGAGGACAAGGGCAGTTTAGCCCCACTCAGCCCCACTGTTTATCATCTCTATTGAAGAGACTGGCTGCTATCTTATATCTTTCTTCAACATGAATGAAATTCAGGAAGGGCATTGGGGTTCTGCAACAGATTGTACTTTAAAGTTCTGGGGTCTGATCAAGAGATCAATCCCAAACTGTGTGTGCCAGACCTTACTCTGGGCTCCATACCTAGAATGATAATAATCCTTGCATTTGATATAACACTTTATCACGTCATTGAGACATCTCAAAGCCTTTCACAGATACACAGTAAAGTGAATTTTGTGGGCAAAACGCAGCAGCCAATTTAGCACAGCAATGTCCCACAAGCAGTCGTGGATTGAGTGGCCAAATTATTATTATTTTTTGCGTGTGTGGTGAACAACAGGTGCGGACAAGATCGGACTGGATTGTGATGCCTCCCAATGTCACAACGCAAGTTCATACATGCAGAATAATACACTCTAGAGACCAGAGGGCAGCCCTTGCTTGAATGGCATTATCAGCACAAGAGATTGCAATCGCTTTATCTGGCTTGGACATCAAAAGAGCATCCCTGTGGATGTCGATGTGGGGCATATTACCTTGGAGAAAATCAGCCTGGAAAATCTGGAATTCCAAAGCTCAGGGAGAAAGGAACTTTACAAAAAAAGTAGGAATGGGGATGGGGAGGGGAATCTTGTGGAAAACTCCAATGTATTTTCCGTTTCACATTTGAACATGTAGTTTCTATTCTGCTTTGTAAAGAACCAGGTAGTGAGGATTGATGGTGTGGTAAGCAGCAGAGATTAGTGTGACCTCTCTAGTTAGAATGAGAACTTCATTAAAAACACTTATTTTATTCTCTTCAGCTACTCTCTGTTTTTCTTCTGGTGTTAAGTCTAAAACGCTTGCAATTTTTTTTTACCATGCCTTAATTCTGTCCTTTGGATGAGATGTTAACTCAAGGTCCAGTCTGTCTGTTCAGGTGGATGTTAAGGATCCTAAGGCACGATTCGAAAAGAGGAGGGAGTTTCTCCTGGTGTCCTGGCTAACAATTCTCCAGATTAAAAAAAAAATTCATGGCTGTTTGTGGGATATTGCTGTGTGCAAATTGGCTGCCATGTTCATGTACAGAATAGCAACAATTTGCGCACATCAAATACACATTCACTACATTTTAAAGAAAAAAACTGTGAAGTGCTTTGAAATGTTTCTACACAATGAGGTGCTATATCAAATGCAAGATTAGATTTAATGATTAGAATTTTTTTAAATTAATTTACAAACTACTAGTAAACATTCCATGCTGGCATCTCAGCTTATCCTATTTACCTGTTGTACAGTAGCATAATTCCACTTTGTTGCACACTTATTTTATAACAGGTGGATTTTTCTGCAAAGTTCAGTATAATTTTGCAAAAAAGGATTGTTTGTGTAGAAAGAAGCACAAATGGTACAGAACGATAAGACTTTATTACCACTAACTTAATTAGTTAGTAGAGTTAGTAGAGAAGTTGCCACATAGACTAGGCAAGGCTAACCTGTGCTGATATTACCTGAGATTCCACCTTGCTTACTCTGTGAGCCCATTTTCTCCTAAATTGAAGATTGAACCAAATTCTTAAATTTAATCTGGAAGCTGCTTTTTTTTCAAGAACTGCAGAAAACTGGAAGTCTGCAGAATCTTAAATTGTTGGAATTTGAAATGTCAGATCATAGTGTGGCCAGCAGTCCCACAGTACAAAAACTTATTAGTAAGCTCGACACAAATCTGATAACATCCTAACTTGATAACAGCCATTAATCGGCAGAAAGAATCATTTCACTAAATGTTTACTGAGCGCGACTGAAACCTTTATTTGTAAATGTGTTTCATCCAACCCCAGAGTACGTTTGTTTCCAAACAGTTGATTTGACCTGCTAGAAGTGATGTTGCAAGCCAGCGTCCATTGCCTTGAGCATCTCACGCCTTAAATTAACTCAGTATAATTCCTTTGTAACATTCAATTAACTAAAAGCTCATGCCACTGAAGCGTTGAGTTAAACTGGGGAACTTACTGCACAGATCTCATAGTAATTTTTGCTATATGGGGTAATTAAAAGTAATTTAATGTAATTAAATAAAGCAAGGGGAATGTGCTTCAAGGTGGCAACAGATCTCTGGATTTATGATATTTGTTGCAAAAGGAAAATTATTTGCACTGAGTAAGATAAATTTATTTTACAACTCAAGTCAACTTAAGTTTCATTTCAGTAACCTTTGAACATATTCTGTGCGAACGGTATTCAATTTCTTTTATTGCTCTAGGTAAATTTTCTTATACTGGATGTATATTGTTCACATCTTCAGCAGATGCATACACAAAAAGGGTGGGATGAACAGGCAGTTTAGATTTAATTGTTTTAAGCAAGGAGTAGTGATTATGAGGAACAGACTACCCTTGGAAGCAGATTGTGTCAACAAGTTTAAGAGGGAATTAAATAACGATTTGGCAAAGAATTCATTTGAGGTTTATAAGGGACATAGGACTATTTATTATTTGCTCAATTTTATTTTATTTACTTTGGGCCTGTCGCCTTTCCCAGGAGTACATTTCCATGTGCTTAATAGGAGAAAGCTGGCAGATGATAATATAAAATATATACTTCAGTAGTGGGGAAAAATACTCTGTTTTTTACAATACAAACTTTATTGTACGTTAAAAATCTGAAAATAATTGAATACACATGTTTTGTTTGCTTAATGCTGAGACCTGAAGTTTGTGTTTTCTTTGTGTGTGTTTTTTGATGAGACAAGGCCACCCCCAGAACTGCTGCTCATCTGCATCTTGACCTAACATCTACATAGATTTACATTGATTTACATTAATTATTGATTTACATTGATTATATAGACACTCGGCCCTCCTAGTCTGTGCCGGAGTTTATATGCCACATGAGTCTCCACCCATTACTTGCTGCCTCTATTCGCTATTCGCTTTGAAGCGCTCTGAGACGCTATCCTGTGTGAAGGGTGCAATATAAATGCAAGTTGGTGTTGTTGTATTCCCTTCTCCCTCATGTATATATCCAGCTCCCTCTTAAATACATCTCCACTATCTGATTCAACTACTGCTTCAGGCAGCAAGTTCCACATTCTTGTTACCCTCTGTGTTAGGTAGTTCCTCCTAAATTAGCTCTTAGGTCCCTAGTCACTATCTTTTCATTTGCATCTTCTTAACATAAATCCCTTCTTATCTCATGTCGACACACTCACCTGCAGGGCACCCCGTAGGCTCCATTCTTGATTCTCTCCTATTTCTTGGCTATAAGCTTCCCCTTGAGGACATTATTATCAATACTGCTGAATAATAATAATCTTTGTGTTTGATATTTTGTTGTTGTGGATAAAGCATCTTATCACATTGTCAAAATGTCTCAAAGCTCTTCACAGACTTTTACTGTCTACATACCCAAATCCCCTTTTGTATGTCTTTGTCACCAACAGGACATATTTTTCTAACATGCTTCGCTAGTTCCACCATCCAGAGACTCCAACTCATCCAAAACACTGCAGTCAGCCTGTGTTCTCCTGCACATTAGGTTTCACATATTCATTACTCCTATCTTTGTAAATCTCCACTGCCTACCAGTACTCCAATGGATTCACTTTAAGATCATTTGCTTTATCTCCAAATCCATACAGAGTCTCGTCGCTGCCTGTTTATATAATCTCTTCCTTCTCTATTCTCCTGCTCATACTCTTCTTTCTAATTTAGGTCTAATGCTTACTTCTCACTACTTTCGCCTTTGCCTTCAGCCTCTATCCACAGGAATTCTCGAACAAAATCTCTTTGCCTTGCTTTGTCTCAACCTACATTCAAAATTTTCTTTTTAAAAAAAATGGTACATTCAATAAATCCCCCTATCTTTGCTTAGTGATTATTATTATTATTATTATTATTATTATTATTATTAACCCTCCTCTTCAACCATGCCATCGGTCACTCCCCTTCCCCTCTTCCCCTTTGACCCCAGCTCGGGTCTGAAATGCCTGTACACTGTCCAGTGCCTTGGGACGTCCTCCCGACGTGAAAGGCACTATACAAATGTAATCTTGTTGTTGTTGTTGTATATCTGTAAAGTAATTTTTAGACATGCTGCCTTTTTGTGTTTGTCTGGCGGATATCAGGGCCTTGATTAGTGCAAATTTCCTGCAGCTGAACGTGGACAAAATGGAAGCCTTACTTCTTTGCTCCTGTCAATGCCTTCCCTCCTGCGGATCTGAACTCCTCAATCTCCCAAGGCTCTCCCTCAGACTCACCGAACCAGTGCGCAATCTAGGCATCTGGTTCAATCAACATCTGTCCTTCCTCCCCCACATCGATCCATGACCAGAACCGCCTTCTTCCACCTTCGCCACATTGCCAGCTCTGACCGTACTTTCCCTCAATGGAGCCGAAACCCTCATGTATGTGTTTGTCACCTCCCGCCTGGATTACTCAAACACACTCCTCCCCGGTCTCCCCAGCTCCACTATTCACAAGATCCAGCTCACTCAGAACTCTGCCGCCCGCATACTGACCTGAACCAAACTCTGTACCCACATCTCACCAGTTCTGGTCAGGCTCCACTGGCTCCCCAACATCGAACGGATCAACTTCAAGATCCTCACACTCGTGTTCAAATCCCTTCAATCTCTGGCACCTCCCTACCTCTCCGACCTCCTCACTCCTCAAACCACCACCCGTCACCTCCGCTCGACTGGCACCAGCCTCCTGCTCGTCCCTTGCACCCACCGCCCCACCATCAGAGGTCGCTCATTCAGCTACTATGCCCCGAAACTCTGGAACACTCTCAATTCCTTCCACCTTTCCCCCTCTCTCCCCTTTTTCAAGTCCAGCCTGCAAACCTTCCTCTTCAACTGTGCTTATGGCCACCTCCCCACCCACCCCCACCGACTCAGAGTCAGGCTCCGCCACTGTTAAGCGCTCTGAGACGCTGCCCTGCCTATATAGGGGCGAGTTGTTGTTGTTGTGAGGATTGTCTGGCTCCCTTTCCTTGCTGCCTGTTTTCAGGATTTCTAACTTATTGTTAGGATGGAAGCTCTGTTGAGAACTAGATTGTATCTCTATGATGTTGCATCTGTTTGAATGGGGAATTGTGGGGAATGTGGAGGTAGCTTGAGTGAGATAGCTGTACTGCAGGAAGTGATGTTTCTAATAATGCTTACATTTAATATAGCGCCTTTTACACCCAGAAGACAACTCAAAGCTCTTTACAGCATTTACTCTAATGTGTACTGACTGTTACTCTGATGTGTACAGATTGTGCCGTGAGATCTTTATTGTCCACCTGAACAGGCAGATGGGACCTTAGTTTAACACTTCATTTGACGTTCGGCACCTCCAACAATGCATTGCACCCCAGCACTGTATTAGATTGTAAGACTGGTCTTTATGGGTTCCAATGTTGAACTCACAGTCTTCTGGCTCCTTATGAATTTCAAAATAAAAATGGAATGTTTAAACTGTGGTAAGTATCGCTCCTTCCTACCTTGTTTTTATTGAGCATGCATGAAATACCACCTAGCGCCAATCAATCGGTTGGAGACCCCTGATTTACACAGAAAGAAAATATTCAGAAAGCATATAGAATCATAGATTAAACACAAACTAACCTATAACTTGATCAGTTAATACCCTTGTGAACTGTGTATCCTGGACATGTATGAGCATTCTCCATAGCCACAATATTTTTCATAGTTTTAGCCTTAACTTAACTTAAAACTTGACTTAAAAATTGACTTAAAATTTAAGATTATCTAGAAATTTAGAAAATTCTTAAATTTAGTTTTCATTTGGATTTCTCAACTAAAAGATCACAACAAAATGGCTTCTTAATTTAATAATTCTACCCAATCTTAAATTTAAGGCTTAAGATCATGAGAAATTTCAGTCTCCTGTCAAATGTTTGTCCTCCATTGGAATTGTTTGTTCAGCAAGTTTGGCTCATACGAAAACCCATCAACATGCTTAAGAATATCCAAACTACGGTTCCATGAATACAATTTAGACACGGACGGTCTATCATCAGCAGTGCACTGCAGTTCTGTGAACACGCCTAGCTCAGCAACCACACCACTGAGACTGCCACAGAGGATTGACTTGATTCTGACATTTTATTGCCAAGCATGTCATCTTGAAGTCAGCTGAGCTCCAAGGAGATTACGTTTACCTTCCCCCAGGAAGTATTGTCACTCTAGTGCATCTGGATTGATAGAAAAGGGAATCACCTTTAAGATTACACGTTGAAGCAATGTCCTGTCTACCTGTTCAGGTGGACGTGAAAGGTCTCATGACATCTTTCACAAAGCAGAAATGAGATTTTCATGGTGTCCCGGACAACAATCCTTTCAGATAAATTGGTCTTTCACTTCATAATGATTTGTGGGACAAATTGCCTGCCTTGTTTGCTTGCACTTACATAGTTACAACATTTGACAACAATTATATGTAAAATGATTGGAGACTTTTCAACATTAATAGGTGCTGTGGAAAAGATGTATGGTTTATTTATGGCTACTTTGATGGAGCAGTTTAAAGTGATAATAATAAAATATATAATATAATAATATAATAATCCTTGCATTTGATCGCATCTTCAAGACGTTTCAAAGTGCTTCACAGAATATACTGTAAGGTGAATTGACTGTATATTTTGTGGGCAAAACGTGGCAGCCAATTGCGCACAGTCGTGGATTGAGTGAACAATTTATTAACATTATTATTGTTTTTGAAGGAATTATTATCCCCGGAAAAGTTATCTGCCATCAACTAACGACCAGGTTCCTACTTACTTCTAGGTAAACAGAGGCGTGTGGAGTAAGGAAACTTGCCTAAGGTTGCCTGCTGGGAATCAAACCCAGGTCTCTCACTTGCGAGGCAAGCGCTCTAACCACTATGCTACAGGACTTCACTGACTCCACTAACCACTGATAAAGCTCCATGCTCTGTGGTATCAAATCTCACTGCTGTCTAATTGTCATTGCTCAGAGATTGCGTGCATTATTTATTATGTACAAATGGAAGGCAGAGCAGGCTCAATGGACTGAATGCCCTACATGTATTCCTGCTTGAGACAAGATAGGGAAATGGGATTGGAGAAAGATAGATTGGCCAATCATTGCCGCATTCACCTATGTCAATTGCTACAATGCAAACAAAACTCGTTCTGTAAAGTATTTTGAGATGTTTTAAGATACAGTATCAAATTCATTTCTTTATTTGATGAGATGTCAGAGAAGCCAAGACAGGCCAGTTTAAATCCCTGAATGCTTTCAAATATCCAGTTTAAAGTGTTAAAATGCAACATGGGAATATGTTTCCATTTATTTCAGCACATCCAGAGTCTTGGCTGAGATTGAGTAAAGTTATTGTGGATCTCTAACCTGCCAGAGTTCTCTTAGCCCTGATTACCAGCTGCTTTTTTGTGTCTCTGGTTGCCATCATGAATCATTCTATTTACACGCTATGTCGATCAGTTTTCTAGAGAAACTTCCTTCTGAAAACAACAGACTTTAGCTCCGTACTTGTGGCGGTTTGGGAGGGTTTAGGTACGCCTCTGTTCCCCTCAAACCTCAGGGCACGAAACCATGGCTTACTTGGTTTATTGGTTAATCTGACCCTGCCTAGCATTGGAGTGAGATCACAACCTGAAGATTCTACTCAGTGATCTCTACCTGGTGTTATAGGCAGTGAATCCAACATTGCTTTGCTCATTGCGGCAGGATAGGCCTGATGGGCCGATTGCCCTCTTTCTGTGTTGCATTCTACCATTCTACCATTTCTACCATTCTACTCTACTGGCTCCACTGTTGTTGAACAGCTGAGTGATTATGAACAAAAAGCAAGATGACAGTTTGGGAGTAATTCTACCAGCCAGCCATTGACTAACCGGCTGCTCTTCTTTGCCAGGAAGATGTTATCATCATTGTTAATGTTGGATGGAAGCAATTTCTCCTGGCAATGGCCATTGTCATCAGACACAATCAGCTGAAAATTGGACTGCGCTCTTAGATAGTTTGCAGGAAATCCCAAACTGCAACCCATTCCAGATTCTGAAGTGACATTCACTTGAAGGACAGGTGCAGGTGTTTAAGTAAAGCCCACTGCTGACTTATGTCATTGAGCTTCCATCACGGATCTGCAGGATACAGCAAATGCACTAGCTTATTTCTTTGTGGATTTCATTTTTCTTTCTGCTTCTCTGCTACATAATGTTGTTCCATTGTCTTAAGTTCCTACTAGCACCACACACTGAGGGTGGATGCTTTTCCAAAAAGCATTGGGTCTGTTCTGTTGACACTGTAGTTACGTGATCCAGCTGGAGCCCGCTGACACTGTGACTTGAGTGTCTGTGAAACTGCTGTACACACTGCAGGTGAACAGGGCCCTTTTATTTCAGTGGAAGCGTGTAATTTCTATGACATCACCCGTAATGGCATCACCAGATGTGCATATTGCTTATTTGGAGCTGACAAGGGAAGCAATGAGGATTGAATTAGTGTAACTTAATCCACGATGGCAGACAAAGAGACAAGTTTGCAGAAAAGCATACACTGCAGATAAACCACAATCATTACCAGTTAGCAGCTTTATGGGGAAATCTGTCCCATAGAAGGTTGTGCAGCAAGAACAGCCAAAGCCAAGGAATGCTCTCTGGAGCCTGAGGGGAAAACTAATTACAAACTGAACTCTGCAAACAGTCGCTAATTTAAACCCAATGCCTAGGCTTGGTAATGGAAAAAGGAATGGCTGGATGGTAAGGCAGAAGTATGTTTTCTACGCGGGGCTGAATGTGGTCATAAGAATGTGGTCACAAGCATGATTCTGGGTCTGACACTGCATTATGAGAAGCCCTCCACTGTTGCAGGGCCAGTTGCAAAATTAGTCACAAAGGATTTGTAAATGTAAAGGAAATTAAAACAGCTGCTGAAAAGTACAGCACGGTTTTATTGTTTGAGCTGTTACAAAAGAAATGGCTAACAAACAGATGTATCACTGCAAATTTTGTGTGTGTGTTATGAGGTTTGACAGAAAGCGTTTTTCTCTCTCCTCACCAGTGATCGAATCCAGCACTGCCCAAGTAGTCATACATGGCTCAGGATGCATTTCTGGGTTTGTTCTAAATCTCCTTCTCCCCTCATCCGCCTCTGCCTCAAGCCAATTGTCTACAATCACAAACTTTTCATTGTTTTTTTTCCAGAAAATGCTCACACAGACTTTGCTGCAGAACTAAACTAAATAATTGTGGTTGTTTTACATTAAGTACTAGTGATTTTCAAGCCAGTTGTCACAACACAGTATTGAGTTGCTTAGAGTAGCACAGCATACATGAAGTAACACCATCTGTGGTCCCTGCACGTAGCATGCATGTAATAGGCAGTAAATGATGGCATTGGCAACCTGACAACCCGGAAGTTGGCCATTTTACCATATTTGTTTAACAGAGGGGGTCTGATTTTATAGATCCAGCCTACCGGATTATGAAGGGATAAATAATAACCATATTTACATTTGATATGGCATCTTCAATGTGGAGGACGTCTCAAAGCACTTCACATGATGCATTCCTGGGTGTAGTGACTTTGTCCTTTTAAAAGCAAATATGGTAGCTAATTTGAACCAAACAATGTTTCACTAGCAGCCAGATGATGAAGTGAATAATCAGGCAAACAGGACCTGGGTTTAACTTCTCATCCTTTCAACAAAGCAGCTTCTCTCCCGTACGCACTGTTTTGGAATGTCATCTTAGATTGTGAGCTTAAAGACCTGATGCGAAGCTTGAACCCACAACCTTCTGGCTGAGAAGTAAGAGTGCTACTGAGTGAGCCAGATTGACATCGTTGATACAAAATTGCCCAGTCGCAATGAAAATAGCACTTTGCATGGAACCGGGATCACAAAAGCAAGACATAACTGGCTGTTACTTGTTCAACAATAAAGTAAAACGTCTGTGAATGATTGGAGGTGTTTCCCAGCGATATCTCTGTGTGATTTAATTCTTTACAAGTTTATTGAACTTGTTGTAACTCATAAAATATACACAATGTCAATAGCCTGTTTCTCCGTGGCCCATGAGAGGCCTTATACTAAAAAATACCAATCATCTGTTATTTGTGGTGGGATTACACATTACGAACAGAAATGAAAAATTGCTATTGTCAGACCTCTCCGTGAATGCACAACATCTTTATATGTAAGAATGTTAGGGTACATCTGGTGACAATCTTAACATTTGGTTTTGTGCTTGTGAAGAGACCAATATTGCAAAGGTCAGAATATTTATGAATGTAAAGTTATTTCTATTGTGATTGTTCTTGGATGCGCTACAACTTTTTGGAAAGACATGGAATTCATTTTTGTTCTTTTTCACTATCTCCTGAACTTGTATAGCTGACGCAAGATCTAAATTTACAGCAAATTCTAACAGGAATCTTTAATAATAATGCCATGTCACAAACAATGACTCCATCAAATAACTAGAAGTACGTCAAACTGACCCATGGGAAATCTGCTCTGGAAGTAGATCCTGCAAAAGAGTAGAGTTACCATGAGTCAGAATAACGCACTTAAAATGAACCATAAAAATTTAAAGCACAGAAGGCCATTTGGCCCATCATGTCTGTGCTGGCTTTTTGAAGAGCAATCCTTTCAGTCCATTTATTCGCCCTTTCCCAATACCCTTTTAGTTGAATCTGTTTTATCTTATCCCTTTTGAAAGCTAAAATGAATTCTGAGGTCATTCCATGCCCTAACTTTCTGTGGATGAAACAACCTCCCCATTTGGTAACTATCTTAAATTGATGCCCACTGGTTACTCTTGTGTACCTGTTTAGGATTTAGACCTTGTATGAGAGGTTATGATATACAACTTGTTGTTGGTAATTATGCACCGGTAACATGGATTACTGGGTCCCTGTGCTGGTGGGTACATTTGTGTATAATCATATGGGGAAGTTCCTGAATTACCATTAATCTCGTGTTCATGGGGGTGTGGGGGGAGGGGTGGTGGGGTGTGTGTGGAGGAGAGTCACATTTGAGCACAGAAGTGGTTTGCCCCATGAGTTCCAGTTTAAGCGCATGTAAAAGAAGTGAGGACATCTGCATAGAAAGTGGACGTGCACATTCCACTCAATAGTCCATTATACTGAAGAACATCAGCTCAATAAGTTGAATGCTGGGAGGCCTCTGCGCATTGCAAAATTGTGCAACATCAGGGGAAAACTTGAACCAGGGTTGGCATTGGTCCAAAATAATAGAGCACTTGTTGAATGAAAGGAAAGATCACTAGAAAACGGGGTTATACCACAAACTTTTACTTCACAAGTCTGTGTTTTCAATGAGTTCTCCTTACAATTTTATCATTTTAATAGTATATAGCAATTTCTCTCAACACACTCACACACACAAAACCCAGATTGTCCTGCCACTCTTGGGATCTTAGCAATTGTATGCGCTTGCTGGCATTTGATCAAGCTTCTCCTTTTAACTGCTCCATTCTGTGCAGAGGGAACAAGACATCTCTTTCACAGATGAAACCCTTGTGATCGATGCTGCAAAGTAGT
The DNA here is from genome assembly GCF_018977255.1 of Callorhinchus milii. Taxonomy (NCBI): domain Eukaryota; kingdom Metazoa; phylum Chordata; class Chondrichthyes; order Chimaeriformes; family Callorhinchidae; genus Callorhinchus; species Callorhinchus milii. Next base: position 38,702,779 of record NW_024704743.1, read on the forward strand.
GCTTTAACTGCACTAACAATAAAAGTAGCGTTAAACAAAAGATGTTTCCTTCAATTCAATCGTTCACTAATTGATTTGCTTAGCATCCTTCGCAACTTGCAACAATTCAAATATGTTTTTACAACATTAATGCTACAAAATAAATGTTTATATGCTCTTGCGATTAACCAAGAGTAAGAAACTTCTATTAAAAATATAGCAACTCATGATGGAATTGTGTGTCAGTAGCTCCAATGACCCATGCTGCTACAGTGAAAGGCTCCACACAATAAGGTCCCAATTGAGAACTGGTGCTGAGCAATGTCAATCCACTCACTTCTTCACAAAGAGAAAGGTTGGTATTGGTACACGGGCCTTCGCCACTCTATACCTCTCTTAGCAGTTGTGTCAACAGCAGTAATGAGCACTGGGAATAATATAATGTGTGTCATATTTGATGTAGTGTTTTACCATATCATCAAATGTCTCAAAATCGGTTCATAGGATTTACCATAAAGTATAGTGACTGTATTCTGTAGGTGACATTGTAGTGGGCAAGTGTCACCTACAAAATAGATGCAGATGCAGTTTGGGGTTTGCCTACTACTATGTCCCAAAATAATAATAATAATAATAATTCTTGCATTTGATATAGCGCCTTATCACGTCTTCGAGATGGCTCAAAGCGCTTCACAGAATATACTGTTAAGCGAATCGACTGTATATATTGTGGGCAAAATGTGGCAGCTAATTGCGCTCAGCAGTATCCCACAAACAGTTGCCGATTGAGTGACTACGATTTTTGGGGTGGAAGGATTATTACTCCCAGAAAGCAATCTGTCAATCGACTATCAACCAGGTTTCTAGTAGTTACTAGGTAAACAGAAGCGTGTGGAGTAAGGGAACATGCCCAAAGTTTCGCCCCCCAAAACAGTCATGAGCTGTCCTTTCTCCCTCACATCCGCACCACAACTGGCACCGCCTTCCATCACCTCCGGAACATCGCCAGACTACGGCATTACCTCACCCCTCACGCTGCTGAAACCCTGGTTCACGCCTTTGTCACCTCAAGGCTGGACTATGGGAACTCTCTCCTCGTCGGCCTTCCCGCCACCTCCCTCCACAAGCTGCAGGTCATTCAGAACTCTGCAGCTCGTGTACTGTCCCGCACCAGGCTTCGGGACCACATCACTCCCACCCTCGCTCGCCTCCACTGGCTCCCCATCCCCCAGAGGATTGATTTCAAGATCCTCATCCTCACCTACAAGGCCATTCACGGCCTTGCTCCCTCCTACCTCTCCAACCTACTATCCCCCTACCTACCTGCCCGTACCCTCCGTTCCTCTGGCTCCTGTCTGCTCCACGTCCCCCGCCCCAACCGCCCCACCATCGGTGGTCGGGCCTTCAGCCTCTCAGCCCCCAGGCTCTGGAACTCTATCCCCCAGTGCCTTTGCCGCTTCCTCCCTTTCCTCCTTCAAGGCCGGTCTCAAAACCTTTCTCTTTGACCGTGCCTTCAGCTCCCCTCTCGACTCTCTTCCCCCTCCTCGCTCCCTCCCTTCCCTCCCCTCACCCTGACCATTTCCCCCTCCTCTTCCCTCCCTTCCCTCCCCTCACCCTGACCATTTCCCCCCTGCTCGGGTCATGACCCAACTGTGCAGCGCCTTGGGACGTCCTCCTGACGTGAAAGGCGCTTTATAAATGGAATCTTGTTGTTGTTGTTGTCCCAAAATAATAATAATAATAATAATTCTTGTATTTGATATAGCGCCTTATCACGTCTTCGAGATGGCTCAAAGCGCTTCACAGAATATACTGTTAAGCGAATCGACTGTATATATGTGGCAGCTAATTGCGCTCAGCAGTATCCCACAAACAGTTGCCGATTGAGTGACTACGATTTTTGAGGTGGAAGGATTATCACTCCCAGAAAGCAATCTGTCAATCGACTATCAACCAGGTTTCTAGTAGTTACTAGGTAAACAGAAGGGTGTGGAGTAAGGGAACATGCCCAAAGTTTCGCCCCAAAAAACAGTCATGAGGTGAATAATCAATTTTAATCTGAACGATTGTTGGCCAGAACACTGGGGAAAATAACCTATTTTTGAAGAATGCCATGATAACTTTAACATCCACCTGAACAGCCAGATGGGTCCTCGATTTAGCCTCTGATCAAAAGGGTGGCTCCCCCAGCAGTATATTGGAGTGACATCCTATGATCTTACAATTCTGATGTAGATTTTGAAGATGGTGCATTTGTATGGAGCCTTTCACGTCAGGGTGTGCACCAAGTTGCAGTTCGGGAGGGATGGGGGGGGTGAGGGAGATAGCTGAAGGCATGGTCAAAGAGGAAGATCTTGAGGTAGACCTTGAAGGAGGTGAGAGAAGGAAAGAGTCAAAGGGACTCCAGGATGGAATTCCAGAGAGTGGGAGCAGATAGGCTAAAAATGATGGTGGGTCAGGTAAGTCAGGGCACATGAAACAGGCCGATGCCTATTTAGCAGAGGGAGCGGTCAGGTTTGTATGGTTTGAAAAGGTCGCAGAGATAGGGTGGAGCAAGACTATGGAGGGATTTCAAAGTTGGGAGGAGGATCTTGAACTCAATACACTGGGGCTTGAGGAGCCAGTGGAAACTTGCAAGGATGAGAATAATAGGCTTGCGGAGCCTAATTAGGGAAAGGATATGGATTGCAGAGTTCTGGATAGTCTTCAGCTTGTGAAGGAAAGTGGTGGGCCATCCGGCAAGCAGGGAATTAGCATAGTCAAGACTAAACATGATGAAAGAGTGATTCTTGTCAGCCAGTGGGGAGAGTTGGGCGGAGGTGGGCAATGTTACAGAGGTGAGGGATAGCTGAACAGGTCAGGGCATGGATCTGGGGTTTAAGGCATATTTGGAAGCCAAACAAGAGACTGAGATTCTGCACTGGTACCATGGGGTGGAGTGCATCCATATAGATAGATGTCATCTATGGATGCACACTTTGCATCGTGGAGCCAGATGTTCTTGTGGAGTCCTGTAGCATATCATATTGGTTAGAGCACTCGCCTCGCAAAAGAGAGGACCTGGGTTTGATTCTCCTCAAGGCGAAACGTTGGGCAAGTTTCCTTACTCTGCACGCCTTGTTTACTTAGCAGTAAATAGGAACCCAGTTGTTGGCCGATTGGCAGATCGCTTTTCAGGGGGTAATAATCCCTTCAAATATATATATATTTTTTAAAATGATAAAAGTTTGGTCACTTAGTCCACAGCTGTTTGTGAGACACTGCTTTGCGCAATTGACAGCCGCGTTTTGCCCACAAACTATACGTCAATTCACTTTGCAGTATATTCTGTGAAGCGCTTTGAGATATCTCAAAAACGTGATATGGCGCTATATCAAATACAAACATTATTATTATGATGTCAGCATCTGAGGTGAGAAGGTGCTGATGGAAGCCAAGCAGGAGAGTCTTTCTTGTTAACATTCAACTGGAGAAAATTAGAGCCCCTCCAGGATGTAAGGATGGGACATGTAAGTATGTGGATAGAACGTTCACTACAAGGAACACAATAACTCCACTATACTATGTAGGTGAAGCGATTTGAGACATCCATCCAATGCAGAAGACTCTATATCAAATATAAGGATTATTATTATTATGGTGGGTGCACGTGTATATAGATAGTGCATGCATGTGTGTGGATGGTGACTTTCCACTTCGACAGTGCCTTTAGTTACCTCCCCTCCCTTTTCAGCGTGGCGTTAAGCCACGATGCTGTTAAGTGCTCTGGGCCCTGTATAAATGCAAGTTGTTTGGGTTGTTGTAGTGAACACGTGTGTGGATGTGAGCTGAAGACAAGATTGGGCTCAGCTGAGATGCCCTCGCACAGTCAGTTAGGCTGCAGACACTCACTGTCCAGGCTCACACATAAAGAACGGCTAATTGGTTGAAGAACCAGAAAGTGGCCGGCATCTGTAAATCAGTTCACAGCATGACACAAAAACTGCAGGGTAGAAAATTTCATTTTAACTAAAAAAGAATGCAAAAAGAATCACATTGTTGATGCTGGTGAAATCATCCAATTGCATGCGTAGGGGTATAAACTATGACTTCTGATAAAATATTTGATGCATGATATATTGAATCTGTTATGAAATGTCACATTTTTCACCCCATATTTGTGCTGTTGTGCCAAGGTGAAAATGTTTCCTGTCGTGTTTACACTTGTTGCGAAATCAGTCTTTTCCAATTAAAAGCTGCTGTGCCTGACAATGCGAAAGTGTAATTTCAATACACTAACACTTCATTTAAGCCAGACAACCGGTCTGTATTTACAGAGCATTTCAGGGATCAGAAGGAGAAGATACATTTTTAATTTAAAATAGATGCTGCAGAGTATTAAAAAATGATTTTTTGGCAGAATGAGTGCACTTTGCGAAAACATTATCCATGAGCACTTTCAAATTGCATGGTAACCCTTAAAGGAACATTCCTTCACAAATGTGCTTGCCAAAAACTAACATTCATATGAAAGTGTTTGGCAGTAATAACTCAAACATAATGCAGTGAGTTCGTACTTGCTGAGATAACTGCTGTATTTGTTTTTATTAAAAAAAACTATAAATAGGCAACTACCTAGTGCAGTGGATTAATGTGCTTTGTCATTCTGTTCTGGGACCTGGATTTAAATCAGGTTCAGATGTGATGGGACTAAACTTAAGTAAATCGTTTGCTATGGTGAAAGGTTCAACTACTGTACATTGGCTACAGGATTAAAAAGTCAGCAAGAACTTTATCACTCCTAGACTAAGCGACTGGCCGATTAAGTTGCCAAGGAGGGCTATTAAAGAAGATCATATATCTTTGGGTGCAAGAGGGAAATAGAAGTGTTTCTGAAGAGAGAGGGAATTGAGGAATATAAGTCAAATAAGACAAGTTGATCTATCATAAAAGCGACTCAGTTGTTGTACCTAATGGGCTTTCTGTTACTAGATATTCTTAAATTCAGTATTTCTGTCTCCTCGTCCTTTGTGAAACGGACCTTTCATATGAGAGTTAGTGTTTGGCAAATTCTTGTCCTTTGAGTGTCTCAACCCAATGCCGGGTTGGATAGGTAACTGGTGCTGGAAGTCAAAGCATTCACACTGGCTCAGGAGGGGGTGTCCTTCTGAAGTGTGTGTATGTATTGGGGGTGGGGGGTGCTGGGGGGGTACAGGTTTACTCAGCATCTATGTAATGTTACCTGACCTGGGAGTGCTTGCGGGTGCTAATACTAGGGATAGGGAGGAGAAGTGTTTCTCATTTATTTCATTTGCCTTAATATCTTTCAGTTTAAGCAACACAAATTTACCCCCAAAATGTAAAAAGATATATACATTTGGTATGAATAAACATAAAGAAAGGTGTTTTTCTTCTCCTGTGGCCAGATTAATAATAATCCCTCCAAAAAAACAAAACAATAATAAATTGGTCATTTTCAATCTACGACTGTTGGTGGGACATTGCTGTGCGCAATTAGCTGCCGCGTTCGCCCACAAATATACAGTCAATTCACTTTACAGTGTGTTCTGTGAAGCGCTTTGGGACGTCCTCCTGACGTGAAAAGCGCTATATCAAATGCAAGGATTATTAGGATTATTATTATTATTAGCTATTTTGATTGGATGTTGGTGAAAGTCTTTCCAAACCTGAACTTCTTTGTTGTGATGGGATTAGTCTCATTCAGAAGGACCATCAGAGAGCAGTGAAGTAATGTGTTTGGGAAGGTTGGCTAGTGAGGGAATGAGCAGGCAGCCGACCTGACAAAGTCTTTAACAAAGCATTGGAGAAGGCTGCATCTTGGAGCAGGACCCATGAAATTGAAAGTAAAAATGTTGATTTCTTATGGATAATAAACCTAATATCTTATTCTCGTAATAATAATCATAATCATTGCATTTGATGTAACGCCTTCCTCATCATCAAGATGTCTCAAAGTACTTTCTGGGGTTTACAATAAAGTGTAGTGACTGATATGTAGGCAAAGTTGGCAGCCAATGTGCACATAGCAATGTCCCATAATAACAATAACAACAACTTGCATTTTTTTTGTAGCACCCTTTATGCAGGATAGCAATTGGAGCATTGCACAGTGGCAGGTTGGACACTGAGCAAGGGAGGGAACAATAGGCGAGGTTGAAGAGGTAATCTTAAGGCAGGATTTAAAGATAGGTAAAGAGGGGTGAAGCTGAGGCAGGGAGTTCCAGAAGTTAGAGGTTTAGTGACAAGAGGCACAGCCTCCGATAGTGGTGCAGAGGGATCGGAGAACGTTGCAGAAGGCCTGTGTCCATTGAGCAAAAGGGAAGAACAGACAGTGGAGTGGAGCACGTGAGAGAGGTAGGGAAGTGCTAGGGTGTGAAGGGATTTGTTGGTGATGGTGAGAAAGTTTAAATCGATCATTTTGGAGACGGGGTTGGTTCTATTGGAGCCAGGTGAGGATTGGGGTGAATGGGGATGTGGTGAATAACCTATTTTTATCTGGAGGATTGTTGGGCAAGACACCCTTCTCTTTTCGAATGGTGCTGTGTGATCTTTAACGTCCGCGTGAACAGCTAGCACGGGATCTTAGTTTAACGTCTCTTCTGAAGGACGGCACTTCCAACAATGCAACTCTCCCCAGCACTGCATTGGAGTTTCTAATTATTATGTAGTATGATTTTGAATCATAATGAAAAGTATCGTATTATGTTAAGCATATTATTACAAACAATGCACAAATGTAATGTGGAAACAGAGCGGAACATCAGCACTATGAATAAATTGGCGCTCCCGTCCGACTGGTTGGTGCAGGCTCAAAATTAAATCAAATTAATTTCCTTAAGCTGCTGAGGATATACTTTGGCTCTGGAGTTTTAATTCCATTATAAATAGAATCCTGTTAAATCCTGTGTAGGGATTTGAACATATCTCATCAGAGTAACGCTTTATGCGCAGGCACATAGTTTGTGGACTCACATGCCAGAGGCTGGAAATCGCAATTAAGAGACACTCACGTCATGGTGTTTTCTCAACATGATACTATATGGAGACGTCAGTCTGAAAAGTACATTTTGTTTGCTCTGAAAGTAAGCACCTTTTGTTTCCTTTCCCACAATGAATATAAAACTATTATTGGATCCCATATCTTTACCGGAATAGAGGGGCAGGTAGTCTCCAGGGATACAGCTGTGAACGTTGGAAGCTCGGTGAGAGTCCTCAGTCTGTGAATGTAATACGTGCTGTAGTTAGAGGCTAGAAGTCAGCTGGGTGTTTCTTCTTTGTTTTGACTTTCTGAGTGGAAAAGCAGACGCATTCGATGGACTGTTGCCAGTCGCTAGCAAAAATTCAATGGAGAGCTTTGTCACCAAGTGCATATTTTGTCAATGCCGACTGGCACGGACTGGTGTCACTGAAACATAGAAAAAGAATCATAGAAATTTTCAGCGCAGAGGATTTAACCCATTATGTGTGCCAGCTGAGGACACCTCACCTGCATTTTTAAGTTGCCCGATTTCATTACTCTCAGTTTCCAGCTCTTCCCCATTACCACTTGTCGTTTTTCCCGCTCAAAAGCTTATCCAGTTCCATTTTGAATGATTCTATTGATCCAGCCTCAATATGTAATCCTTGCATTTCGATACAGTCCATGCTGTCGAAATACCTCAAAGGATTTCACAGGATTTACAATAGATTGTGGTGAATGTGTATTTTAAGTGAAAGTGATAGCCAATTAAGCACAGAAATGTCCCACAAACAGCCATGACACAAATTTATTTGAAGGATTGTTAAGCGGGACACCTGAGGAAACTTCCAAGTGGGGTTACTACAAGGTTCTGAATGGCCACTTGTATTGAATTTCAAACTCCAAAAATCGTGTGAATGAAGAAATTGCTTGATTCCATACTTAATATGGAACATTATGAAAATTCTGTCACAGAGACATCATCCCTTTCAGCCCACATACATAATAGTGTACATTTTAAAGCAGGAAAATCCATATCAATTGTAAGGAATACCGTGAAAGTAACTTGCTTTTTGACATTTATAATAATAATCCTTGCTTTTGATATAGCACCAAAATGTCTCAAATTTACAAGATTTCAAGATTGGTTGGGATGATGGTTCAGTCTTCCAAAATGGCAAACCTACCATTCACCCATTACTGCATCAAGCTGCTTTTTAAATGAGTAGCACCTTTTCTGGTAACCTGTTTCAGTTGTCGATTATCTCCTGAGTAAAGAAAAATATCCTGGTATCTGTCTTAAAATTGCCCTTTACAAGTCTAAAACCTATGTTCTCTTGTTCTACAGTCTGGTTCCTAAAGTATTGATCTGGATTTACCTTTTCGAACACATTAAAAATGTTGTACACCTCTATGAAGTCCTCTCAGAGTCATCTTCTCTCGAGAGTGAAGAGCTCTATCTTGTCTGCTCATTGCTCATAGCTGATTCCTCTAACATCCTTGTGACTGATGGTGTGTATACTCAATAAAAGGGTTGTGTCTGACCGCGTGTTTTTCTGGATGATCCCTCGTAACTTCCTGTTCCCTGGCTTTTGCCTGCTGGTTAGTGGGATCATGGCCGTTTGTTAAATAAATTACTCAGACATCCTGCTAACTGCACCATAGCTGCAATCCAACAGCTGGAGGTGAAATGCACAGCCTGGCTTTTTGGACGTCACAATTGAGAGCTCTGCTGGGGGGAGGCGGAAAGGGCTCTGGATTGTCATGTAAAATGGAGGCCGTGATTTGTCGGGGCGCCAAAAAGCATAAAACATCCACATGTTTAAAAACTTTGTTGGTCTTAAATGGAATTTACAAACTAAATTTCACTGGGTAGTAACCGTCGGGATCCATTCACAGGGCGCTTGGGAATTATTAATGGGGGTGTTCAGAAATTTCCCAATTTCCCATAGACCCAGTCCTCCCCCGAGGAGGAGCAGAATGACGCTCTCCTCCCCCACCTCACATTTTTTAACATTTCATCTTTTTTCAAAACATCGAATATCAAAAATGTATGATTTAACAATCTGGACACCCCACTGTGTTAAGAATTTAGAATGTATTTGTTCAATTGCTTCCGCAATGAAGTTTATATAAGTGAGCAAATCTGTACTGTTACTAGTTGACGATGTGAGTCATTGATCTGCTTCAGATAAAATGGTTGCTCAACATTACCAAGTGCATCACACTGCAGGATTAAAAGAAGTGATCCTCAAGTCCATGCGGGGATAAAGAGAACGAGAAATGAGGTTACCCAGAACATTAACCAGAGACTCTTATGAGTAACTTTTACAAAAATGTTATACATTCACTTATCTTTTCTCAAAGGAAGCCGTGCTGTTAAATAAATGAGTCAAATCTGTATCCGCCACGTTACAGCCTTTTTTAAGTGGAGCTTTATACTCTCAGGCCACCAAAGGCTATTTACTGTACAGTGTCTCTACATGCCTTCACTAAGGGACATGTTTCAAAATCCGCTTTGTCTGTGTCCTTGGTTTGGGTGAATAAGATTCAAAAAATGTATGTCAGGCATGTTTTATAGTTTGTTCCTTACATTTGCGGCTATGTTGTTTACAATCAAGTGTTAGTTTGGCTCAGTTGGTAGCACTCTGACCTCTGGGTCAGAAGGTTGTGAGTTTCAGCCCCAAGTCGGTACTTTGAGTTCACAGTCGAGGCTGACCCTGTAATTCAGTCATGGCCGTGTGCTGTATTGTTGGATGTTTTGTCTTTTGGGTGATGTTAAACCGAGGTCCCAGCTGTTTCTTCTGATTGATGTAAAAGATCCTATGACACTATTCAAAAAACAGTGCAGGAAGTTTCTCCTGGTGTCCTGGACAGCAATCTGCCAAATTCAATTGGTAGCTACTTATGGACATTGCTGTGTAGAAATTGGCTGCCTCAATCGTCCTCCGAAAACAGTCACTAGACTTTACAGAAATTTTCTGAATCGCTTTGAGATGTTATAGGCCCTATATCAAATGCAAAGATGATGATGATTATTATTATAACCGCTTTCAAACCTACCACCCCATTGCTCCCTCTGATCAACAAACACAGGCTCATTTTATATACCTTCCACCAAATCTGCTCCGCCAGGCAAGGAAAATTCCAGTTTGGATAGTGGGGTGTACGGTTCTGGCAACTGTCAGAGTATGGAATACTGCCCACCACAGGAAATATCACAACCCATACAGTTTTCCTCATTAGAATGAATAATGTATTGCACAAGATGTGTCAGCCTGGCTCAGTTGGTAGCACTCTCGCCTCAGTAGGTTGTGGGTTCAAGCTTCACATCAGGACTTCAAAGTCATAGTCTAGACTGACAGTCCAATGCAGTGCTGATGGTATGCTGCATTATTGAGGTGTTTCCTTTGGATGAAACATTACATTGAGGTCCTCTCTGCCTGTCCAGATGGACATTAAAGATCCTACAGTACTATTCTAAAAGAGAAGGGAGTTTCTCCTGGTCACTTACTTCATGCTTATTTGTGGGACATCGCTGTGTGCAAATTGACTGCCGTGTTTGCCTACAGCTACACAATCACTACTCCTCACAGTAAAATCCTTTGAAGCACTATGAGATGTCTCAATGATATGATAAAGCCTTATATTAAATCCAATGATTATTATTATATAAGATCATGCCAATGTGTTCACTTTAACGAGCAATAAATTGGCTGAAAGGAAAAGTTAGATTTCTTTTGGCTGACTGACAAGACTTTGTGGAAAACATATATGATTTCTGATTTTAACTGAAAGCTGTGATCATTTGCACATTCTTCCATGCCCCAATTCTTTACAAAGATTTAAGAAGTATGTACAGCACGGAAACAGTCCATTCAGCCGATCCAGTGCATGCCAGTGTTTATACTCCACGTGAGTCTTCACCCACTCCTTATTCCCTCTCACACCTTTCTATTCCCCTCTCCCTCATGTGAAGGTCTGGCTTCATCCTGGATGTATCTATACCATCTGATGGTATGGATAAAGTCACGTCCTTGCCATCACCACTTTGGGCTGCAAGTTCCACTACACTCTATGTGATCTTACTACCTTTCGGATCCCCTAGTTGCTATCTTTTACTGGTTACAGACTCCCCGACCAGTGGGAATAGCCTATTTATGCTATCCAGTTCTGGTTGCTCCTGCTTCACCAATGAGCTCACCAGGCTGCATGAAGAAATACCATTTCCCTCTGTCTCACATACCTCAAGTCTATCTTGTAAGTGAAAGAATCAAATTCCCTCTTTAAAACTGCCTAAACTGTCCAGCTGCAGCACTTCCTTTGGCAAACTTCCAAACTGTTAGCCATTTCCAACATGAGAGAGCAAAATTTTAATTTTAATGTTGAATTAAAGTGACAATAAAAGCTAAAATAACTAAAAGCTGGAGCCACAGCGGGTTTGATTAGTTGGTGAGTGTAATTGAAGCTATTTGTAAACTTCGTGACAAGCACCAGATTACAAAGGGGCGCTCAGAGTTCAGCCTCGCTCATGTAGGTCAGACAGCAGCAGGGTTGCTCCGATTCCGAATGGATTCTTTTCCTTGGACAATTATGAAAATCTGTTACTGTAGTTTCCTAATATGGCCATTGGCAGAAACAAACGCCTTTGATGGCTTGTGTAGAATTTATACTTTGCACAAACAAGAGAGATTTAAAAAATACTGCTTAAATCTCTCTCAGTGCGAGACATCTTGCTGGGAGCCTTTCAGAAATGACTTCACTTAAAAAAAACTCTCCCACAACAACTGCCTGAAACACAAAGCTGTAGAACTACCATCATCTTATGTCTTGAGAAATGTAAAATCCAGAGTTTTAGCAGAGGTCACTTTTCATTTTTAGAGGTCACTATAAGGGTTATTATGATATTCTCTGCTTGGCAGTAATTACCCTTAGCACCGTTTGCTTTCAAATGCTCGACAACAAAGCACAGCAAATTCCAACATGCAGAGAATAATGTACGTGCCCGAGCTCTCAATTTCACCTGCAAAAATACAGTTACTACATAGCAAATCGCTTTGAGACATTTCAACGACGTGATGAAGCACTATTTCAAATGCAAGAATTCTTATTATTATAATTGACCAACAAACAAAGAACCGACCTCTAATAATGATAATAGTCCTTGCATTTGATATAGCGCCTTATCACGTCTTCGAGACGTCTCAAAGAGATTCACAGAATGTACTGTAAAGTAGATTGACTGCATATGTTGTGGGCGAAACGCGGCAGCCAATTGCGCACAGCAGTGTCCCACAAACATTCGTGGATTGAGTGACCAATTTATTATTCATTTATTATTATTATCATTTTTAAAATTTTGAAGAAACCTCTGTAGCTTTACTGCACATGAAACAGGAACAGGGACATTGAACTGAGCAACTGGGATGAATCAGTCTTCAAACTCTCGTGAACTGTAAACCAAAGTGACTCCCCAGCTTGCAGTTGACATGAGAGTGTTTATTCTCTGGTTCCAGCCCTTTGTTTGTTTGCCTGCTTTCTTGCCGCACTGATCTTTTCTGGCCTTTTGCAGCTTTTCCCTACACCACTGAGGCAATGTTACTAGTACATTGTTAGTTCTTTTTAGGATTCATTGCTCAGGTCAAAGTGACAAGTTTTTGAAGATAAAGTTAATTTTGGCAATTTTTGATTGAGTCGGCCTCCTGCTTGCCAACCATCGAGTCAATGTCTCCACATATTTGTGTTTGTTTGCAAACTCATGAAGCGATGGCATTAATCACATTAAAGCACATTCATGTATCATTTGATCATGGTGTCATTGCCGCAAAGCCCTTTACCCTCTCCAGATGACATGAAACTTACGTTTAAATTCCCCTCCCCTCTATCTTTGCCCCTCTTTAGCTGAGAGGATAGATTAACTAGTGCAGCCTGTAATGGGTGATATCAATAATTTGCTAAAAATAATATTCTGCTAATAGCCCTTTTACTTCAATGCTTAATAGTGATTTTTTTTAAAAAAAAGCTGAGTAATGGCGAGATACTTTAATATCTGACCCAAATTTTGTGACAAAAAAATAGAAATACAATACAAAATTAGTTCTGGAAAGCGCTTTTCACGTCGGGAGGACATCCCAAGCGCTGAACAGTCAGGGGGTTTAGAACTCGAGCGGGGGTGGGAGGAGGAGATTGGAATCAGGGAGTGTGGAGGGTAGAGAGGGTAGGAGGGCGGCCAAAGGTACAGTCAAAAAGAAGGGTCTTGAGGTGCATGTTGATGGAACCAAGGGAGGGAGCGAAGGGAATGTGCCATGGAGTTCCAGAGGGTGGGGGCAGAGAGGCTGAACGCCGGACTGCCGATGGTGGGGTGGTTGGGTAGGGGACATGGAGCAGGCCTAAGCCTGCTGGGCAGAGGGAGCAGATAGGTTGATAACGGGTCAGCAATCGGAGAGGTAGCAGGGGGCAAGGCCATTGAGGGCCTTGAAGGTAAGGACGAGGATTTTGAACTCGATCCTCTGAGGGATGGGGAGCCAGGCGAGGGTGGGGGTGATGGGGTCACCGAGCCTGGTGCAGGAGAGGACACAAACTGCAGTGTTCTGATCTGCAGTTTGTGGAGGGAAGAATTGGGAAGGCCGACAAGTTGACAGAACAGTGTTTATTCCCTGGTTCCATAGTCATATGCATTGGCAGTCGAGCCAATGCAGAAATGCAGCATTTTTGAAATGACTCTACAACCATACGAGCTGTTCCAGAACAAGCTGATCTAGATATAATAAATAATAATCTTTGCATTTGACATAGCGTTTTATCATGTTATCAAGATATCTCAAAGCGCTTCACAGTGTTTTACTGTGCGTTTTAACGGTGCAACTCAGCAGCTAGTTTGTGCACAGCAACATCCCATAAACAGCCATGAATTGAGTGACCAATTTTATTTGGGGGGACTTGTTGGCCAGGACACTGGGAGAAACTCTTCTCTTTTCAAATAATGCCATGGGATTTTTAACAGCCACCTGAACAGGTAGACAGGACCTCGGCTTAATGCCTCCTTCCCCCCCCCCCCCATGATACAATACACCCCTAGGAATGCATTGGAGTAGCAGCTTAGACTATGTGATTCCAAGTCCTGATGTGAGGTTTGAACTCCCACCCAGAGGCGAGTGTTCTATCACTGAGCCAAGCTGGATCCCCGTGGTCTCTTCTTTCTGCAACACGGTGAAAATAAATCCTGGTTTTGTTCCCCAGGTTTTATTATCACTGTGTCTTACTGAGAAAGTCTGTAATTCTATAGCTGTTGACAAAGTGTGACGCACATTAACAAACCATCTGTTACCTCCTGTACTGAAGGTGAACAGGGTAATAGTTCATTGATATCATTAGGATGAATTCTTGGCAGTAGCTCACACGAATAGTGCTTTGAACTGAAATGGGAGCATTCAAATATAATTAGGCCAGTTGACTTTGGCAAAATGAAGTATTATTGCATTGCATGAAAGCAAATTAAACATAAAAAATCTCTGGAACATGATCTGAAGTGTTTCCTGGAAGGTACCTTTCAATGCTACGCTCTGTTAAAGCTGAAACACCCCTTTCAGCCCATTCAAATTTTATCAACAACACAACAACAAATTGTGTTTATATAGTACCTCTCACTTCAGGAGGACATCCCCAAATGCTGGACACTGAAGGGGTTTGAATCAAGAGGGATAATGGGCAAGGTGGTTGGAGGTGGGAGGATGACTGAAGGTACGGTCAAAGAGAAAGGTCTTGAGACAGGCCTTGAAGAAGACAAGGGAGGGGGCGAGGTGGAGGGGCACCGCGATGGAGTTCCAGAGGGTGGAGGCAGAAAACTTGAAGGCACAATTGCTGATGGTGGAACGGGCAGTGTGAGGGAGACGGAGCAGGCCAGTGCCCTCCAAGCAGAGAGAGCAGACAGGTTGGTAAAGTTTTAGTAGGTCGCAGATTGGCTGTTGTTTTGTTTGCCTACAGATATACATAATCACTGCATTTTACAGTAAATCTTGTGAAGCGCTTTGAGTCGTTTCAATGCCATGATAAGACGCTGTGTCAAAAGCAAGGATTATTATTATTTATCTCCAAGAGATTAGTTCAAAGCATTCATAGATGACTATGATATCCAGCTCTAATGCTTGCCTTTCGCTAACTCCTCAAAACATTTCATTCTGGATGTCTTATGATATTTCTCATTGTGGATTCAAAAGCTATTAATTTTCACTGCACTATTATAATCAGTCTCAGAGCCAGGACCTGGAGCTAAAGGTTGACGTGTCCGCTATTTCTAAGCAACAACAACAACCTGCACATATATAGCGCCCTCCACGCAGGGTAGAGTCTCAGAGGGCTTAACAGTGGCGGAGCCTGACTGAGCCAGGGGCAGGGGGCCGTAAGCACGGTCAAAGAGGAAAGTTTTCAGGCGGGTCTTGAAAGAGGGGAGAGAGGGGGCAAGGCAGAGGGACTGAGGGAGAATGTTCCAGAGTTTTGGGGCATAGTGGCTGAAAGCGCGACCTCCGATGATGAGACGGAGGATGTGAGGGACGAGCAGGAGGCCAGTGGCAGTTGAACGGAGGAGCTGGGTGGTGGATTGGGGAGTGAGGAGGTCGGAGAGGTAGGGAGGAGTGCGTTTGAGTAATCCACTTGGAAGGTGCACCCATGCACAAAGGTTTTGGCTGCATTTGGGGTAAGGTACAGTCAGAGGCAGGCAATATGGTGGAGGTGGAAGAAGGAGGTCCTGGTCAGGGACCGGATGTGGGGGAGGAAGGACAGCTGGGGGTCGAAGCGGATGCCTAGGTTGCTTACTGGTTCAGTGAGTCTGAGGGAGAGCCCAGGGAGGTTGAGGAGTTTAGATCCGCAGGAGCGAAGACGTTGACGGGAGCCAAGGCATATGGTTTCCGTCTTGTCCATATTCAGTTGCAGGAAGTTTATACTCATCCAGGCCTTGATGTCTGCCAAACAACCTAATAGAACATCGGTGGACCTGGAGTTGGTACTGGAGGAGGCAAAGTAGATTTGTGTGTCATCCATACACATGTAGAAGTTTGTCCCGGGTCTGTGGATGACATCGCCCAGAGGGAGCATATAGATAAGGAAAAGAAGAGGGCCAAGGATGGAGCCCTGGGGTACCCAGCAGGTGACCGTGCGGGGGTGGGAATAGAAACCATTTGCTGAGATGAAATGGAGGCGGTTGGTTAAGTAGGACTCAAACCATGGGAGTGCGGTCCCACAAAGGTAGAAGAGGAAGGAGAGGCAATGGAGGAGGATGGTGTGGTCGAGTGTGTTGAATGCAGCAGAGAGATCCATGAGGACGAGGAGGCAGAGGGAGCTCTGGTCACAGATAGAGAGAATGTCATTTGTGACTTTGACAAGCACTGTCTCTGTGCTGTGGACAGAGCGAAAACCAGACTGCAGGGGCTCAAATGGGGAGTAGAGGGAGAGGTGTAACCGAAGTTGACCTACAACAATGCGTTCCAGGATTTTGGAAAGGAAGGGTAGGTAGAAAGGAGATGGGATGGTAGTGTACAAGATATGAGGCAGTGGCTGGAGCCGTGGGGGAGGGAGAAGGCGTTGTGGATGGTCTGGTTGGGGGGGAAGGGGACATGGGGGGTGGGGAGGATAGTGCAGCCAAGTGGACATTTTCAATTTTTGAGGCAAAGAAGTTTAGGACCTCTTCACACTTGGCGTTGGACGTGAGGATAGAGGGGGCTTGAGTGGATGCGTGGAGGAGGTGATGGATGGTGGAAAACAGCGTCTTTGGATTGTTGTTTGTTTCCAAGATTACTTTGGAGTAAAAGTCCAATTCTTTCTCATTTAAACATTCCACATGTGCCCAGGACTTTCGTGTTGATTGGAAAATGTGCAATCTCAGCAATGATATTCAAACAGATACTTCAAAAATTATCATTGACGATAATTATCACATCAGATACATTATCTTCACCCTATTAAACAAATGGTGAGGGGGTATGTGAGACACAGCTGTGCCCTATAGGCTGCCGCGTTTTGCCCACAAAATATACAGTCAATTCACAGTATCTTCTGTGATGCACTTTAAGATGTCTTGTAGACGCGATAAGGCGCTATATCAAATACAAGAATTATAAGTCCATGTTTCAGAGACTTTCTCTCTGAGAAAGTTGACCTTAAGATGGGTATTCTGTGGGGGGAGACTGGAGTTTCATCTATCTTCTTTAGGCACATGGTAACTGGATATGTTTATACATTATCAGGCAAGAGGTAGAGAAATACCAGAATAGATAGTAATAAAGAAAGGCAGAATGTTGGAGAGATTCAAAGAGAAAGACAAGCAAATGTGAGAGAGTTAACAACCGAGAAGCCTCAAGGAGATTTGGGACACATTACATTATATGTTTTTTTTCTTCCTCATCTATTGAATGCAGGTGAGTGCATAGCATTTTGTTAGACTAGAAGGTCATAGGTTTGAATCTGTGCTAAGCTAATTCATCTCTTTTGGGATGTTACAATAGTCACGGGGCCCCTGAACTAGAGAAAACAACAGCTGGATGCTCCAGTGGTTGATAGTGGTCACCTATTTCAGTTCCAGTTCTGATATCGGGGAACAGATCTTGCTAATTTGTTTTATAAGATAGGCCCAAAGATGGTTATCAAAGATGGGGTTTATAGTATTTTGTGTATTTTTAAATGGGACATTTGGGAAGAATCAAATTGACAACTTGTAAACATAAAAGAGATCAAGCATGTTAGTGGCAGTAAAGCAGCCAGAAAATGTTCATAATAATTACCTTCCTGAATGGTCGCGTAGGAGTAATTTTAAATCTTCACCACGGATAATTCCCAGACATACGTGATGGTTGCCAGCCATGAGTGTCACCGTTGACCATGTTATTAAAGTGATTAACTCTGACGTTCAACCACATCCCAAAACTGACATAACCATACTCTTGCAGGAGAGGTCATTTTAATTTCAAGCATTTGGTATCTGTTTGCATGAATTGCATTCTTTGCTTTTGTATTAAGTCAAAATGCAGGAATTCATTCAATGTCCACCTTAGCATGTATGAGCCTGGGTTGCAAAGAATTGTGCATGGCAGCTAGTTCACACATACATACTGATTCTTCGACTGTGATTTGGTAATGGCTGTAAACAATAAACACAAAGCCTATCTTAGTCTGTTTTATATGAATGTGGTAGACTGCGGTTAAATAATGACTGTATCTGAACGGTTGTGTTAACTTGTTGTTGAATAATGACTAGATGTTAATGGTTGTGTTATGCTGGGTTATGCTTCTGACTGCACAAACAGCACCGCCCACTTGGAGACACCGTTCTTCTGCTCAGCCACAAACTTTATCTTTAAAAATTCCAATTCTTGCCTGTGCTGTCACATAAAAATGCAAAGATTGCAAATGCAAGAAGCAAGATGATACAAGATGTCCCAAATGAGAGTGCACCTAAAAATCAACAGAATGTGCCTGAATTTGTGGCGGGTTTGCTCTTGCTTTAAAACTTCTGCAACTGTTATTTTGTCACATCCCAGTCTCACTGTGGCCTCCAGCAAGGTTCTACTTTCCACAAAAAGTCACAAGATCGACACATAGAACCATCGACACTTACAGCACAGAAAAAGATAATTCGCCCCATAGTGTCTGTGCTGGCTCTTTTAAGAGCAATGATTTCAATCCCGTTTACCTGCCCTTTCCCCATACACCTCATTGAATGCCGCCGTTTATCAGACAGGAGTGGTGGTGCCAGTTAGTAGAGGTAAGTGAGCAGGGCGCTAAGGTGCAGTCCCTGGAGCCTCAATGTAAACCTACCTCTATTTTGCCAGCCTAAAGCCAGCATTAAACTGTGACCTGCTGATGACCACAGCTGATCCCTCGTCTGTTGGCAATGGCAATGTTTTATAATGTGATAGTTAGTATATGTTAATGGCTTTGGTGTTCTGATTTGGTAATGACTACATTTAAATAGTTATCTTAGTGATTTGGTAAAAGCTATATCCAGCAAACTTAAAACTTACAGTTAACACGGCAGTGGTAGTCTCTGCTTTGGTAATGCTTATATTTAAATGGCTATGGTTGACAGTGCTTTTAGTCAGGACTACATGGAGCAGGCACAAAGCTTTCCTTCTTATGATCAAGTGATAATGTTAGGCTATGATATGGTACCAACTCAATATAGTAAATAGAAAACTTACTCTGATGTATTGAAAGACACACTATAAATTATGACGCTGCTTTTCAAGTAAGATCTTTTAACACGTGTAAATAACATTTACCAAAATGCAGCAAACGCTGGCACTTACATTTATTACAGGTTTGCAAAGCTTTGGAGGGGTTGTTCAAAACATGAGTGCATAAACAGAAATTGCTTCTTTGCTTCAGTTTACCAGTCCATTTGCAAGTCACATGCCTCCATACTCCCTCAGCACATACCCTTTTGACTGCTTACCCCCTTTCCTGGTTGCAACACTAAAGAATTAACAAGGACCTAAAATACAGTGAGCCAGAGGGTATCGCCAGATGTTCTCACTCTGTCTCAGGTCGCATTTGTGTTGTTCCAGTTGAACCCTTGCCTCACTCCCCAATTACATGCTCACTATTTTTTGCATTTCCCTCACTGTCAGCAAGGTCTTGCAGCGACTCATGTTGATTTTGAGAAAAAAACAGGACTGCTAACTCTGTGTGGGAGGAGCGGCTTCTTTTGTTGAATGGAACTATGAAGCATATCCACCTTTTTAATCATATAATCCATACATTTGGTATAGCACCTTTCACATAGAGAAGACATCTAAAAGTGCTTCACAGGATATACGGTATAGTGAATTGACTGGGTGTTTTGTGGGCAGCCAATTTATGCAGAGCAATATCCCACAAATAGCTAAATTTTATTGGGAAATTGTTGACCAGGACACCGGAAGATACTTCCTTCTGTTTTCGAATTGTGTCGTGGGATCTTTACCATCCACCTGAACAGGCATATGGACCTCGGTTTAACATTTCATCCAAAGGACAGCATCCCCAGCACTGCACTGGAGTTTCACCCTAAACAAGGTCTAAAATCCCATCTTGGGGGCTTGAACCCACAATCTTCTGACACAGCTGTCTGGAGGCTTAACAGTGTGGACTCCAAGCCGGGTGGGGGGGGAGGGGGGTGGGGGAGGGGGTGATGAGGTCGCCGTTACCATGGTCGAAGAGGAAGGTTTTCAGATGAGACTTAAAAAAGGGGAGAGAGGGGGCAAGGTGGAAGGATAGAGGAGGAATTAACTGGTTGGCTCTAGTTTGGCAATGCAGTATGTATGCTAATGTCTCTTCTGGAACCACATACAAAAAGCGTCATAGGAACCACATACAAAAAGCGTCGTAGGCCTGCAACAACAACAACAACAACAACAAGATTCCATTTATAGAGCGCCTTTCACGTCAGGAGGACGTCCCAAGGCGCTGCACAGTTGGGTCATGACCCGAGCAGGGGGGAAATGGTCAGGGTGAGGGGAGGGAAGGGAGGGAGGGAGAGAGGAGGGGGGAAATGGTCAGGGTGAGGGGAGGGAAGGGAGGGAGCGAGGAGGAGGAAGAGAGTCGAGAGGGGAGCTGAAGGCACGGTCAAAGAGAAAGGTTTTGAGACCGGCCTTGAAGGAGGAAAGGGAGGAAGCGGCGAAGGCACTGGGGGATGGAGTTCCAGAGCCTCGGGGCTGAGAGGCTGAAGGCCCGACCACCGATAGTAGGGCGGTTGGGGCGGGGGACGTGGAGCAGACCGGAGCCAGAGGAACGGAGGGTACGGGCAGGTAGGTAGGGGGATAGTAGGTTGGAGAGGTAGGAGGGAGCAAGGCCGTGAATGGCCTTGTAGGTGAGGATGAGGATCTTGAAATCAATCCTCTGGGGGATGGGGAGCCAGTGGAGGCGAGCGAGGGTGGGAGTGATGTGGTCCCGAAACCTGGTGCGGGACAGTACACGAGCTGCAGAGTTCTGAATGACCTGCAGCTTGTGGAGGGAGGTGCCGGGAAGGCCGGCGAGGAGAGAGTTCCCATAGTCCAGCCTTGAGGTGACAAAGGCGTGAACCAGGGTTTCAGCAGCGTGAGGGGTGAGGTAGTGCCGTAATCTGGCGATATTCCGGAGGTGATGGAAGGCGGTGCCAGTTGTGGTGCGGATGTGAGGGAGAAAGGACAGCTCAGGGTCGAACAAAACCCCGAGGTTCCTGACTGGCTTTGAGAGGTGGAGAGTGCAGCCTTGGATGCTGATGGTGTCAGCGCCTGAGGTGCGGAGGCGCTGACGTGAGCCAATCAGGAGGGCCTCGGTTTTTCGCACGTTGAGCTGAAGAAAGTTGTCTCTCGTCCAGACCTACACACTTGACAATAAACATAATGCAAGCTTATTACGATGCACAAACTATCTTCTTTGCCAGAGGCTGTTCATTTCTGTAATTAAGGCCATTAATTCCAGCATGAGAAAGGAGCAATGTTGGGTGTAACAATAGCTATTGATAAACGGGCTAATCATTCAATAGACTCTTTGTGGTTAACTACGCTTTAAAGAGGGAAGTCACCATCAGAGCTCCTGTGGAAAAATAAGCCAATTAAATCAGTTCTGTCACTTTTGTTTTCTTTCCAAACACACAGTGAGTACTGAGGAACCTTGAGAGGGAAAAAGGCCGGGAGCAATTACTGTTCGCAACAATATGAGGCCATGAAATTACTGTAACGTACACAGAACTGGAGCTCAGGACATTATTACTTCATGATGGTTAAGAATTAATGATGGTGTTATGATAAGTTAATGAGGGTTTCTATCAATGTTAATTCAGCTCCTTTTCACTGCTGGAATCTATAAATCCTCCACGCCAATATCCAAATGATGGCACGAGGATACCTGATTAAATAATAATTTCTCAAAACGAAGGGGCAGAGAAAGCAAAGGGGTGTTCAAGTCCATCATAACTCTTTCTAATTATTTGAAACCACTAGCTCCAAGATGATGTACCTGGCAATGAAATGTCAGAATCGAGCCAGCCCTCTGTGGCCGTCTCGGTAGTCCAGTTCCTGAGCCTGGGAAATTGCAGGACTTCAGGGCACTGTTGCTGACAGCACAACGGTAGGACTTGGAAGAGTAGACCAGTCACTGGGGGCAGGGACTTTTTGCATTCAGCTTCCGTGCACCCTGGAAGCCAAAGCCCTAACTGGTCGGGTGGTCCTAGCTGAACAAGAAGAGGGAAAGCTTGTCAGATAGTGCTCTCAATGGCAAGCTATGCGATTTTAACTGGTTAGACTCCAGCAATATCCCAATGCATCCTCTGGGGTCACCAAGCCTTGGCTCTTGTCAACCTGCATCTAATACTTTCCAGAATTAGATAAGCAGGATGTGCCCTCCAGGGAGAGAGGGTGCAGTCCATTTGAATAAATATCTTTAGAATTTCCATGTATAGGTGGGATGCATGGAATTCTCAGTTAGGTTTGGATATCCTTAAGCATGGTAATGTGTTTCTATATGTGTCAAACACCCAGCTGATCACAACAAGTCACTGTATTAATCCTTTTCATTGTTCATTATTTAATTAGGGGATCCTTTAATTCCTCCTGTGTACATGGTTTACACATCTTGTAAATTAGGTCACAATGTAGAATGTACCTCATTCATATAACGTGGAGTCCTGTAGCTCAGTGGTTAGAGCACTCGCTTTGCAAGCGAGAGACCTGAGTTCAATTCCAGGCAGAGGGCGAAACCTTGGGCAAATTTCCTTACTCCACACGCCTAATAATAATCCCTCCAAAACCCAAAACAATAATAAATTGGTCATTTTCTATCTACGACTGTTTGTGGGACATTGCTGTGCGCAATTGGCTGCCGCGTTCGCCCACAAATATACAGTCAATTCACTTTACAGTGTGTTCTGTGAAGCGCTTTGGGACGCCCTCCCGACGTGAAAAGCGCTATATCAAATGCAAGGATTATTATTATTATTATTATTATAACCTCATTAGGGAAAGTTCTGCAAAATGATTGCCTGACCCTCAATGGTAATCGACCAAAACTCCCACCAGCTGTCTTCACTATTCCAGGATACATTTTTGAGGAAATGTCTATGTTCTATGCTTATAGTGGAGCCTTTCAACTAAGAGCTATTCAAGGACAGTATGAAACAGCTAAATAATGTTTAATGTTTTAGTATCCACTTACACCAAGCATAAACTATTTGCACACATTTTCTTTACCACTGACTATCATACTCCATCTGATAAAGTCCTGTTTGAATTGTGCTAAGCAGTAAGATCTAACTCTGGTTGAGTGCAAGGGTACAAGTGGTGTAAAATATTAATATTTAATACCATCAGATGTTGCCATATCTTATGACCTAGAATGCTGACCCTAAGCCTCAACTCGCATATTTGTTAACATGTACTTTATTTATTTAAACACGTTAATGCTGGGATAGTTAATTACAATCAAACATTCAAATATTTTGAATGGATGGAGATAGTCTGGAGTCTGATTATGTTCTGAGGATTTAAATGAATTATTTTCAGAACTTTCTCAAATGACATTAAATGCAAATGGTAGAGTTGGAGTATATCATGCAAGATAACAAAAGAGGCCCATTTCATCTCAACTTTTCAAAATATATAACAACGTTTTCATTTGATATACTGTAGAACCTTACCACTCCATTGAGATGTCTCAAAGTGCTTCATCATATTTTTTTGTGAAGTGTAGTTACTGTGTATGCTGTAGGTAAATGTGGCTGCCAATTTGCGCTTACCACAAACAGCCATGAAGTGAATGACCAGTTTTATTTGGGGGATTGTTGGCCAGGACACCAGAGGAAGCTCCATTCTCTTTTTGAATAGTGCAATTAGATCTTTAACATGCGCCTGAACAGGCAAATGAGACAGTCCTCAGTTTAATGTCTCATCTGAAAGACAAGAGCTCTGACAATGTGGTGCACCAAGCATTGTATAGGAGTATAAGCCTATACTATGTGAGTTCAACATCCAATATGGGGTTTGAATCCAGAACAACAACAACAACTTGGATTTATATAGCGCCCTCCACGCAGGACGGGGTCTCAGAGCGCTTTACAGTTTGGGATCCGGGACCGAGCCAGGGGGAGGGGTGGGAAGGTGACCAAAGACGCAGTCGAAAAGAAAGGTCTTCAGCAGAGAACCTTCTGATTCAAAGGCAAGAGCTCTCAACTGAGCCAGGGTGACATCTAACTTCAGAATTTTATTGTCATGATTCTTGAGAAAATAGAGAGCTATTGGGATGTGGAATAAAATTTTGAGGGAAGTCTAAAGCAAGGAAACACAGATTACAGGGAAATGTAAGGGGTAGAGGCAGAGTCCAAATGTGGGTTTCAAGATGGACGTAGACAGAGGCTTGAAGATGTATGGGGATAAGACAGAGCAGTGGGATTGAATGAGCAGTGGGATTGAATGAACAGCTTGCTCTGAGAGCCAATATTGACTCGATGGGCTGAATGGTTTCCTTCTGTAATGCAAATTTCCATGATTCTATAATACCTAAATACTGGCAGCGGAGGCTAGAAGATTGATCTGAAGACCAACCAGGCGTCTATTCTCTCAGGCATTTGACCAGTTCTGCTGCCTTTATTTTAGTACTGATGACAGGAAGATGGAATCCCACAATAATTCCATAGGCATAATGTATCTGATGCTATCACACCACTTTCACAATTACATTATTATTTCCATGCATGCTCTCGCTGGGAGACGGAAGCAACTTACTCTGATCATATTTGACAAACAGGTAATGGGATAATTTGGTTCTAGGAAATTTTGTCTGTTTCACTTTGTGGGTTGCCTCTGGATGCAAATCTGTCATGTACAAGTGGCTTTGAATGAATGTTTGAAGGTTTGAAGAGGCTGTCGCTTATATTCAGGGCTGAAGCCCTGTTATCTGTGTTTCCTTAATTTAGACTTCCCTCAAAATGGACAGCAATTACTTCTGAAGACATTTCAACATTATAGGTCTTATAAATAATGCAAATATTACATATTATTATGTTTTATTTTTGCTTTCTGTTACATTGCATTATGTGTTAGCCTGGCTCAGTGGTAGCACTCTCACCTCTTTTTGGGTCAGTCCCTACCTTGGACTTGAACACACATAGTCTAAGCGGACAGTGCAGTGTTGGGGTGTATTGCACTGTTGGAGGTGCTGTCCTTCATATGAGATGTTAAACTGAGGGCCTGTCTGGCTCTCCAGGTGGTCGTTAAAGATCTCATGGAACTATTTGAAAAGAGAAGCAATATTCTCCTGGTGTCCTAACCAACTACCCCTCAAATAAACAAAACACAAACCGGAAGCTCAGGGTTGTACTGGAGTTTACTGCATTCGTTGCTCATGATGTGGTCTTCTCTACATTGGGGAGACAAAATGTAGATTGGGTGACCAATTTGTCGAACATCTCCGTTCTGTCCGCAAGCACAACCCTGAGCTCCGGTCTCTTGCCATTTCAACTCTCCCTCCCACTTGCACTCTGACCTCTCCATCCACAGTCTCCTATGCAGTTCCAATAAACCACAGGGCAAGCTCGAGGAATAGCACCTCATTTATCTGCTAGAGACTTTACAGCCTTCTGGTCTCAAAAATTTCAGACCATAACTTAGTCTTAGAACGTGTTCTTGCCAATCAACTTCGTGCACACCTCTCCTCCCACTCCCTCTTCGAACCCCTTCAATCCGGTTTCCAAGTTGCCCACAGTACAGAGACTGTGCTTGTGAAAGTCACAAACGACATCCTCTCTATCTGTGACCAGGGCTCCCTCTGCCTCCTTGTCCTCCTGGACACAGTCGATCACACCATCCTCCTCCACCGCCTTTCTTCCATCATCCACCTCAGTGGGACCGCACTCGCCTGGTTCGAGTCCTACCTCACAAACCGCCAGTAGTACATCTGCACAAACGGCTTCTCCTCCCGCTCTCACCTGGTCACCTGTGGGATACCCCAAGGATCCATCCTTGCCCCCTTCCTTTTTCTGATCTACATGCTCCCTCTTGGGGATGTCATCTGCAGACATGGGGTACATTTCCACATGTATGCGGAGACACCTAACTCTATTTATCCACCTCTCTTTGCGACCCCCAGTCCCCTGATGTTCTGTCAGATCTCAGGGGCTGGATGAGCACAAATTTCCTTCAGCTGAATGTTGACAAGACGGAGGCCATACTCGTCAACTTCTAAAATCTCACGGCTCTCACCTACTCCATCTACCCGACCTTCCCCTAAAACTCTCCGAACCCGTACGCTACCTTGGAGTCAGGTTTGACCCCCAATTGTCCTTCCTCCCCACATCCAGTCCCTCACCAGCACCGTCTTCTTCCACCTCCGACGCATCGCCCGCCTCCGCAAATACCTCTCTCCGAAAGCCGCTGAAACCCTGGTCCATGCCTGTGTCACCTCTCGGCTGGACTAAGAGTAACGCCCTCCTCACCGGTCTCCCATCCACTATCATCCATAAAATCATTCAAAACTCTGCCGCCCGCATTCTCACCCACACCAAACTCCTCTCCCAGATCACCCCAGTCCTTCCAGACTGCACTGGCTGCCTATCTCAGAGAGCATCGACTTCAAGATCCTCACCCTTGTATTCAAATCCCTCCACTCCTCTGCACCCCCTACCTTTCTGACCTCCTCTCTCCTCAAAACAGTACCCGTTGCCTTCATTCCTCCGGGTTTGGCCTCCTCCTCGTCCCCCAAGTCCTCCGCTCCACCCTCAGCAGCCGTGCCTTCAATCACTATGCCCCGAGGCTCTGGAACTCCCTTCATCTTGCTCCCTCTCTTCCTATTTTCAGGTCTCAGATAAAGACCTTTCTCTTCGACCGTGCCTTTGGTCACCTTCCTCCCCATCCCTCTAGCTCGGCGCCGAGATCTACCGTAAGCGCTCTGACATGCCATCCGGCGTGAAGGGCGCTATATAAATCCAAGTTGTTGTTGTTATAACAGCTCACCTTCCCCCTCTTCTGTGACCACATCATCTTGGTCCTAGACACACCTTTTCTCTCCCTGATCAGCCTGTTTTGTTGCAAGTTTTCTTTCCCCCCCTTTGTTCTGCAGTATTAACACCTCTATTCCCCTCCTTTGCTGCAATCCCCCCCCTTTGTTTTGCATCATTAACAACTCTTTAATCCATGATCCCCTGTCCTCTACCCAATTTTCTCTGTTGTCTTCCTCGCCCTGCCCTTCCCCCCCTCTGTTAGCCCTTAAAAGTCTCTCCCTCCCAACATGCCCGAGTTCTGACGAAGGGTCGTGGACCTGAAACATTGACTCGCTTTCCTTTCTTCATAAATGCTGCCTGACCTGCTGAGTGTTCCCAACGACTTCGGTTTTTGTTTTCACCCTTCAAATAAAATTTGGTCATTCACTTCATGGCTGTTTGTGACACATTGCAGTGTGCAATTGGCTGCCATATTTCCTTACAAATACAGAGTCATTCCACTTCATAGCAAATCTTGTGAAGTGAAAGACACTATACCAAATGCAAGGATTATTATTTAACTACATGGTGTTTCATTATGTTGCTTTGCACAAGACATTGTAAACAAGATTCATTAGTTAAAATATGCTTTAAAAGACAATGAATATTGTTTTAAAAAATGAGCTACGTCTGCAGTACTGTGGCGAAGCAAATTAAAGACATGTTGCTTTGATTCAAGTAATGGAGAAGTGAAAGCATATTTTATCCAAAAGCTCAAGTACAGTAAACAGTTTTTGGAGGATTATGGGTTTATTTTATTACATTATTTCAAACCAATCATGAGCTCCCTCAATCTGGCCAAGAGGGCCTTAGCAAATCTCTGAGAGATCATTTTGCCTGTCACTCTTGAAAGGCACAGGGTGCAATTTTATTTTAGTGAGCTGGGTGTCTAATACACGTTGAAACCCATCATAGTGCGTAAGAATATCCAAATCAAACTGAGAATTCCATGCATCACACCCATACTTAGAAATTCCAGAGATATTTATTAGAGTGGAATCTGTACTCTCTCCCTATAGGACCTGTGGAATCCTGTAGCGTATTGGTTAGACCACATGCCTTGCAAGCGAGAGGACCCGGGTTTAATTCCCGGGCAGAGCAAAACCTTAGGCAAGTTTCCTTACTCTACACTCTTCTGTTTTCCTAGCAGTAAATGGAACCCGGTTGTTAGTTGATTGGTGGATCGTTTTCCGGGGATAATAATCTCTCCAAAAAAACTGGTCACCCAATCCATGTTTGTGGAATACTGCTGTGGGCAATTGGCTGCCATGTTCCATCCACAAAATATACAGTCAATTCACTTTATAGTATATTCTGTGAAGCACTTTGAGATGTCTCAATGTGATAAGATGCTATATCAAATGTAAGGATTATTATCATTACCTAATTCCAGAAAGTTTTAGGCACAAGTTGGCAAGAACCAACTTCAGAACTTGCGGATCCCAGAAAGTGTGTTGGGGCACTGCTGGAGTTAACCAGCAAAAACCCTATAGCTTACCATTGAGAGCACTGTCTGGCAAGCTTTCTCATTACTTGTAAAGCTGGTACCATTCTACTTGCTACAATTTTGGCTTGGAGGGTTAACGGAAGCTGAGTGGGAAGTGTCCCTACCCCCTGTGTCTCGTCCAAATCCTGCAGATGAGCTAGACTGGCTGCGCTGTCATCAGCAGTGCCTTGGAATACTGAGGACCCGACTGAGGGCTGGTTAATTTTTGACAATCTGTTGCCAAACATGTGAACCTTGGAGTCAGTTCAAATCCAAGGAGACTCTGCTTACCTCCCACCAAGGGGATTGTCATTAGTTGGTCATTTAACATCTGACAAGCATGGGTTTTAGCCCTCACTAGGTGAATGGCAGGTACCAGGAGCTCCCAGCAAGCTGCCAGGTGGATAATGCATCTCAGCATGAAACGTATGAGAGCATTGCCACCGTCTTCCTGCCCATAGCTAGGACACACATTCTTTCCCATTGAGCAAAGGTTGAACCAGTTGTAGGTGCAGAGTTTAAACAGCAGCTCTTTACCTCTCTCCAAACCAATCAAGGTGGATGTACGAACGTGTGTTCACAAACTTGGACTCCAGGTAACACCTTCCAGCAGCTGTCATCCTGAGCTTCAGAGTTTCCTCGTCAGCTATTTGACAGACATCTGCTTTCAGCATGTTAGATGGGCCTTTACAGGACAGCTGCAACATGCCAGCCACTTTGATGTTCTCTTGAGGTTCATGTTCAATGCTGTGTACCAGGTTTACTCAGCATCAGCTGCTTAATCCAGGTCCTCTTGTGGAGGGGCCTTGGCAAATAGATGTGCTAACAGGATGCAAACATCACTCATCTCCAGTCAAATGCTTCCATGGGGAGGGGAACCTTTACAAAGAAATATAATTCAATAATAAATGTCAGCTGCAACTTCCTCAAACCAAATTGACCTCTGCAATCTCCTCAAACAGTACTGGCCCAGCTGCTACTTTCGTTCCATGGCTACTAGCCTGCTTCATGCCCCTGCCTTACTTACCTCTTCATCAGCAGTCAGGCTTTCAAACTGTCTGCCCCCACTCCCTGGAACTTTCGCCCTCCAACTCCCTCGCCTTTTTAAGGTCCATCTCAAGACCAACTTCTTTGATGGCATATTCTGTAATTTTCAAATCCTTTTTCCTTATTTGTAGTTTTGTCTTCACCTCCTTATTCATGTAGTTTTGTTAATATTTTAGCTTTAGTCATACCTAACTTGTATCTAATATACAATACTCTATTTATTAAAAAAAACTTGGAAAAAATAACCCTTTATTTCATCCCTTGTTCTGTCTTTATCTTGGAGGTGGGAGTACTGTTACAAATTAGGCTTTCAATTGGCTGAAATCCAGCTCCTAAACTCATTTTCCAGCCAGTTTGTACCATAAGTAAATATTTTATACACTTTTGTGGATCAATCAGGAAGGATTGCTCTGCAGTGTATGTGAACGAAGGACTCTTGTTGTTGTTGTTGTATTGGTCAAGCCACACACTCAGTAAGTCCTCCCTTTGTAAGGTATTATTTTGATAGAAGGTTTGGTTTCAATAGAAAGGGCCAGTGTCCCATCACCATGACTTTGTCTACAGATGCTTTCATAGAAAGGGTGACTTGTTTGTTTATGGAAAGGCTCAGAACTGCATAGATGGTCTCCATGCCAGCACAATCCAGAGAAACAAGCCAACAAATAGCAAACACAGATGTTTGCAGTGACCTGAAACAAGGCTTATGATGTGACCTTAAAAGTGAACACACTCGAGAGAAGACAATAGTTGTGTTTTATTTACCTTCTGTTTATGGTAGAAGCCTGTACCATACTCAGTGTGACACAAAGACATGGTCTGGTGCTTAAACACTAGCATTTGCCTCAGCATTTGAATCATTGCCTGGATCTTGTTGCCTCTCTCAATGTCACCACAAAGCTTACTGCTTTTTAACTGAGGGGGAAATGTTTCTCCAGTTGAATATTGATAAGTTGGAGGATCAACTGCTTGTCTCCCGTCAATACCTCCTCATCTCAGGTGCTGACAGCATCACTATTCATGGATGCACACTCCAAGCCAGTACTTCTTCAACTATCAACTGTCCTTTAAATCTCACATCCATGCCATGACCTGTTCAGCCTTCCCCCACCTCTGCATCATCGCCTGCCTTCACCACTATCTCTCTCTTCAGGTCGTTGAAACCCTTATCTATGTTTTTATCACTTCCAGACTTGACCACGCTGACTCCCTGGTCCCTGGGCTTCCTAACTCTCCCTCCAGAAGCAGCTTATTCAGAACTCTGCAGCTCATGCCCTCTCCCACATTAGACTGTGAGCCGATCATCCCCATCCTCCGTATGCCCCAGAGGATCCAGTTCAAGACCCTCATCCTCACGTTTAAATCCAATGATTTTGCCCCTCCCTATCTCTGTAACCTATAAAAATGTTACCGACCTGTCGGTTTCCTCTGCTCAGCAGGCTCTGGCTTTCTCCAGGTTCCCTCTCTGCCTGCCCTACTTTCGGTGGTCTGGCTTTCAACATCTCTGCTCCCACCTAGTGGAACTCCATCCGGGAGTACCTTCACCTTGCCTTCTCCCTTGCCTCCTTCAAGACCCATCACAAGACCTTCCTCTTTCACCATGCCTTCAGTCTTCTTCCCATTCGCATCACTTTGCCTTCCATCCCTTCTTCCCTTCTTGAATGCAACTCTCAGCTCGGGTGCAGACACTTGACTGTCCATCACCTTGGGGTATTATCCTGACGTGAAATGTTCTGTATAAATGCAATTTATTGTTGTTGTTGTCTGAGGACCGATGATTATAAATGATTGCATACCTTTGTAGGCCACTGTTAATATCCTTTTGCTTAATATTATCACAAATATATTTTTTCTTCAGCCGTTTCTTACACGCAAACAAAGATCCTTTAATTATCAGTTTTTCTGTGTACAAATGCTTTCCCATAATTGGCTTGGGACGTCCGACATGAAAGGCGCTATATAAATGCCATTTATTTTTGTTGTTGTTATCAAGAGCAGATCTGAGATGGAATCAGCATCTGAGCATACGTTCATTACACTGAAGGAAGAGTCTATGTCTTTCCAGTCAACTTGACTTTGGTTCTATGCATTTTCCATGTAACACGAATACAAAATATGTCTGTTACACAAACCAAAAGTAACACCTTCAACATAGAGATAAAAGCAAATAGGCACTGAATCAAAATGCATACACGTAGTGCACGGGAAGTGACATCAGTAGCGGCCTGACAACCTGGAAGTTGATCATGTTTTCAACAACAACAACAACAAGATTCCATTTATAGAGCGCTTTTCACGTCGGGAGGACGTCCCAAAGCGCTGTCCCAAAGTGTTCATTCTCCACATGAGTCTCCACCTACTCCTTACTGCCTCCCATATCCTTCTATTCCCTTCTGAATGCGCAGGATATGGTAATTCAGTTAATTTGCTAAATTTAATCAGGCCAATTTACTGTAAGTCATTCAGCTTTGTGTGTATCAGCTTTCATGGTTTTGTACAGCTAGGACTTCAGTTATTTGAGTATGCAGGAAAGTTTTTCAATTGTTTCAATTTATATTTAGAGGATATTTGGCTGTAACACTATATATTTCCATTCTGTTTTCTGGCACTCCTTTTTAGCATTGTCCTGATGGTTGCCTCCTGACCTAAAACAAACATCTTCCCAGAACTTTACATGGAGTTTGTAAGCTTTAAAGCATAAGTGTGTGTAATCACCTTATTTTTAAAGGGTGGAAGTTCTTACTACAGTAAAAGATGCTGCTAAAAGTACACCACTTCTGATCAGCTGCGTTCTGCAGGGTGGCATGGTGTTTTAGTTGGAGTGACAGGTCAATCATTATCCATTCCCTTGTGTTCTTTATAGCCTGAGTACAGTATTTACATAGAGCAGTTTGATTCTGGACATTGTACTTGTGTTGCCCTGTACATTGTTTTTAATAAAATCTAATAAAAAACACATTTAGTTTTTTGTGGATAACAAGATCAGGTAATTCCAGTGGGAGGGCTGTACCAACAAAAACATGTATGAACAACTGTAAAGCCTTATTCCCTCATGGTCTTCCAGAGTCTGAACATTTATTTGGAACATTTGTCATCCTGAAGGCTAGACGATTTGGTTGCAGGCTTCTTTTGAGTGAGCTTGTGGCAATCAGCGAAAGGCTTGTATCATTTAAAATGCTCTCTGGTGCACCTCATTTTTTGACATTTTCTTTTCCGTGTTCTTAGTGTAAAGCGTACTCGATACAGATCAGGATCGAGTAGCCTATATGTAATCAGCAGGGGAATACTTTCTCAGTGTGAGAGATACAAATCAGTCTTTGACAAGGATCTCTGTCCAAGTATACTTTTGCCTGCAAAATACATAGTCAAACTACTTTACAGTATATCCTGTGAGGCGGTTTGAGACAGCTCGACAGCGTGGTAAGGCACCATATCAAATGCAAGGATTATTATTATTTTTCAGGGTCTTTCTATAGAAAGCTTTGTGTTGGAGCAACTCGGTGCTGCAGGTAAACTGTCATTTTGCTTGTTTTTTTGAACCCAGGGCAGCCTTTGGGGTTCAAGGGAATGGCTCCAAAAGATTGGGCCGTGAACAGTCTATAAATGCCATTTTGTAGTAAAATGGCAAAGTAGATAGGGGCGAAAATTACTTGCTGTGGTATGATAATTATTCCCAATGATAATTAAACCTCACAGTTTTCACTTCAGTGCTGCTTCCATTCCTCTCTGTGCTTCTTGTATTGGTAGCTGAAAATAGATGAATGGGAATCTTTTACTGGGTGATTTATTGCACTGCATCTAAAACTCCATAATGCATTGTACGGCATTGTACCGGCCCATCTCCAACCTCCCCTTTCTCTCCAAAGTCTTGGAAAGAGTTGTCGCCTCCCAACTGCGCTCTTTCCTCTCCACCCATTCTCTTTCTGAACCCCTTCAGTCAGGTTTCCGTGCTGCTCATAGCACAGAAACTGCCCTGGTCAAGGTCACCAATGACATCCTGACCATCTGTGACCAGGGCTCCCTCTGTCTCCTCGTCCTCCTCGACCTATCGGCAGCATTCGATACGGTCGACCACACTATCCTACTCCACCGCTTGTCCTCCCACCTCAACCTTCAAGGCACTGTCCTTGAATGGTTTAGCTCTTACCTTTCTCACCGTCTTCACTTCGTCTCAACGAATGGCTTCTCCTCCACCCCCCGTACTGTCTCATGTGGTGTCCCTCAGGGCTCTGTCCTCGGTCCCCTCCTCTTCACCCTCTATATGCTCCCCCTTGGTGACATCATCCGCAAACATGGGGTTAACTTCCACATGTATGCGGATGACACCCAACTCTACCTTTCCTCCTCTACTCTCAACTCCACGACCACCGATGTCCTGACAGCCTGCCTGTCCGACATCGAGTCCTGGACGAGAGACAACTTTCTTCAGCTCAACGTGCAAAAAACCGAGGCCCTCCTGATTGGCTCACGTCAGCGCCTCCGCACCTCAGGCGCTGACACCATCAGCATCCAAGGCTGCACTCTCCACCTCTCAAAGCCAGTCAGGAACCTCGGCGTTTTGTTCGACCCTGAGCTGTCCTTTCTCCCTCACATCCGCACCACAACTGGCACCGCCTTCCATCACCTCCGGAATATCGCCAGATTACGGCACTACCTCACCCCTCACGCTGCTGAAACCCTGGTTCACGCCTTTGTCACCTCAAGGCTGGACTATGGGAACTCTCTCCTCGCCGGCCTTCCCGCCACCTCCCTCCACAAGCTGCAGGTCATTCAGAACTCTGCAGCTCGTGTACTGTCCCGCACCAGGCTTCGGGACCACATCACTCCCACCCTCGCTCGCCTCCACTGGCTCCCCATCCCCCAGAGGATTGATTTCAAGATCCTCATCCTCACCTACAAGGCCATTCACGGCCTTGCTCCCTCCTACCTCTCCAACCTACTATCCCCCTACCTACCTGCCCGTACCCTCCGTTCCTCTGGCTCCGGTCTGCTCCACGTCCCCCGCCCCAACCGCCCTACTATCGGTGGTCGGGCCTTCAGCCTCTCAGCCCCGAGGCTCTGGAACTCCATCCCCCAGTGCCTTCGCCTTGCTTCCTCCCTTTCCTCCTTCAAGGCCGGTCTCAAAACCTTTCTCTTTGACCGTGCCTTCAGCTCCCCTCTCGACTCTCTTCCTCCTCCTCGCTCCCTCCCTTCCCTCCCCTCACCCTGACCATTTCCCCCTCCTCTCTCCCTCCCTTCCCTCCCCTCACCCTGACCATTTCCCCCCTGCTCGGGTCATGACCCAACTGTGCAGCGCCTTGGGACGTCCTCCTGACGTGAAAGGCGCTCTATAAATGGAATCTTGTTGTTGTTGTTGTTGTACGCACATTTAATGTTGTATGTGTCTTACGTTACCTATTCATTTGCAATCTCGGAAATTATGATTCTGATCTGTCTTGATTTTTACAACAGTCAGATGAGGAGGGAATCTGCATTTTAGAAGTTTTGCTTTCACAGTGACCCAGAGAGATTCTGTCTCTCCCACACAAACAACTCTGTTCTGATTGAAGCCATGCACATTTTGTGGGTCCATATCAACATCCCAAAAATGATTAGAAATTCCTCGGGTTGAAGTTAATTGGTACAGGATAATTCAGATTGATACATTTGGTCCAATTACAGTGTATGCCTATTGCCAAACTTCTGTATGTTGCAAGTGCTACCAAGCCACAATTAGACTTATTTTAGTGTGGCATTTCTAAAATATTTGAGACTTTAAACAAATCATAGACTTTGCCACAGTGCACATCTTCTAGACTGAAGACAAATTGAACACCGAAGTCTAGGATTAATAAGTAAACCCATTAATTGTTAGTGTAAAGTTAACAATTACACACTTTTGCGATCTTGTAATGTGCTTATTCACTGGGTATAATGAATATTTTGTCATACATTTTTAATGGGATCTCCCACTATAAGGACATGACAAATTTACTGAAGGTACAAGTGACTACAAGCTAACTCTAATATTTTATGTCACTAATGTTCATCAATCTTCAAAATGATAACATTTCAGTTCTGCACACGGACCACATGGTGATAATTCTTGGTCATCCATCTTTGGTCCAATTAACCAGTGAAACTAAGTAATCTTTTGCAGCATGAATGCAACCAGGGATCAGATTCAAGCAATGCCAGTAAAGAATTTTTCCCGAAATGATCTTGTAATATCTAACAGATGCAGTAATGTATCCTTTACTACCACAATGTTAAATGTCAACAATAACAACTTGCATTTATGCAGTGCCTTTCATGCAGGATAATGGCTCGTTGCAAAAAGTAAGGGGGAAGGGGGAAGTGACCAAAGGCATGGTCAGAGAGAGATTTTCAGGTAGGATTTAAAGACAGATAGAGATAGCATGAGATGGAGGAGTAGAGGGAGGGAGCTCCAAAGGCTAGGGATGTAGTAAATAAGGGCTCAGTCATTGAACTGGGTAAGGAATTACTTTCTGATGTCTGTCCTTAAAGCTCAGTGGTTAGAGCACTCGCCTTGCAAGCGAGATACCTGGTCTCAATTCCAGACGGGGCGAAACCTTGGGCAAGTTTTTTACTCCACATGCCTAATAATAATCCCTCCAAAAAAACAAAAAAAAATAATAAATTGGTCATTTTCAATCCACGACTGTTTGTGGGACACTGCTATACGCAATTGGCTGCCACTTTTCACCCACAAATATACGGTCAACTCACTTTACATTCTATTCTGTGAAGCGCTTTGAAATGTCGAGAAGACGTGAAAAGCGCTATATCAAATGCAAGGATTATTATTAAATTGCCTTTTGCAACTTTAGACCTATATTCTCTGGGTTTATTGGCGATATATCTGAAAGGGTTGTTCCGGGTTTACCTTTTCAATCCGATTTATAAGGCTCCCTCTGAGATGTTTCCTTTTAATATTGAAGAACCTTAGCTTGTCTAATCATTGATCTTTGCTCATTGCACTTACACTGGAAGTTACCCTTGTTGCTTTTCTCTGCTCTACCTCTAGGGCCTGGGGTTATGTTACAACGACCAAAACTGTATGAAATACAGGTGTGGCCTGACCAGAGCACTATATGGTTTGAGTATGATGCCCAAGGTTCTGAACTCAACTGATGTGCCAATATAGCCTAGTATCCTGATTGCTTTTTTTTTATTGCTGCCTCACACTGCTTTGACACGGTGAGTCAACTAACAGCCCTAAATCTCTTTCAGCTTCTCTCACGGCAAGTTCTATTCCCTCCATGGAATATGTGTGTTTTGTATTCTTACTTACTATATCTAGTACCTTACATTTATTTGTATTCTATTTAATTTGGCAATTATCAGCCCATGGTCATACCGCATTGATCTCTATAAAACTTTTACTGCCTCCTCTGATACCCTCCAACTTGGAGCAAATTTAACTATTTTACACAATCCAGGTTGGATTCAGGTCATTAATATACAAAGGAACAGGAGGGATCCCAGTACAGACCCCTGAGGCACCCATTTTCACCTCACCGTCAGAATTGCAAAGGGCAGTTTCAGGACAGACACCAAAAAACATTTGAAATCGAAACAGAAGTCGCTGAGAACACTCATCAGGTCGGGCATATATGGAGAGAGGAAAGTGAGTTAACTTTTCAGGTTGATGGCCTTTCGAAGCGACTTCTGTTTTTATTTCAGATTTCCGGCATCTGCAGTATTTTGCCTTTTACCAAAAAGCATTTGTTTACCCAGATTAATCAATAACTGAAACAAGTTATATGGCCAGGTGATTGAACCAGGACACTAGACTTATTTAAGAAATAGCTTTATGATGTAATGGGAGGTTGGTAGAGTGGATATTTTGAGATCAAATGGGCCCAAAGGCCTTAGTCATTCGTGTGTGTGCACACGTGAAAATCTGATTACATCAATGCAAGTGAGGAGACCCGGATTCAGTACTGGGGCAGGGCGAAACCTTAAGCAAGGTTCCTTACTCCACACGCCTCTGTATACCTAGCAGTAAGTAGGAATCCTGTTGATAGTCGATTGGCGGATTGCTTTCCATGGATAATAATCCCTTCAAAGAAAAGATAATAATAAATTGGTCACTCAAGCTATTATTATTAAAAGAAGGGAAAAGAAGTAAAATAATACATTTGTCTGACTTACATAAAGGCGCATTTAAAACATCTGCAGAAAACTGCTCTTGTGTCACCCTTTCAGCTTGGTGCAAAAAGCTGGATATTGTGTAAGCTTCACTTACACTGAGTTAACATTCTCTATCAAACACCTTTCAACTTTCATAGAGAAATTGTAGAGGATCCTGCTAATTCAGCCAGACTGCTGAAAGGGCGTGACGACTGTTCTCAGTCACCCAATGACTAGACATTTCAGAGTGGCTGTAACTTGGAAAGCTTGTAGTCGACTACTATGGTCTCACGGGGAATTAGGTTAGGAGGCTATCGTCTGGAGCCTGAGGCAGCTGCTTTGTTCAAATTAGGTACCAGTATTCTGTTTCTTTCAGACACACCTGTTACTTTTCAGAGAAAGGAAATTGCCTTTGAAGACATCCTTCAGTTACGACTGTCTCTGTGTTTCCAAATAATATACCACCAGGAATGTGTCAGTGAATTCCAGTGAAATGAGTGCCAACCTCAGCACCATGCGTGGGAACCAGTCAGAAAAAAAGAATATAAATAAATCATAACTAAAGTTACCCAGACAATAACAAGTATTATTGCCATGCAGAGGAAACCTTACATTTTTAAATTACATTTGGGAAAATTTAGATTGAGATGCAGTTAAATCTTTAGAGATAAGGATGACATTCATATATTGAAGGAGCATTTTTGTGTTTATGTCTGTTGTGTAAATATAATCCCATTTATAAATTGGAGTCTAATTTGTGATAGTCATGAAAGGGGTGTTTTCATGGTCAACCGAGTAGCTGGCACATATGGACACTGCTGTATGCTGTTCTGGCCTGAAATTCCATCTAATCTTGGTCTTTAATACTATTTTGTCTTAAAATATTAATGGAAATTCTTAAATTCAATCACAATTTTGAATCTGATTTATGTTTAAGAACTGCAGAAAAACAGCTTCTAAATTAAGACTGAATTTTAAGAATTTTCCACAATTCTATTTAGTCTTAAATTTTAAAAATGGTCTTAAAGTGTAAGGCAATGTGGAATTTCATGCCCATACAGCAATTCAACAGCACATTAATCCTGCTTGTTTCTAAAGCATGTTTGCAAAAGTGAACAAATGAACAAATGTTATTAAAGGTACCATAATTTCCCTGGGAATTTTTAACAGCCATAAGAGGAAACCAAAAAACTTGTTGGTGAGGTAGGAGTTTGGTGGGGTAGGAGTTGTCAACTGCTTTCAGGCACTCAGTACCCAACAATGTACACACAAAAGTCAATGCTACAAGTTATGTCTGTCCTCCCCTGTAGAGAAATATGTCCTTAGTGTGGTGATTTTAAGCATGCATACTTAGAACAAGAACATCTCAAAAGAAGTGCACATTGTCAAACACCAACACCAAGTGGCAAGAGGTACATCACCCTTATGATGTTCCTTATTGACTAGATTCATTCAATTATTGCAATTACATGCAAGTACTGCAACTGCAATTACTGTGGGGGGACCTTTATTTTTAACAATACTTTACTCCAACCAACCTTTATTCTTGGCATGACTGAATAGAATTATAGTAGTTTCCTTTGAAAGGTGGCATTGAGCCAAACAATATGAATGTTAGGACACAGGGTAAAACAAAGTTTGGTTAAATACCTGGTGCCTCTTGTCAGATATTACTGGTGCACTGTGCCTCGAAGGGTTCAGACATTAATCTGCATCCATAGTTTTTCTCCTCAGTAAGTTCCTCGTCTTCAATGATGGGTATCTGTCAAGTGGAGGGAAGATAGGGGAAAGGCAAACTACACTATTTCCTTACAGGCAGGGAGTGAAAAACAGAGGGCAAATATAATCAGAGCACAGTGTTGAATACTCCTTTAAGAGTAAATTGATAATTAATAAAAGGACAATAAGGAGAAGGCAGGAAGTACAAAAGAACATGGAGAGTGTAACAAGGTGTGTGGTTTAGAATGGTGAACTTTTGAGAGTTTGGATTGACAAATAAAGAAGCTTACTAACACACCCTTGATTTGGATTGAGTTATATTACACAGTGCATTGCAAGAGGCCTGGGAACATGTTTCAAGCCTGTGCTCTTGGCTGAGGGATGGCACATGCCAGTGGGAGACCTACATAGGAGAATAAATACAGTTTAATGTAGTTATGCAAACAATTACAATAAAATCCATTGGCAATTGGAGCTCTTCCAAAAACTGGTTGTAAATTACTAAGGGGAAAAAAATACTAAGTGGATGTTTCATTTATACCAGAGCATCTCATAAGCATTTAAGAGAGAAACAAAAATCTGTTTTGTAAGCAGCTTGTTTCTGACAACATAATGTGAAGTGTGTGTATTTTACGCATGTAGGCCAAATTTACACTGAACTTGAGGCGTTTCACTGAAACTGTTTGTTAAAACACTAGGAATGGAGACTGTGGGAATTTTTGCACAGGATATCATACAGCTTGTCATTGTTTTGTATGGATGCAGAACCTATAAACAATTATAACATGAAACCTCATCACAGTGCTGTTAAAGTACACAGTATCTCATTAACATGGAGTAGGTTATTAATCAACACATTGGAAAAAAAAGCTTGTTGGAAAATGTACAAGCCAAAAGGGAGATGTGTTATTTGTTATCTGGAGATGGGTTGCAATTGATTATGAAATGGCAGCTAATAAGAGTAGCTGTGAAAGACATACGGGGGTGGAGGCAGGCGAACTAACTATCTGATGGCCGAATGCCAATGACAGCAATAATGGGGGCTACATTTCAGGAGCAGCTCAAGAAATTACAATTGGAATCCTGGCTGCACTGTGGCCGACCCTCAGCTGTGACACATCCAGGATTCACTTAATACAAATCCCTTTTTCAACTCCCACAATTTAGATCCTCAATTTCGTCCTATCCTCCTGACGGCTCCTTCAGCTAACACCAACCTGCTGCATGCCTCCCTCCCTATGTACCCCATCATCGATAGCGAGCTTTGAGCGACTCTGCCCCCGCTCTGTGGAACTCCATACTGGAATCACTCTCCCCTCCACCTTTAAAGTCTTAAGACCCATTCTTGCATTTGCACTTTCGATCACTTTTCCTCCCCCCACCCTCCCCAACCGCCAGCTCAGGCATGGAGTTGGCTGTGTAAAGCACTTTGAGAATTCATCCTGTCGTGAAAGCCCTAGATTAATGTATATAAATGTATATTAATGTTGTTGTATAACATAATTTCTCCAATGTATTATGTCACAGAATAGTAGAACATGGGGTCCTATATGGTAGGTCAACCTTTGGGGTACAGTAAGTGGGAAAGAAAAGGGGGCTCTCTACCTTAAACCCTCTCTCTTACTTCTCTTTGCCCGTTTCACACTGAACGCGAAGAATTCCCTCTTCGACCATGAGAATCATCTCCCATTTCTCCCCTGCTCAGCTTCAAACTACACCATTGTTAAGTGTACCAAATTGCCACCCTGCATGAAGGGTGCTATATAAGTCCAAGTTGTTGTTTTGTTGTCTGTATAAAGATATTCAACGGGAGGATAGGTGCTGGGTCACAGGATAAGAAAATAGATTGAAAAAATCATATTGTGCAGCACAGCAAGATCAAGAGCAGCATTGACAGAGAGTGGAAAGTAGATCATTTGGGTGTTCTCGAGACCTTTCTCCAATGAATTATCCATGGAAGTAACTGGAGGAGAAACCAAAATAAAGTATGGGGAGAAAAATAAAGTTAAAAGAAAGTAAAATAAAATACAAATTGGATGTAAGTTTTACGAATTTTTAAAGAAAGTAATCACAGCAGAGCCACACACACAAAAAAATCTGTTTAAATCCTAAACTATAAAAAATAACTCACCCCTAATAATTTATGGAATAAACCTCCTAAATCCAATGCGCCTTGGCCCAGAGTCATTAGTTACATACGTTTCCCGTCAAACGCTGGTGGCTTCTAGTATCAGTACAATGATATGTATTTGTGGAGTCCTGCAGCATATTGTTTAGAATATTTGCTTCCAAGCGAGAGGACACTGGGTTTGATGCCCGGGCAGGGCAAAACGTTAGGCAAGTTTCCTTACTCCACACGCCTCTGTTTAGTTGATTGGTGGATTGCTTTTCCGGGGGTATTAATAATTTGGTCACTCAATCCAGGACTCAAGGCCAGCGCCTTGGGACGTCCTCCTGACGTGAAAGGCGCTTTATAAATGGAATCTTGTTGTTGTTGTTGTTGTTGACTGTTTGTGGCAGCAATACTGTGTTTCGCCCACAAAATGTACAGTTAATTCACTTTATAGTATATTCTGTGAAGCGCTTTGAGACGTCTTGAAGTCGTGATAAGATGCTATACAAATGCAAGATTATTAAGGATTATTGTTATGAAGGATGCCTCGCAATGCACTGTTAATAATGTGGTGTCGTTGGTAGTATTTCTTAATGGAATTGCTTAATAAGGAACCCAATTTGTGCAATTATTTGTCCAGTAACCAGACATCATGCCAACCTATGGGAATGCTCTTCTTAGTGATCCACTTGGCGAGTGGAGTTCCCATAATTTAACTGGAATTCTGCTGGGGTTCCTTATTAAAGAATTTTATTAAGTTATTTCACAAAGAGTTCCATATAACACATTTTTTTAATGAAACGCTGTGCCACAAATTAGATCCCCAGTACATTTTTTAAAAATGTGAACAGCACT
Organism: Callorhinchus milii; assembly: GCF_018977255.1. NCBI lineage: Eukaryota > Metazoa > Chordata > Chondrichthyes > Chimaeriformes > Callorhinchidae > Callorhinchus > Callorhinchus milii. The sequence continues at coordinate 38,745,047 of NW_024704743.1, forward strand.
ATTACAGTATATGCACAGTTGTAATTGTGGTAATAAGATTAATTTGGAAAATAGCCTAGACTTCCCCTCTGAGACATGTCTGACTCACTGTACACAAACCAGGCTGCAACCCCATCTGAATTCAAGCAAGAGCAGGGAGTAGGAAGTTTGTTGCACATTTTAGCACACACATAATTTTAAATGAAGCAAAACTTATTAAAATGATGAAAGGTGAACAAGCATATCATACAGCACTGAATCCAAAATAACAGCATGTCTTTTTTTTTACTTCATTATTGCATTTAAATTATATATTGCACTCAGCACCTTGTGCCTTCTCCCGTTGTGAAAGGCACTTTATAAATATAATTTGTTGTTCTTGTTGCATTTACTGTTAAGAATTAAAAATAGCCACATTTACTTGCCTTGATCCTCACAGCAGCGACTCCAAAACAGAATGGAGGAAGGTATTGAGGCTGAGTACAATTCTGCCCTAAGTCTGGTGTGGGTTTATAATGGTTTGATGCAGAGCAATGCCCTCTCTTTGTCAGATCCATAATATATTCTTAAGTTTGTTCTAGAAAGCACGGTAAAAGTACAGTAATACCATGATCTTAAATTCTTAATCTTTGTAGTAAAGTCAATGCATAAATAATGCAGTGTCTACATCAATATACACGTATTTGAGTTGTTGCACAGCTTTAGCATTCTATTCTCTGGGCCACCTCGCTTTGCGTGAATTTTGTTGTGCTGAACCATCGTATTAGAGGGATTTGAACGAGATGCAAACCCTCTTTTAATGTATTTAAATGAGTCACACTGAGCAGCAAACAGGAAGCCTCAAGACTGGAGGCTTTGAATATGATGGCAGTATCTCCAGAATTAGCAAGGGTGAGCTCTCAAGTGAGGGGAACGCTCTTTGTGTTTCAGCCTGGCTTAGTTGGTAGCACTCTGAATCAGTAGATTGAAAGCTCAAGTTCCTGGTCGGGACTTTGAATTCATAGTCTCCAGTATCCACACTCCAGTACAGTGCTGAGGGAGCGCTATATTGTTGGAGATGCCATTCTTAGGATGAGATGTTAAACCGAGATCCTGTCTGCCTGTTCAGGTGGACTTTAAAGATCTCAAGGCACTAAACAAAAAAGAAGGGAGTTTCTCCCAATGTTCTAGTCACAAATCCCTCAAATAAAATTGTTCATTTACTTCATGGCTGTTTGTGGTATATTGCTGTGTGCAAGTTTGCTGCCATGTTCGCCTAAAAATATACACTTAACCCTATAGGCTGTGAAGCGCTTTTAGAGCCCTCCATACGTGAAAGGTGAAATAAAGGATTATTATTATTTTAAAGCCGGGATCAGCAGATCTCTGGGGGTGGTGGTGGGGGGCGGGGGGCACAAGATCTTTCCAGGGGGGCGGTAGAGCCGGAAGATTCACCAGAAGCGCCAACGCTATACAATACAATACAAAATTACATTTGTATAGCGCCTTTCACGTCGGGAGCTATAGAAGCCTTGTTGGATTATGGAAGCCCGTGCCACCCGATGAGGGGATGAGAAAGACTGTTCCTATGGTTCCTGTGCAAAGTACTTAAGGGCTGCCTTTTGTGGAGATTGTGGGGGAGGGAAGGCTCGCTGCTCCATAGAAAGCCCACGCAGTCCGAGTGGGACGATCTTCAGTCAGGATATTTAATGGGCTGGGGGCCTTGAGCCCAGAAAGTTTGGAAACCTCTGTTTTAAAGAACAAGACTGGAGTTACTGACTAAGGGACAAAACCAGATTCCTTGGTACAGGCATTTGGAATGCAAAATCTCATGTGGTTTCCAAATTCTAGGCAGATGTTGCAACAGCAGAAAAATAAGTGACTCCAGTGATATAAAGCAGGAGGGAAGTGGAGTGTTATGTGCAAAGTATAATGTCCTGAAGCACTCCTGCACTTGCAAAGAAATCCGCCACTTCCATTATTACCAGCATCTCAGCAAGGACCCCAATAAACACCAAGCCAGCCAGGCAACCTTCGAATGTGAATCCAGACATTGTTCATACACTATTGCTGGGATAATTAATGAAGGCTTTATGAACTAGATACAGATTTGGGGTTGAACATCTCCCCTGACTTTAGGAGAATGGCTTTTCACTCCAAGCCTTTTAATATCAAACATGTCCTGATTATGTTTTAATTTTTAATATTAATCCCTACATTTTATGATTTTATGTAGCACCTTATCCCATCATTGAATTGTCTCAAAGAACTTCATAGGATTTTACCGTGATATGTGGTGACTGTTGTAGGCAAACTTCGGCTGTCAATTTGAGCACAGCAATGTCCCACAAACAGCCATGAAGTGAATGACCAATTTTATCTGGATTGTTAGAAAAATAGGAAATCAGGAATTCCATTGAGCCTGTTCTACCCTTGTAATGGATCCTTCTACCAAGGGAAAGTTATCCGCTATCTAACCTGCCAATTCCTTTCATTATTTTAAATAGCTTAATCAAATCACCAGTTAAAACTCCTGCTCTAAGGAGTATAAATTCAGTCTGCCAGGCTTCTCATCATAGCTAATGTTGAAGATTAAATAATTTAGACGGAGTGTGGTTTAGTTCGCATGAAGATAGGGTAATGTAATGAGAGAGTTCCCTCAAGAGAAAAGACAGGAGAGAATTTAATGTGTTCCTGATGAAGGAAGCAATTTGTTCTTTCATAGCCATTCAAGCAGCTTTTTAACTTTAAATTATTCTTTTTTTAAACAAAAATAGCCAGTATTTGGCAAAGAGCATGATAGGGTAATGTAACAAGAGAGTTTCAGAGAGGGAATAGACAGATGAAAGCTCTCTAACATGTTCCTGATCAGTCATATCAGGGAAGGCAGACTTCACAGCATTCCACAACTATCTAGAGCTGTATGGTTCTCTTGAGCTACTGACAAACTGTACTCCAGTGTTAGCCTTGAGAATAATCCGTTAGAAAATTCAGGAGGAAGGGGGGAGAGGAGGAGGAAAAGCACTGAATTTCTGTCTCTAAATGGGATTGAAGGCAATATTTATCAATGTAACTAATGAAATACTCTGTAGGACTCCGGCTAGAAATGTGCCATGCCACTGGTCAGGATGGAATGAAGTGAGATTCAGTGCCAGACAGTGTGGTGCTGGGTAAATTTGGGTTTGAAGAAACAAAATGGAGTGGAGTCCTGTAGCTCAGTGGAGTCCTGTAGCTCAGTGATTAGAGCACTCGCTTTGCAAGTGAGAGACCTGAGTTCAATTCCAGGCAGAGGGCGAAACCTTGGGCAAGTTTCCTTACTCCACACACCTAATAATAATCCCTCCAAAAAAACCAAAAACAATAATAAATTGGTCATTTTCAATCTACGACTGTTTGTGGGACATTGCTGTGCGCAATTGACTGCCGCGTTCGCCCACAAATATACAGTCAATTCACTTTACAGTATATTCTGTGAAGCGCTTTGGGACGTCCTCCCGACGTGAAAAGCGCTATATCAAATGCAAGGATTATTATTATTATAAAATCAGAGCTTGAAGCCATGAAAAAAGACTTTTCAGAGGGTACCCTACAGAGGTACATAAGATTTTAAATTGAGATTAAATTAGGATTGAGAAAGTAAATGCAGAACGATACTCTCGGATGCACTAAGGCAGTAGCACATGTGGATGTAAGTTTAGGGTTGCAAAGGGCAATTTCAGAATAGACACTGGGACTTTTTATTAATATTATTAATAACTCCAACGCATACACAGAAAATATAATTGAATTAACTTCAGGAAAATATGAGAAGTATATCTTCTCAAGGGTTGACGAGTTCGTTTTGCCCCACAGATAATTTTTGAAGGGCTAAGATATTCAAGTTCAGCTTTTATAATAATAATAACAATAATCCTTGCATTTGACATAGGGCCTTATGACGTCATTGAGACGTCTCAAGCACAGAATATATTGCAAAGCGGAGTGACTGTATTTGTGGGCGAAACGCATAATTTGGCAAAACAAATACCCTGTGTCTGCTGAGATGCTAGTTTATGTGTCCACTGGCCTTCTCTATTAAGAAGATAAGCACATTTAGCTAGTCACAGTTAAAGACTTGGGGAATTGCTATGAGCTACCTTGCTTTACAAGGTCAATGTGTGATGTTGACAGGGTGTTGCAGATTAGTCATTAGTCCTACTTTATTCATTACAGTTCTGAATTACAAACAAAATGTGTGTCAGAAGAGCTTTGTTGCTATCTGTGCTGTGAGTTGTTCCTGACTTTCCCTCTTCATATTTCCCCCCATATTTAAACATCAGATGAAAGAAGCATTGTTCACTTTGCCAGTTGGACTGTATGATATTTTTTCAAAACAAAAGGAAATGTAATGATGATAATTGTTGTTGGTTTCCTCCACTCCCCCCTCCCCTTACTCCAGCATATCTTCCCTCCCCCTTTGGTATTTTTTAATTCATTGCAGGTGATGGCAGGTTCGTAACATCCATAGTATGAAAAGCGGTTCATTTTAAGATCTATACAGGCAGAATATAGTTGTAGAATAATACACCCTCCATCCATTTTATCATGTGCACAAACCGAATGATGTTGCAAATTATAGTTCCACCATCCAACGCATGCAACTGGATCTCTGGCTCCACCATAGAAACATTTGAAGCCTGCATTGCTGAAGGGAATATTAATGCTTCCGCCTAACTGTCACAGATGGTTTAAATTGACTCTTTAATCCTTTTTTTCATACTGATGTGAAAGATTAGATTTGACTGGTTAAGTATGACAGTGACTGGCATCTCCTGTATCCTTCCATACAGAGGCATCATTCAACTTACAATGAGCTTATTTTCTTGTCTGCAAAGAAGCCAAAGGTCTGCTCTCAGCAAAAGTGCAGGAATCTGAAGATTATTGGGGGATGGGTTGGTTTTACAGGTGCATGATTAGTAGTTGAAATAATAATTTTGAGACCAAAACAACTCAGTTGCAAAATGCCTCCAGATAGGTGGACTTTTCAGTTTCTTCAGAATGCAACCAGAAACTGGACTCTAATGGGTTCTGCACATCATATTGTGTGGTCAACTGGTGTCAATTTTGAGGGAAGACTGCAGTTATACTATAGCCAACACACAGCTGCAACAGTTATTATAATAATAATCCTTACATTTAGTATAGAGGCTTTCATGTCAGGAGAACTTCCTAAATGGAGGATATACTGTAAAGTGTAGGGACTATATTTTCTAGATGAAATGCAGCAGCTAGTTTGCACATAGCAATGTTCCACAAACAGCCATGTAGTGAATTGCTAATTTTATTTGGGGGCTTGTTGGCCAAGACACTGGGAGAATCTCCCTTCTCTTTTCAAATAGTACCGTGGAATCTTTAATGTTCACTTGAAGAGACAGACGGGATCTCAGTTTTTAATGTTTCATCCAGGAGGATACACTCAGAACACCCCCAGACACTGTGCTGGAGTGTCAGCCTAGACGATGTGAGTTCAAAGTCCCAATGTGCATCTTGAACCAACACCCAACCTTCTGGCTCAGGCAAGAGTGCTACCAACTGAGCCAGGCTGACACATGTTGTGAAGTGATCTCACCCCACCTCAGATAAGCTTTTCAAATCATTTGAATCTGCATTCACACCACGGAGTTTACATTAATCAATATGAAAACATTCTATCCAATTGGCACAAAGTATGAAGTACAACCACCTGCAAGGCTATTTTGCAACCCAGTCAGTTGCTGAAAGAAAAATAAACAGCAACGTGCAATTATACAGTGCCATCATGTAGAATATTGCTTTGGAGAGCTTTACAGTGGCAGGGACAGACGCTGAGAAACAGGGAAGGGGAGAAGGGGGAGGTGACCATAGTCGTGGTGAAAGAGATAGGTGTTAAAACAAGACCTGAAGACAGATAGCGAAGGGCAAGACAGAGGTCGAAGGAGGGAGATCCAGAAGTTAGAGATGTAGAATTGGAAAGCTCGGCCACCAATAGTAGTAGGTGCATAAAGTTCAGCAAGCCTGAGGTAGCTGACAGGAGAGAATGAGCAGAGGAATGTGGCAGGAGGACATTGGAATGATAGGGAGGTGCTAGGGCATGAAAGGATTTATAGGTCAGGGCAAGGACCATGAAATTAATCTGCTGAGAGCCAGAGAGCCAGTGGAAACTGGGGTAACAGACACACTCAAAACTCAGGATATCTGAGATATGGACCTTTCTAAGGCTGGATTAAAGCCTTGTAGTATCATAAATATTGGTTCTACTTTTAAACAACAACAAATTACATTTATATAATGCTTTTCACATCAGGAGGACACCTCAAAATACTTCATATAATAAAAATAATAATCCTTGCATTTGATATAGCGCCTTATCAGGTCTTCGAGACGTCTCAAAGCACTTAATAATAATAATAATCCTTGCATTTGATATAGCGCTTTTCACGTCAGGAGGACGTCCCAAAGCGCTTCACAGAACACACTGCAAAGTGAAATGACTGTATATTTTGTGGGCAAAACGCGGCAGCCAATTATGCATAGTAGTGTTCCACAAACAATCATGGATTGAGTGACCAATTTATTATTTTGTGTTGAGGCAATTATTACCCCTGGACAAGCGATCCGCCAATCGGCTAATAACCAGGTTCTAACTTACTATTAGAACAGTGGCGTGTGGAGTAAGGAAACGTGCCCAACTTTCCGCCTTGCCGGGAATCAAACCCAGATCTCAAGCGAGGCGAGTGCTCTAACCACTGAGCTACAGGACTCCACAATGTTGAGGTGAAACGCTTTGAAAATAATTGCTAATGATATTAAAAGCCCCACTCTGAATGCAGCAGTATTCATTCAGTATCACCACAGTGTAGTTGTGGTTCTCTTCTTGACCTGATGTGCATTCAATGCAGTTCAATAGGAGTAACCCATGAAACAGATGATCATTGCTTCATATGCAAGAATATACCTGACTCAGTTGGTAGCACTCCCTTTGAATCGGACGGCTGTGTGTTCATAGCCCCAGAACTCACATAGTTTAAGATGACATTCCATTTCAGAACGTCCAGAATTTGGCAAAATTCGTAATTATAGCCTTAAATTTGAAGTCAGTTTTCTGGAATTTTCTTGACGACCTAATTACAGAAAGCGGTTTTCAAAGTTAAAATTAAATTTAATAATTTGTCAAATTCTGGGCACTCTAAAATGCTACAAAGAGTAGATCTAGACCCAAGCGGAATTTCTCGCATAAATGTTATAAAGGAGTGAGCTATCCCTCCATGACAAACACTTTGGACCACCATCACAGTGTGGGCCAAGGTAGCCAACAAATAATATCAAGCCTTGACAGGAAATTTGTTTATGTGACTGCTTGATAGATAACTAAATGTTATATCCTCATTACTGTGATACTATCATTCTTCTTCTTATTATTATATTATTATATCCATCAATACTATGGTACGCAATACTTTTTGTTTCTAGTTGTAAAGAAAGTTATGAAGAAAATAATTGTCGCAACAAAATTATATTTGTATAACGCCTTTCATGTTGGGAGGACGTCCCAAGGCGCTGGACAGTCAGTGTTTTGGACCCGAGCTGGAGGTCGGGATCGGGGAGGGTGGAAAGCAGGCGGGGAAAGAGAGTGATCGAAGGCACGGTCATAGAGGCGGGTCTTGAGACGGGTCCTGAAGGAGGCAAGAGAGGGGGCAAGACGGAGGAACTGTGGGATGGAGTTCCAGAGGGTGGGGGCAGAGTGGCGGAAGGTCCGCCCACCAATGGTGGGGCGAGCGAGGCGGGGGATGTGAAGCAGGCCGGAGCCCGCTGAGCGGAGGGAGTGGGCAGGATGGTAGGGGGTTAGGAGGGCACTGAGGTAGGGGGGACCAAGGCCACGGAGGGCTTTAAAGGTGAGGACCAGGATTTTGAACTCTATCCTCTGTGATAGGATCTCGGAGTCTGGTGCAGGAGAGGACATGAGCTGTAGAGTTCTGGATGATCTGCTGCCTGTGGAGGGAGGAGTTGAGGAGGCCGACAAGCAGGGAGTTTGCGTAGTCGAACCTGGATGTTTTGTGGGTAACGGCACGGTTGTAGGGTAGAAAGGATAGTTGAGGGTCAAACAAGACGCCAAGGTTCCAGGCTGGCTCAGCGAGGTAACATAAAAGCTTGTTTTATTCAACTCATGAGAAAGATCTGGAAGATTTAGTCATGCGACTCAGCGTAATGAGACTAGCTGCACTGCTGGCTATAAATTCTCTTCTAAATATTGTTGTAGCAAAAATTCCTAAATATACCGAGGGCCTCTCACTGGCCTGACTTTCTAACTCATAAATTATAATTGTAGATTTTAACCTTGTGTGAGGAAGGTTACCAGTAAAATGTCTTCTTATTTTTGTTGGGTCATATCGTTGTCTCAGTGTCCAATCCCCAGGCTTCCTTTCAGCATTACTGCAGCCCCACAGGTCACCTGGTGGGTGATCCCACTTACATTGTAAGCTTTCTCATGCAAGGACCACCCACAGCCTCCATTTGTAGCTCCATTGCCAGTTTCATTGTTTTACGCAGAAAGCTTAAAAGAAGAAAAGTAATGGATCACCAAACATGTCAATGAAACAAAGTCCATACGTGTAGCCACTTTTGTTAAGAACCGGCAAACAAGCAAAAAATAATTCCCATTGAAATATTTATTTGTGTAGCACTGAATTACTGATGTAATAATATTACATTGGGATAAATAGTCAGCCAGCTTCTTTCTGGCTTTAGCTAATGATGTTCAGTGATCATTAAGTACATGACGGCCCCTGAAACAGACCTCATGCTGAATTTCTTACCTGCCAGACACCCTTTTCCAACTTGGTTCCCAGTTGGACCAGGGTAAGTTGGCAACTCTTCACTTGGAGTAAATCACTTTGTGCTATTGGGCATTTAGATTTGACATGAAATTTGGTCTCTCTTTCACTGAAACTTTTACCAAGTAGTTTTTTTATGAAGACTGTACCCCTGTTTAAAGAATCACACATTGCTACATTCACTTTCCTTTTCCTTACATCTCATCAACTAGTGGTTTCTCTGAGCTTATACTAGTATTTTAATCGACTGACAGAATATCTGTGGCATCACACTGAGTTCCTAATGAGCAGTTTCGATTTGGGAGGATTTTTCTTACGCCTTAAGTACCTTTGTAATCTTCTGTTGTCAATAAGGAAAATACTATAACCATTTGATGGACTTGGACCCACACATGCAATTGATGTGTTTCTTGGTCTTTGACTTGTGTGTAAGATCTTTGGTCCAATAGCACAAAGATCACAAACGGGATCTAAATTGCGGTATTTCTTGATGTGATTCGTTAATAAGGAACTAAAGTCATGCAAATAGTGTAAGTACTGCACACCGGTCAACATGAAGTCTACTTCATCACAATCTCTTTCCTTAGAGAAGCTTTGATTTGTTGCCATTGGGAATTCTAATAGGATTTTTAAAGGAATTCCATTAAGAAATGCCTCAAATTACACTGCAAAATTTATCAGGCCGAATGGTGCATATAGGCTTTGGTATCTTGTCAACCTTATTGACATATAGGAAGGCAATGTGGCCACTAGGGCAGTTTTCTTGTTTGAGGTTTTCTTCAGGAAAACATATTGCTGTTGGACAATCTTATACAAGATACTCGTAGCAGATATAACTGGAAAACACTTTTTCCATGGGTAACAATCCATTAAGAAAATGTTCAAGTGTAGGTGACATACACATGTATTACTCCCAGTCTGGTTTGGGTATTCTTAAGCATGGTGCTGGGTTTCCACATGTGTCAGAAATCCGGCTGACCTGAAAAAAATCATAACCACAATTGCCACATATTGTACGATATGTAAAGTAATCGCAATGTCATAGACCCAGCAGAAGCCTGAAATATACTGTGGTTCAGCATTATGATAGTTGTCAGTCAGGAAATCACAAGGCCTCGCTGCATGACTCATTTTACCTATTTATCATAAGGCCATGTAAACAAAATGTTTCTATTCCTGACAAGCGACTTTGGAAAAACAGTGAGGCATGAAGAAGCACACAGGAGTGAAGTGGTACATACCCGTGTAATCCATTAGCTGTTTAAAGTCTATAGTAAGACTGATGAACATACTCAATCCCTTTGTTAAATTATTTCAAAACCTTCAATTAAGTCTCCTCTTAACCTTCTCTGCTCCAAGGAGAATAATCTTAGCTTCTGTAGCCTCTCCTCATAACTGAAGTACCTGATTCCAAGTACCATCCTGGTAAATCTCCTTTGCACACTCTCCATTGCTTTGACATCCTTCCTAAAGTGTGGTACCCAGAACTAAACACAGTACTCTAGCTGAGGCCCAACCAGTGTCATTGGCTGTTTCGCGCTCCATCCTTTTTTTTTTGCACTTTGGCTTTTGTAAATCTTGGTTAACCATTTTGCAAACATTACAAGTTGACAATTTGGGATTTTTGTTAGCAGAGTTTCTCCGGGTGTCTCCATCAGCAATCCTCCCAGATTAAAAAAAGGATGATTATTCACCTTGCTGTTCATAACATGGCTCCTTCATTTCGTACAGCAGCAGCCACTTCAGGTATCATTGCTGTATGGTGCTTTGACACATTTCTAAAATAAGATACGATAAGAAAGAAAGTTCTTTCTTTCACACATGGGAAGAGGGAGGAGAAAACATGAACATATTTGACTCTAGTATTTCTACTTGAGAAAAGCACAAGCAACATTTACGCTGGAGCAAAAGACAATTTGTAACCCCATCCTAATGGAAAATTCAGGCTCCAATGTTGGGTATTACTTACAGAACTGCCACTCACTAAATCTTGCCAGCACTATGTATATTGTAATACAAATGAAATGGTGCTGTTGCCAACTGGAGTGTTGGGTCTTCATCTTACCTCAAGAAGCAAATAGGTTGATGCATGTCTACTTACCAGCCGGCTGTATTGAATTGCGGGAAACCTGGTCTTTATCCGTCGACACACGCACAGAAAAACGATTCCAACCTTCGCCAGTAAGTGTATGCGATGATGTGTCAAGACATATTGAATCCCAGGGAATGTCGTCTTAACCCATCACTGCATGAGCACTTACCGGCTGCAATGATAAATTACCACTTGTGCGCTTACTGACTACATTAAATGACTCATGCGAAGTGTAGATTATTGATTAAATCGGATTTTCTACAACTTCTACAGTTTGTCTGCAACGTAGACTTTGTATAAGTCATATTGATTGTTATGGGCCTGCCTGATATGACTTATATGAGTTTTGCTGTATAAATGTACATTGTATTGTATTATTTGAGTCATCCCCTCATTCCGGCAGATCACAGGATAGTGACATTCACGGATGTTTTTATATGAGTCTCCAGAGTGTCTGCCTCCACTGTCTTCAGACCACTTAGGAGGCTGTTGTGGGAGAAAAAAGACCAAATGCATAAAGGAAGAGTCAACACTCACAGAAAAATTCCTTCTCCATAAACATAGCACAACTGCTTCCACAGTCCCCAAACAGTAACAACAACTTGCATTTATATAGTGCTCTTCACGTGGTAGCATTCCAGAGCTATAAGACTTTCCATTTACAATTATGTTCTATTATTATTATTGGGTTCTCAGACCCCAGGTTTTTTTTAATACATAGAATTTGATTTTGATAACTGTTACCGTATACTCTGTAACTAAACCTTTTGTAATACCACAAACTCGGGCAAAGCCAGATAGGGCAAAGGGAAAGGTTGTATGTAGGTTTTTGTCCTAACCATTTTCAAGTTCAACATTTCTGGGCCAACCAAAGGAATGCAAACTGGTTGGCTGTACAAAATCCATCTGAATTTACTCAAGTTTCACAGGGGCAAAGTCCTGAACTGACTGAAAGTTTTTAAGACACTTTCATGGATTTTTGCAAATTCTGTTGCTTTTTGTGGTAATGATGGATTGAAATAACCTTTCCTGAAACCATAGAAGAACCTGGCGTAAAATTCAGTCTTAAGGGAAAAGAACATAATGCTCCAGTATAAATGCATATTAAGTTGGCTATGAGCTCTGGATAAGTGGCAGATTCAATGGTTGATGTACACTGCCTTGCACCGGTCAAAGCTTGAAACAAAAACAGGACTCTTCTCTGCTTTACAGCTAGCTTGTCATGTGGTGCAATTTAAATTCATCTCTGTTCAATTTATTCACCAGCAATAACCAATCGTTGTTATGACACTTACCCCAATTCAGGATTGCTAATAACCGACAGTGAATTAGACCCGTTCCTTTGTGAGTTGGAAGGAGTCATGAGCACTGCAGGCATGAGTGAGTTATGATGTCCTTTAACATAAGTGAATTCACTGGCAACTTTCTATTTATTCTATGAGTGTGCTGCTCCTGTGTGCAGGTCCTGGAAGCTTAATAAACACATGCACGTTTTTGTCAGTTGTCAATGCAGTAATAAGAGCACTATGGTTGAGTTTCTCCCAGTGTGTTTGGCAACCGTTTGGGTTAACTGTTCATTCACGTATAGCTCTTTGTAGGTCCTTGCTGCATGTAAATGGCTACCATATCTGCTAACAAATACAGTCACTAATTTTGATAGTTATTGTTTGTGAAGTGATTTGAGACGTTTTGGCAATCTTGTATGAGGAACTATAAAATGCAAATTCTTTCTGCGTTAAAAGATCAGCAGGGGATTTTTTTTGGCAATAGCTGGCATTTACTCCTGAATGTAGCAATGTTATACAATATCGACAAGAGGCTGTATTTTTCTCCTGCTTATAAAGAGCTGATGTAGTGTCTTGAGAATTACATCAGGAAAGTCAGTGAGGGAGTGAGTTGTTGCTAATTTTGATCTATCACTCGGTATGTGTATGTGGCAGTGGCAATGCGATTAATGGAAGTGAGTTTTTCCCAATGTCCTAGCCAACAATCCCCCACATAAAAGTGGTCATTCACTTCATGGCTGTTTGTGGCGACTTTGCTGTGCACAAATTGGCTGCTGTGTTTGCCTACAAAGTATATAGTGACTACACTTTACAGTATATCTTGTAAAGCTCTTTGAGACATCCTCCTGGTTTTAAATGTACTATATCAATTGCAAGGAATATTATTCTTAAGACTACCATCTCCAATTCACAGAAGATGATTTCAACCTTCCTGGGATCATGTGGTGCAATTTCTTTTCATGGAACTTTTTTGTGAGAGGTTATGAGCCAGTTGCACTCTTCAATGTGAGTAAGACAGGGAAATATACAAAGCAGTACAGAAAAAAATAGGAACATACTTTCTGCACAGGCAAAGGTTTACTGCTGACAACACTCTGCCTCTCAGAGGCTTGGAAACAATAGGGTTAATATTTCAATGTGGGATAATAATTATTACTGGTGAAAATTGTCACTTCATTGATAAATGAGATCAAAACTGTCGATAATAAGACTGCCCATGGTTATGAACAATGGTAGGTCCCGAAGACGTCCTCGATCACCATTGGATTGCTGGATCATGGAGCATACTGTCAGAGTATCGGTTGGTATGATGCTATCTTAATGTAACACAAGCAATCAGTAATCCAGTATCTAGCAAGACAGTTGGTCCAGGTTGGAGCTGGGTCCAGCCACTGTGACGGAATCAAAAGCAGATGATTCTTACCCATGACCAGTATTGTTAGTGACCTCATTGATTAAGCCTATAACTTCTCTTTTACCTCATTATCACAATCTGAGGGATTATTGGCCAAGACCCCTTCTCTTTTCTAATCTAGCCATGGGATCTGAACAGGCAGATTGGACTTCGGTTAGAATCTTATACTTTGGATAGTATCTCTGATAACACACAGCATTGAAGTGTTAGCATACACTATGAGCTCAAATCCCAATATAGAGCTTGATCCTACAACTTTCTGATTCAGAGGCGAGAGTGCTATCAAATAAGCTAGACTGATGGCTATCACTGTATTGGATAAAATAACAATTCAGTTATGTTAAAATGTACTACAACGCTAATATATACTTATATAGCACCTTTCATTCAGAAAAACATCTCAAAGGGCTTTACAGATTTGAGGTGTGAGCCCAGTGGTAGATAGAGCCAGATAGGAGCCAGATGGCGGAAGCATAGTCAAAGTGTTAGAAAGGTTTTTAGAAAAGTTTTGAAACCAGAGGAGAAGGAAGCTAAATAGAGACATTTAGGGAGAGTTTCGGAGAGTAAACCTATATTTTCCAAAACGTGTTCTGTTGTTATTATTTACTCACATGAATTCCCTTTGTTTATTTTCCAGATTCGGATTTGAGTATGCGGACCTTGAGCACGCCAAGCCCTATACTGATGTGTCCTCCAAATGTCCAGCTCTTTCAGAATGGCCAAGGATCTTCCACCTCCTCTTCCTCTATTACAGGGGAAACCATCGCTATGATCCATTCCCAGCCCCTGCTCCATAAATCCCAGTGTATCATCAGGCCGGCATCGAGACAGCAGAAGGAACAGGCCCCTGTAGACACGCTACTGGACCAAACCTTGATCCAGATCTTCTCGCACCTGCCCACCAACCTGTTGTGTCAATGTGCACGTGTTTGTCGGCGCTGGTACAACCTGTGCTGGGACCCCCGTCTGTGGAGGACTATTCGCTTGACAGGTGAAACAATGAACGTGGACAGGGCCTTGCGGGTGCTCACCCGAAGGTTGTGTCAGGACACACCTAATGTATGCCTCATGTTGGAAACAGTCATCGTTCAAGGCTGCAGGCGGCTTACAGACAGAGGCCTCTATACCATTGCTCAGTGCTGTCCAGAGCTACGTCAACTTGAAGTGGCAGGCTGTTACAACATCTCCAATGAAGCGCTCTATGATGTTGTTTCACGGTGTCCCAACCTGGAGTATCTGGATGTTTCAGGTAACTACACAACAACAACTTACATTTAAATAGCGTCTTTCACATAATGTAAATAAGTTAAAGCATGTTACAGAATGGGAATAATAAGAAATAGAATGAATGTGGCTATGGAGGCAAACACGGCAGCTAGGATGTGCAAGCGAAGTCCTGCAAACAACAATGAGCTGAGAAGGCAGTTAGTTAGAATCCGTGGGATAAACTTCAATGAGGAGGAGAATAAGAATTCAGGAATTATCAACTCAACCAGCCTTCCTGGTAACCTGTTCCAGTTGTTAATTATTGGTTGGATGGAGAAATATGTTATCCCCTGGTTTAAACAGAAATGCAAGCCTAGTCTAAAACTGCAATTCACATCCAATGTATTGGCTGACAACAAAAGGTCACAGCAGCACAGATCGATGCTGCAGAACTAGCAGTTTTATAACCTGATTTGAATTTTCATTTTAGCTTTATGTAAAGTTGCAAAATTTAGTAGCTAGCACAAGCAGTCACATTAGCACGATACAGATCCTATTAATGCTACCAATTGAGATAGACTGACCTTACTGAATAACGGTGTCCCTTCATGCATTATGGGAAACAATGGCAATTTTTACAGAATAGCAGTGACATAAAGTCCTACAAAAATTATAATTTGGTGGCAGGCAAAATTAGAGTATTTTGACATTTTGTTAACCTTGACAACTAATGAATAACGGTCACTGCATGTAACAATAATTACTTTTAAACACCTTCAGATGTTTCAATACATAAGATGCTATAAAACTGCAAATTCTTCTAGTGTCAAATAAATAAAATTGAATTATGGTATAAATATAGTTTTGTTTATACTGAATGATGGAAAGCACTACTAATGGAATGGATTAGATCATCATGTGCACAGATTGAGGTTGTCTTCTTTCCATATATATGGAGCCAAAATTATCACTGGTGATAATCACACCAACCAAACAATGTGGTCAAAAGCAATCAATATTGGGTGACATTGGGTGACGCCACTCCACCCCCCACCCCCACCCCGTGACAATATTGTTACATTAGACACAAGCTGGGATGGATCCTAACTGAACTTGTGTTAATACAGTCTGGGAGGGAGGGGCGTGAACACGACAGAGGGAAGTACAACAACAACAACAACAACAAGATTCCATTTATAGAGCGCCTTTCACGTCAGGAGGATGTCCCAAGGCGCTGTACAGTTGGGTCAGGACCCGAGCAGGGGGGAAAAGGTCAGGGTGAGGGGAGGGAAGGGAGGGAGCGAGGAGGGGGTAGAGAGTCGAGAGGGGAGCCGAAGGCTCGGTCAAAGAGTAATGAAATTATGAGTATTACATCTTTGGATGCTGATTTATCGCTTTGGCCTTTGAAATGAAAGAGTTTCTTTAATAAAGTGATTTTTGGACCATATGTTGTAACAAATCTTACATATTGAAATTTTAATCCTCTAAATGCATTGTGTTCCCATTTAACATCCCAGTTTCCTCTCTCTAGGTTGTTCCAAGGTGACCTGCATTAGTCTTACTCGAGAGGCCTCCATCAAACTCTCCCCACTGCACGGAAAACAGATCTCCATTCGCTATCTGAATATGACGGATTGCTTTGTACTTGAAGATGAGGGGCTGCACACAATAGCTGCTCACTGCACCCAGTTGACTCACCTCTACATGCGCCGGTGTATCCGAGTCACAGATGAGGGCCTGCGTTACCTGATGCTTTACTGTACATCAATCAAGGAGCTGAGTGTCAGTGACTGTCGGGCGGTGAGCGATTTCGGCATGAGAGAGGTAGCAAAGCTGGAAGTGCAACTGAAGTATCTCAGCATTGCTCACTGTGGCCGGATCACAGATGTGGGTATCCGTTATATTGCAAAGTATTGCAGTAAACTGCGGTATCTCAATGCTCGAGGTTGTGAAGGAATAACGGATCATGGTATTGAGTACCTAGCCAAAAATTGCACAAAACTCAAATCTCTGGATATAGGGAAGTGTCCTTTAGTTTCGGATGCAGGGATGGAGTTTTTAGCGTTAAACTGCTACAATCTGAAACGGCTAAGCCTTAAGTCATGCGAGAGCATCACCGGTCGTGGATTACAGATCGTTGCGGCCAACTGCTTTGAGCTTCAGATGTTGAACGTGCAGGACTGCGACATCTCTGTCGAGGCACTACGCTTTGTCAAGCGCCACTGCAAGCGATGCATTATAGAGCACACCAACCCTGCCTTCTTCTAACGGGATGCTCATCAGCACCACAAACAGACCAGAGATTGTAAGGCCTCAAAATTGATTTGCCTTTTTCCCCCACCTTCATTCAAATATTTACTTTATTTTCATATTGTAAAATGCCATTGCCTAAGCAATATAACTCTTTTATGATTGAAAATCATGGTAATGAAAATATGTTGCTTGTCTTTCTCTATAACATACTTGTAAGTTTTTAGCTGCCAAATTTCCCCACAGAAATTGCTGTCTCGAGGCATAATTGAGATCAAAATAATATTGATCAAATTTCATATTACTCCATAAAACCATAAATTGGGTATAACAAGGAAACATTTGATATACTGTTTGCCTCTTCATTTTCCAGTTTTATATAAAAAAGGAGCATGAACCCTCAGTCATTATCAGAATCTGTGAAATAGACGCCATTACTTTTCGTTGGTTATAGAATGGAAGGATCTTGATAGAGTTTCTTTACAATGCTTTGATTTTAGGTTTAAGAATCCTATAATACTAAAAGGCAAGTTGATTGTACATTTGAACATTTGTTGCACTCAAGTGTTTCCATAATCCATCACTGCTCTCTTTAGATGTTGATATTTCTTCAGTGTGTGTGTGTGTGAATGAGAGGTGCCTAATTGGGCTCTTTTATTTCTCAGACCTATGTCTTCTCTCTTTGTTGCTCATTACAAAGTGTCTTTAAGCTGTTTTAACTCGGTTTCTAGTGCCCATCAGCCCTCAAACTGCTGTTAATGTCTCACTGATAATAAGTAACAATAACTTGCATTTATATAGTGCCCTTCACACACATAGCATCTCAGAGTGCCGCCTCTGGTAACATCACTCAGAGAGGCCACCAAACTGGCTTGGTGAATGAAATGGAAATGTTAGTAGTGAAGTAGTGAGTGCTTTCCTGGGGGTGGAGGGTCACTAAGCATATCATTCAGAGGGCAGAGTAGAGGGAGTTTTAGTTTTGATCCAGCAGTGCTGTTCCAGACCTGGGAATGCTTGACTCTGGTACTGGTTGTTCAGAATGGGAAAATTCTTTATTTCCTGACACCTTGAAGAACACAAAAACATACTGAAAGCAAAATCTTGTGTGTTGAAAAGTACTTGAAAATGTAGAGAATGGAATTACTTCCATGAAGGGATTGTTGCTTCTGCACTGGTGGAACATGTAGCCTGGGAGTGGAGCAGTTAGTCTGTCATTTGAGATGTGCAGGAAAGAGTTAACAATGACTCTCTCTTTAACTCTCCCTCTCTCCATGCAGGGAAGCATGGCTGGTTTCTTCTCTGCACTTCCCCTGATGGCACAGTTGAGATTGGTTCTGTAACTTGTCTGAGGAATAGTGATATTAAACCCACGTCAGGTTACACCGAGGTGCAAAATGATTAGTGAACCATTGGACTCAGCCACCCGTGTCATATTAATACTGTGCTCAATGTCTACTGCTGTAAGCCTCAAAACACCGGTGGGATTATTTATATGCTCCCTGTTTGGTTGCATTCTTGTGTTTCATTTCAGCTTAGTGGAATAGAATTGTGTTACACCAGGATTTAGCAGAACGCAGAAGGCTTCTTCACACTCATGCCTTTATAGTCAATCAAGGGTGTTTTAACATTACAACTTTATACGTCATTTTAAGGAGTTTAAAGAGGAGTCTGGAAAGAAAACATCTGGCCAAATACTGTCTACTGTTAAAAAGATGTGTGGCACTTACGGTCCTTTACCTAATGTGGCTTTATAAAAAGGATCATTACTGACAATTAACTTGCAGATAAAGACAGCAAGCAGCAGATTATCTCCAGGCAATGTGTCACTTTTTTTACTGTGTGTGTCTGTGTGTGTTTATGTATGCATTTTGAAAGCCTATTTCAGGCAGCAATTATAAGAGACATTCTCTTTTTCATGGGGAGGCAAAGCAGCTATGGATCACTTTGTAAGCAAATAAAGTTTGTCACACTTTTCAGTAAAGACAATACCCCTTTAAAGGACCAAACCTTCTTCAGAAGAAAAAAGAGCATAAATGATAGGTGGGGAAATGTTATATTTCATAACAGATTCAATGTGATAATTCACGTTGAATTTTATGACATGTTGCATTTTTCACGTGTTAAAAAGAGCAGTTTGGGAAATGGAAACCGTTGTAAAATTTGTGCCCATGAATGTTACAAGTACAATTTCTTAATCATTCTGTACTTTCAACAAATTCTTTTTAAAAAATGCTTCGAGGCCACTGTACAGGAAAACCAGGTCCTCCATGCCTAATATTGGAGTTTGTGTTTGTGATGGAGATTAAAATGATTGCATGAGGACAAACTTATTTTTAAGCTCAATGAGTCCTGTGTGAAGAGACAATGCAATGACTTTGTATTGAGTGCTATCTTCTTGTTTAAAACTTCTGGGTGCTGCTTTTATAGTTGATTCAGACAATCATTGATGAACAAATTTGTTTCTCGGTATTAATCTTTGTATTCATTACTCATTGGGGTTGATCAATACCTGTATTCCTAATATTCAGTTACGGGCAATATCAACTGAAAAAGAAGATTCTAGAACAGCCTTTAAAGTAATTAATGGTCAGGTTTGTGTAACATGTTCTTACCTTCTTAATGTAACACTTTAAAACAAGAACGTTCAAACTAGGTTCTACCATCTTCTGTTATTTGGCATCTGGGACATTCGGTTGTCTCCACCCAGGATCCAGGCCAGTATTGTTACTTTAGTGCTGAGATTTCCGTTCAGGATTGAGAGAAAGATGTATGAGTTCCTGAGCCTGGGTGACCACGTTGATTCAGATATTAGAGTCTACAATGCAGATGATGAATATTTTGAAAGGGTTCTAGTCATCAATAAAAAGTGCAATTCTGTAAGAGTTTTAGCATTTGACTCTGTTTTACCTGTGTTACTGTGTGCAATTGCATTGTTGAAATGACAATCAAACAATTCCACTTGGTCAATGTTACCTTTTCTATATTGAATTTGCTCAAGGGAGGAGAGCGTGTTGGCTTGGCATGTTTACTGCATTTACAAAGACGCTGTGTTGCTGCTCATCAAAAGTAACTTCTTTTGAGAGGGAAGACAGATGCCCATAATTTTCATTACACATAGAATTCCATAGAGTGATACAGCACAAAAACAGACCACTCAGCCCAATTCGTCTTTGCCAGTGTTTATACTCCACACCTGCCTCCATCCCTCCTAATCCTTCTCCCATACTCCTCTATCATCGTCTCTCGTGTATGCAAGCAACAGAATGATGCATTTCAATGCTAACTACAACATCAGAGGAAAGAAGAGAGATGTTTCCCAAGTAACTGTTTCTCATGAGGAGGTGCCCCCCAGCGATTTGGGGAAAAGGTAAAGGCTTCTTCAACGTGTTATTAAGTCTGTTTCTTTATAAAATACGTGAAGCATCAGTAGTCTGTAACAATGTTGGTTCAGTTTGACTGGACTCTTTTGCTTCCCATCTGTGTGGCAACTGGGAAGTAACAGAATAAACATATGCTGTGTGCAAAATAAGTCAAGGTTCCTGTGAAATACTTTTTAAGCTAAAGCTTGATAACATATATGATCCTTCGACATCATCCAGGATACTTCCAGGCTCCTTAACATAAAATCTGCAGTAGCCTTTATCCTCCCTCCCCTTCCCCAGGTCACACAGACATGATTTTATCTTTGATAAACTCTCTATAATATGTAGTACTAATATTAACTGATAATTCTAAAATCTGGTTTATATTGCTAGAGCAATTTGGCATCGCTTTCAGTAATAGAGCAATTTGGAACAAGAAACTGGATTTATATTTCCTACTCTAACATCGCTCCCATGAGGGGGAAGACGAGATCTGGTCATGTGTTCAGTTGCACACACATAGAACTCAACTCACCAGTGGTGAGCACCAGCCAACTATTTTTCCATGTTATTGAAGAGACAGTCAGAGAACCATGGATTTTTACATTTAATTCTAAGCCTAACTTATCAATCACATTGATTCCATAAAGAAATCACCATCGGGAGCTGGTTTCAGGAAATGATTGGAATGGAATCATGGAATGGAATGGGACGTCCTCCTGATGTGAAAGGCGCTGTACAAATGTAATCTTGTTGTTCTTGTTGAATCGATGCATTTTCAACCTGATTTATAATACATATCCAGTTTAATGCAACTCAAAGTCAGCATAAAACATTAACTCTGCAGTATGAAGGGGCATGGATGAGTCCAATCCGTCCTTAAGGTTTAGTAAATTGTAATTTTACTGGACATTTGTAAACTGCTTGCCCCAATTCTTCCCTCCACAAGCTGTAAATCATCCAGAACTCTGCAGCTCGTGTCCCATCAACCCCACCCTCACCCGGCTCCACTGGCTCCCCATCCCTCAGAGGATAGAATTCAAATCCTCATACTCACTTTCAAGGACCTCCATGCCTTGCCACCTCCTACATCTCTGACCTGCTGACCCCCTATCAACCTGTCCTCTCCCTCCAGTCAGCCTACTCCATGTCTCCACTCGACCCGCCCCATCATCGGTGGCCGGGCTTTCAGCCTCTCTGCCCCCACCCTTTGGAATTCCATCCTACAATCCCTTTGCCTTGCTCCCTCCCTTGCCTCCTTCAAGGGACCATGCCTTCAGCTGCCCTCCTACTTCTCTGCCCTCCCTCACCCCAACCCTGCCCCCCCATGCCTCGGTCCTGATCCCGGACTGTTCAGCGTCTTGGGAAGTCCTCCTGACGTGAAAGGCGCTTTACAAATGTAATTTTTGTTGTTGTTGTGCTACTTTCTGGGAAACTTAACGCTGTCACTGTTATATGATTGACTTAGAAAGTACCTGGTCTTGTATCTTGTCACATGTGATTTATACTTTACTAAAACAACATGTTTTAGGTGTGCTATTCTCATATTATGATGCGTGAGCATGATGTGGAAACCATCCCTTGCTTGTTTGATTACATTACAATTCACGCATTTGTCAGCTTTTCCTAATAAAGGTGCTATCATTAAGTACATCACAATATGTTACACTACACACGATATGTATGGAGTTTAATAATTAAGTACATTCCTTCTTTCCGTTTAACAGCCAGTGGTCAATAATACCAAATTACGGAGTAAAACATTCATACCTACTGCTGAAAATGGAGGTATTTGAGGTATAAACTACTCCATGAATTCAATACTTAATTAATTAGGGATTTTTTAGGTGGTGGGCAGTCGCATCGGAAAGGAGAGTAAAAGAAACTTAGAGAATCATTGAGGAAAATCTAATGACTTCTGCAGTTGAAATAAAATAGAGTAAGAATGACGCCTATTTTTACATTTATCTTCTAATTCATTGTATGAATACACAACAAGAAATAGTGCAATGCCCACCTTATTGTGTTTGTGAAGAAGATTCATCTGTGATTTAATAAGTGCTCTTCATTCACAGAACTTACTGGCGATTCCCTACTCTGTACCCTCCATCTTATCTCCATCCTGCATTATTATGTTGGTTATAAATATCACATCAATGGGACACCATAGTACAGCTTCTGCTCTCACAGCTACATGCAACCAAATTGTCTAATATGAAACAACAGCTTCAATTACTTTGGATTATTTAATGTCTGCCCCCTTGGCCATGCCTTCAGTCATCTTTCCTCTCCCCACCCCGTCGCCTCTCACCCCCAGCTCAGGTTCCAAACCAGAACTGCCAAGTGCCTTGGGATGGCCTCCCGATGTGAAAGGCACTATATATAAATATAAATGTGTATTGAGACACAGATCTTAAATGGATTTGGAGACATGGGCATCTCTTACAAAAGGACTCTCCTTCCAAAGACTGAAATACTTCAGAAGGATCTTAGAAACAATTTCCATTTGTAGGGTTAAAAGGGTTTAATGCAACTGTTGGTAAATTAATGAAGACATTGAGAATTTGGAATCATTTCATAAAAACAAATAAGAGCTTCCAAATGACCAATGGTAATTTAAATAATTGATGCATTTAGGAACAAATCATTTGTTATTTTAAAATAAATTTTTTAATGTTTTTCAATGAACAAGTTTCACATATTGTTTACAGTCTTTGCGCTTTACACTAAATCCTTTCAGGTGTTCCATCAATGTGATAAAGAGCTATATCAAATGCAATGTTTATAATAATAATAATCCTTACATTTGATATAGCGCCTGATCACATTTTTGAGATATCTCAAAGCGCTTCATAGAATATACTGACAGTGAATTGACAGTATATTTTGTGTGCGAAATGTGGCAGCCAATTACACACAGCAGTGTCCCACAAACAGTTGTGGATTGAAATGACCAAGTATTATTTTTTTTAAGGAATTATTAACCCAGGAAAATCAATCCGTCAATCGACTAATATCTGGGTTCCTACATATCGCTAGGTAAACAGAGGGGTGTGGAGTAAGGAAACTTGCCCAACATTTCGCCCTGCCAGGAATTGAACCTCACTTGCGAGGTGAGTGCTCTAACCACTGAGCTACAGAGCTCCACTATCAGTATTGTTGCATCACCAACTATAACTGAACCAAATGATGTAAATGTCTCATTAACAATAATAAATTGCACTTATTTAGAGCCTTTTACATAAGGTAAACATCTGGAAGCACTTAAAGAACATTAATCTGGTTGCATAAAGGATTAACCTTGCACTTAAAGGAAAATTACACTCAAAGGAAAACAGTGTGTCAGCCTAGCTCAATGATAGCATCCTCGCCTCTGAGTCAGGAGGTTGTGGGTTCAAGCCCCACGTCGGGACTTGGAATCACATGGTCGAAGATGACACTCCAGTGGGGGGTGTTGCATTCCAGAGGTGCCGTCCTTCCGATGAGATGTTAAACCGAGTTCCTATCTGCCTATTCAGGTGAACATATAGCACTATTCAAAAAGAGAAGGGAATTTCTCCAGTTGTCCTGGTCAACAAATCTCCCAAATAAAATTGAACACTGCTGTGTACAAACTGGCTGCCACGTTCTCCCCACAAAATCCACAGTCAATCCACTTTACAGTATACCCTGTGAAGCGCTTTGAGACGTCTCGATGATGTGATAAGATACTATTTCAAAAGCAAGGATTATTTATTATTATTAAATAATAATAATAATAATCCTTGCATTTGATATAGCGCTTTTCACGTCGGGAGGACGTCCCAAAGCGCTTCACAGAACACACTGTAAAGTGAATTGACTGTATATTTGTGGGCGAACGCGGCAGCCAATTGCGCACAGCAATGTCCCACAAACAGTCGTAGATTGAAAATGACCAATTTATTATTGTTTGGGTTTTGGAGGGATTATTATTAGGCGTGTGGAGTAAGGAAACTTGCCCAAGGTTTCGCCCTCTGCCTGGAATTGAACTCAGGTCTCCCGCTTGCAAAGCGAGTGCTCTAACCACTGAGCTACAGGACTCCACATGCATTATTTTTACTGGAATGCACTGTGTTATTCCCCATTACATCCCACTTCTTAGAATTAAATACTTGCCCTTGTGCAAATAATAAATTAAATATTTGCCCTTGTGCAAATATTATTGTATAATTGAGAATATTATAGTATATCATTCAGTAAAAATATCACCACAATTTAAAAAATCACCTCAAATAATGATAATATAATAATCCTTGCAATTGATATAGTGCTTTATCACGTCTTTGAGACATCTCAAAGTACTTCACAGAATATATTGTTAAGTGAATGACTATATTTTGTGGGAAAAACACGGCAGCCAATTGCGCATACAATGTCCCACAAACAGTTGTGGATTGAGTGATCAAATTATTATCATCTTTTACTTACATTTTTTTTAAGGGCTTATTACTCCGGGAAAAAGCGATCAAACAATTGACTTAACAACCGGCTTCCTACTTACGACGAGCTAAGCAGAGGCATGCTGAGTAAGGAAACTAAGGAAGCTAAGGTTTCGCCCTGCCTGGGAATCAAACACATGTCCTCTCGCTTCCAAGGAGAGTGCTCAAACCAATGCGCTACAAGACCCCAGAATGTTTAGAAACGTTCAGCGCCTTGGGACGTCCTCCTGATGTGAAAGGCGCTTTATAAATGGAATCTTGTTGTTGTTGTTGTTGTTGTTTAATGTGTCATCTCGGATATAGAAGCAGAGCTCTGTCTTTCAAACCAGCAAATGAATCCAGACAAAGAAATCAAAACTAGATAATAAACTATTAATAAACACATTAAGAAGGAAAAATACAACAGTCATTATCATAATAATAATCCCTCCAAAACCAAAAACAATAATAAATTGGTCATTTTCAATCTACGACTGTTTGTGGGACATTGCTGTGCGCAATTGGCTGCCGCGTTCGCCCACAAATATACAGTCAATTCATTTTACAGTGTGTTCTGTGAAGCGCTTTGGGACATCCTCCCGACGTGAAAAGCGCTATATCAAATGCAAGGATTATTATTATTATTATAATTATCTTCACTGCTATACTTACCATCACTGATAATTATGGCATCACAAATGTTGCACTTTTCACCCATTGATTGGCTTCCTTTTTCTCTAATAATAATAATAAACTTTGCATTTGATGTTGCGCCTTATCATGTTGTTGAGACGTATCAAAGAGTTTGTAGAATGTATTGTAAACTAAGACAAATTTTGGAAACTAAGAAGCCCAAAAGAGGCTAAAAGAGTGACAAGCATTGCATAAGCATTTGGTATTTCCAATGTCCCCACCACCTGATTGACTGAATGGGCTACGGTGAGTTTTAGCGATATTCCAATTAACATTGGCTAAGTCACTACGCAGCCTCCCAAGGCAAGGGAACCCATGGTTTTCATTGTTAGAATTATTTGACATTCATAAAAACTTAATATAAAAAAGCTAGATTTTCCAGCTCTTTGTGATACGAATCTATACAACAGGCTTTGCCGTGTTGCCAAAAGACTTTTTGTAACAGATTGCCTGACTGGCAACTTCATGACATGTAGTTGGACTTCTGTTCATGAAAACACACTTAGTGCACTAAATATGTCTGAAGGTGTTGTAAGTGATCTGTTCTCTATTGAATACAGGTGTTGATTAACCCCTAATTTTAAAACCTCTAAGAGTGTCATTCAACATTTACATAGGAGATCATTTACTTTTGGGAAAGTTATTTGCATTTTAAGTAGGTTTATTACCGGTGAAACACTATCTGTATTACTTTTATGGAGATTCTGCAATCACAATGGAAAAGAAACTGAAGTAATCAGATTAGGTATTTTTTCAGTATATGAAACTGCTTATTAGTAGTTAGGTTATTTTAAAACGAAAATGAAGTATTTTTATATTTATGCCTAAACAGCTGCCTAGGGATTAGTATGTTTGGTATTGACTATCTCTGTATGTTTTACTTGTGAAAGTAAATTTGTTAAAACAAAACATTTCGTACAATCACAGAATGCTTTATATAAAAACAAACCAGAGTGCTGGCCTTAGCCTTGGGATGTCCTCCCGACGTGAAAGGCGCTCTATAAATGCAATCTTGTTGTTGTTGGCATGCTTGAGTGATCATTCAGAAAAATAACTGCATTCAGAGGTTTTATGCTGGTTAAGGGAAGGATCATCAGTAACCTGTAATTCCCATGTCAACTGACACTTCTCATCAGCTCTTGGCTGTGGGTGTCCTGGGTGCACAGTGGAGCATATACTGAATTGATTACAGGATGACGTCAGCCACAAACATAGAGAAGGCATGAAGAGGAGCATGAACAAATCTTTAATTATATCTCAATTCTGACTTAAGTCTATT
The DNA here is from genome assembly GCF_018977255.1 of Callorhinchus milii. Classification (NCBI taxonomy): domain Eukaryota; kingdom Metazoa; phylum Chordata; class Chondrichthyes; order Chimaeriformes; family Callorhinchidae; genus Callorhinchus; species Callorhinchus milii. The sequence continues at coordinate 38,771,875 of NW_024704743.1, forward strand.
TTCCATACATGTATTTCATGGTCTTAACATTAGGACCTTCTTTAAAACATACATTGTGTCACGGCATAAAGTGTAAAATGTGGAGTCCTGTAGCTCAGTGGTTAGAGCACACGCCTTGCAAGCAAGAGACCTGGGTTTGATTTCCGGCAGGGCGAAACCTTGGGGAAGTTTCCTTACTCCACACGCCTGATAATAATCCCTCAAGAAAAAAAAACAGTAATAAAATTGGTCATTACAATCCATGATTGTGGGACACTGCTGGGCGCAATTGGCTGCCACGTTTCGCCCACAAATATACAGTCAATTCACTTTACAGTATATTCTGTGAAGCGCTTTGAGATGTCTGGAAGACATGAAAAACGCTCTACCAAATACAAGGATTATTATTATTAAATTGTTTGAAATTGAGATTAAAAGATGATGTTGCTTTACACCGGTGTTTACATTTACTTCCCGTGTAATCCACTATTGAAATCTGGCCTACTTTTCCTCACTGGCAAACATAGCCAGAAATTGAATTGTTATTTCCACTTGTGTATTCTGTGTATTCAATCATTTTTCAGGACATATTTGAGGACATCAGGTTATTATGTTACAACAGAGTTGAACAGGAAGGAAAGCATTCCTGGCATGTAGATTGCCAGGAAGACTCAAGTTCATGTAGTCAATGGAGTGTGTTGAACATCTGATCATGTTTTGGATTAATATGAAGGACATTGGTTTGTTGTACCTTTGGACCAGGATAAAGGCTAGTTGAATGAAGGTACAGAGAGGATATGAATCTGGAGCAAACGAACCATGGAATAGATGGGACAAGCGCCCTGAGAGCATTGAGGCTCCTGACACATGATGTGCATATTTCTTCAAATTTTCAGTTGGAAAGCTATTACAATTTATTTGACTGATGCGCTGAGCATTACAGGCAAATTAATATGATTTGGATTTAAAATCAAGAAGAACTAAATTCGTCGATGGACAAAGAGCCTAGGAAGATAAGACTGAGGAATTTAAATGCAGAGGTTGGTGACATATGAGAAAAGCCTAAACTCAAAAGATTGATTCAAAATAGTATGAGTTGGGATATCAGGTTGGATGAGACTGGTATTTCAGATAGGAGGCAGGGAGAGAAGCAAAGCTGTGAGACCAGTAGGAGGAGATCCTGACAGAGAAGCAATAACTTTAACACGGTGTGCTCCAAATCACTCATTCACACGTTGAAATAGTCCTGATGGGAAAATAAAGCACTGGAAGTAGTCATTCTTTACCTGCACAGGTTGTGTGATTTTCAGCCAACAACTGCTCACCTGTCATTCACAACCTATAAATCAGTCTTTTATGGAATCAATGGAATCCAGCAGTGGCTCATGAGTAACAAACTTCCAAAAGTAAAGTTTCTACTGGATCTACCCCATCTGTGGTATAATACTTCCATTGATTCATTACCTCCCCAAATATGTTGCATGTTCAGGAATGATTTCCATTCCTTGCCATGTCTGTTCTGCATTTCCAGTTAAAGCTAATCCCTCCAAGGTCTTACTTGATCAATGCCAACCCAAACTTTCTCTGCCTTCCTCCAGTATTCCTGAACTCATTTGTCTTCAGTCATTCTACGCCAGTGCTTAAAACATATTCCAAAGGCATTTGTTTTTCAAAAGGTGGAACATTCTGAATCAAATTCTCATTTCAGATGCTGTGCACTTTGGAGCAGTAATATTTAATTTACTTTTCTAAATGTTTTTTTCTCATTTTTGTCCCTACTCTCAAAACGTTATTGGTCTGCCACATTCTTGTTATGTTCCTTGTATACACTGGTCCACAGCTATCTCTACAGACATCAGTAGGATTCCTTAGACAACTTGCTGGAAAGCATACTGCAGTAATGTCAGAAAAGATCCCTCCATCTGTGAGTAGATTTCCTTCAGCACCCAGAGAATTCAGGTGAAACAGACAATCTGCCCCCTAAAAACATATTAGACTGATCAATTCAATCTGGGATTCAGTCTTCCTTGAGTATCCAACATCTGTACCTCCTGGGAATGCAAACCATCAATTACTTTTAGAATTAAAAATCTGGGTTAGAGTATAGATTGATAAATAGCCTATGACATATGGAATCAGAAAATACTATTTGGGCATCTCAATGGGTCAGCTATAAATTTCCACTTGAATTCTCCCTCATTTATGCAATCTCTTGAGGGAGGTGAACAACCACAGAGAAAACCATCAAGAAAAGAAAGCTAAAAATTCTCCCTGGTCTCCAGAGATAAGCAAGCAAGGCTCCAGGATATCAGTCTTCCATGACACTTTATATTATTGAACCCTGACTAGTTACATTCTACAGTTGGCACTCCAAGACCAAAAATAGATTTTTTTCCAAAGAGAATTTGATCATTTCCAAATAGCCTTATCCTTAGCCAGATTCTTAACCAGATATTCCTTGAGATTTTTTTTAAAACTCAATGTTGTATTGATGACGAGCCCATTGCACATTTATACCATAAATGAACAAGGATCACACATAATATCCCTATTCATCATATATGAAACTGTCTGCTCCCTCCGCACAGCAGGCTCCGGCCTGCCCTGCCTCTCTGCCTCCATTCCACCCGTTGGAACTGCATCCCTCATTTTCTTTGCCTCGCTCCCTCCCTTGCCTCCTTCAAGATAGGTCTCAAGATCCTCTTCTTCAACCGCACCTTCGGCCACCCTCCTACCCTCTCTTCCCTCCTCCCTCCCTGATCCTAACCCTCCCCCACCCCCGCTCAGCTCCGAATCCCTGACTGTCCAGCAACTAGGGATCTCCCCCTGATGTGAAAGTCGCTACACAAATGCAATTTTGTGTTATACTGTATCTTCTTTCTTTGAGTTGGAATCAACGAAAGTGCTGCAGGGGAAGAAGGTTGGTAACTCTGACTAGGACCTTAGCCAACGACACTTTCCACTTCTCCCTTAGATTACACACAAGGTTTATAGATGCAAGATCCAATTTGAAACTTGTGCCACACTAATTATACATTAGCCCTTGGGAAGGTATATATCAAAATGGGTTTTAGTCAGGATCATATGTAGGCAGTTATATTTGACCTAGAACTTATTTCAAGTTTGATTGAAATGAATAGTTTGTGCATAAACGGAGATTAGGAAGAGTGAATAATTCAGCAACAAAAGGCTGTGGCAACTATCCATCATAAAATATTGGATTTGGTCTGGAGCAAAGCAGGTTTATGGCTAGGAATGTGTGTAAACCTGAAATGAATTACGTTGATGTAAAACATGATATGGATCGCTCCAAAGGAAATGTGGAATCTAGTTTCTGTGGTTATATGAAGTGGTAAATTAATAATGCTCAAAGAAGAAATTTTCACTTTCAGGTATGGATACAGCAACAATTCTGATATCCACAAAACTGAAGAACATTCCCAATTGCTAAAGGGCCATGAATGAACATTTCAAAAATGTTAGGATGCCAACCCAGAGCCAGACTGCACATAAAGACCAGTCTGTCACTACCTAACTTCAAAATGCACATCCATTACTGGATTATTAGGCAATTATTTTATCACAGGATACAATTTGATTTTTTTTTAAAAAGTACATATTTATTGCTATACTGTTTGTTTTCAAGGTTCTACAAATTTGCCTCAATACCTTTTTGCTAAAAAGAAATGGTGTTGGGTGGGGGAGAATGGGTGAAATCAGACAGTATTCTCACTTTTGATCACTATCCAGTGGTTGGAAACAAAAGAAACAAAATACACAGTCACATTACTTTACAATATATCCTGTGAAGCACTTTGAGATGTTTTGATGATGTAATAAGGTGCTATATCAAATGCCGTTATTGTTATTAAACAAACCTAGTACAAGATTGGCCTTGGTTATGATGTCCTTATGGTTGATTATAATCTGCCCAACATTCACTGCCTGAATTTACGTCTGAAGAACTGCCACTTGACGAGTGTAAGAAGCCCATTCAAACTGGTGGATCTTCACACCCTCAAGAGTCAGTGGGAGGACATGAATAAGTAAACCAGCTATAGGAAACTGTATAAACCTCCTATTTTCTTGCATTTCAGCTCCTTCACAAACCAACCGGCACACCAGCAAGACAAGTTGCAAAGCGCCGAAGTAAAAAGGCTATATTTATACTCGGAGGAATAGTAGACACTTTCTGCATATGGTGACTTCAATTACATTATTTTAAAAAGAGACAAAATTAAACAAATTGAAAGGGGGTCGTGGTGGGAAAAGGCAACTTTGGTGTGATAGTTAGTGATAATTAAAACACAAGTTCCAGCCCCCCAAAGAGGGGTCGTGGGGGGTATTGGATTAACTTAATTTTTTTGATGAAAAATGTGAAGTAGTTAGGAATATGGCTCAGGGCACAAATGTAATAACAATAATAATCCTTGTACGTGAGACATTGCATGAGTTGGCTGCCATGTTTGCCTACATATACATTGTTATTACGTTTTACAGTAACATTCTGTTAAGCATTTTGAGACATTTCGACGATATGACAAATGCAAGGATTATTATATAAGATTTATTATTGTTCTTGATTGATCATTAATCATATATTGTTCATCCATGATCTCCTAGAATAGCAAGACAGGCTCATGGGGCTGAATGGCCTACTCCTGTTCCTATGTTTAAGGAGAGAACGGAGTTTCTCCCAATGTTTGTTGGTCCATATATTTCCACATTATCTATGTGTAACAGCAGTTACACTGGTTCTGTTTCATTTACAAGATATATTAATAATAATAATAATCCTTGCATTTGATATAGCGCTTTTCACGTCGGAAGGACGTCCCAAAGCGCTTCATAGAACACACTGTAAAGTGAATTGACTGTATATTTGTGGGCGAACACAGCAGCCAATTGCGCACAGCAATGTCCCACAAACAGCCGTAGATTGAAAATGACCAATTTATTATTGTTTTTGTTTTGGAGGGATTATTATTAGGCGTGTGGAGTAAGGAAACTTGCCCAAGGTTTCGCCCTGCCTGGAATTGAACTCAGGTCTCTCGCTTGCAAAGCAAGTGCTCTAACCACTGAGCTACAGGACTCCACAGAAGCCATATTGAGGCTTCTGTGCTTTCAATCCTTATAATAATCCAACTCAGGCCTAATCTTGTCTTGGTTCAGTTTGGAAGATGATGTTAATTAATAGGAAAAATTGGGAATGCTGTTTTACACATGGATTAAATTAGAATCTTAGAATCTTACAGTACAGAATGAGCCATTCGGCCCATCGTACCTGTGCCAGCTCTTTGAAAGAGCTATCAAATTAATCCCACTTCCCCGCTCTTTCCCCATAGCCTTGCAAATTTTTCTTTCACAAGTATATATCCAATTCCCTTTTAAAGTATTCGTTGAATCTGCTTCCACCACTTCTGGTTCTTTTGGTTCTTAAATCTGTGTCCTCTGGTTACTAACCAACCCGTCAGTGGAAACGTTTCTCCTTATTTACTCTATCAACCCCCCTCATAAATTTGAACACCTCTATTAATCTCCCCTTAAACTTCTCTGTTCTAAGGAGAACAATCCCAGCTTCTCTAGACTCTCCACATAACTAAACTCCCTCATCCCTGGTACCATTCTGGTAAATCTCCTCTGCATCCTCTCCAAGGCTTTACCATCCTTCCTAAAGTGTGGTGCCCCAAATTGGACACAATACATCAGCTGAGACCTAACCAGTGATTTGTAAAGATATAGCAGAACTTCCTTGTTTTTGTACTCTATGCCTTTACTTATCAACCCAAGGACCCATATACTTTTTTTAAACAGCTTTATCAACTTATTCTGCCCCCTTCAAAAATGTAATTGGCATTTTGCTTCAAGTGTGCCTTTTTTGTTGTGGTTGTTTGGCTCATTCAGTCTATACCAGCTAAATCAGGTCATTTAATGACCTGAGTTTAGACAGCCTTGTGTTTTATGTGCAATTCCCTTTGCTTCAGTAATTGTTAGTAAATTGTTGATGTTATTTAACCTCAGCTACTGAGGAGTGGCTGCAAGTACACAAATTTCTAAGAGCAGTTGTAAAGTTTGTATTATATTGCTGAGCAAGAACTCCTTGGGAGCCAGCATCTATCCAGCACTGTCTGCTTCTTTCAAACCCTGATTGGATATATTTGGAGCAGGTGAGGAATGCACTGCTTCATTGAGTCTTGTTTCATCAAAACTTCTAGATATGAAAAGTTTCACAATGACCAGCAGCATCCACTAGTGTATTAAATGGCCTTTCTTAACAAATTACACTCATGTTGCTAAAGGGTCTCCCAGTATAAATGTCTTGTTATTTCAGTAGGAAGAGCTATCTGTTCCTTAATCTCCAGACAGCAATGTGCCTCTTACAGTCTATCACAGTGAGAGACAGATACAATGCCTTCATTATGCATGTTCACTTGTGTCCAGTCTCTTTAAGGGCCTTGATTTCTGGTATTTGGAGGGTTTAATCTGAGATACACTCAACAAGCTTGGCTTGTTTACTGTATCATGTGTTACAGTAAAATTGTAGAGATTTCAACACCTGGAGACAACGTGGCCCGTCCCCATTCCAGCAGTGGACAGAGGTAGAGGGGATCCCAGGAACATCTTTGGTGTTATCATTAATAGAGATTTAGATACTGACCAGTTCAAGATATTAGTGAAGGCTGGAATTGGTGGGTGGGCCTTCAGCCTCTCTGTCCCCACCCTCTGGAACTCCATCCCACAGTCCCATCACCTCACCCCCTCCCTTGCATCCTTCAAGACCCATATCAAGACCCTCCTCTTTGACCGTACCTTCGGTCACCCTCTTACCCCAGCCACCCCGCCCTCCACCCCTCCTGATTCCAACCACCAGCCTTGGTGTGGATCCCTGACTGTCCAACGCTTTGAAACATCCTCCTGACTTGAAAGGCACCATACAAATGTAATTTGTTGTCGTTGTTGCAAAAGATAAGCTAAGAGCAATCATTGAACTGTTCCAGTAACTGCACTTTGTTTCCCCTTTACAACAACCAACAACAACAACGTGCATTTATATAATAGCGCCTTTCACTCGGGGTAGCATCCCAGAGTACTTTACCATCATCGGCAACTTCAACTTCACTATATATCTGGATGAAACTAACTATTGCACTGCCCAATAACTCCTTAAAATAATAACAACCAAACATCATTAAACAATCACTAATGCCATAATTTACCAACAAATAGGTGTTCTTCCAAAAGCAATGATCTGCAAATGCCAAGCTTGGTAGGTTGAATGGCCTCTTTCTGATCCAGTATTCATATGTTCCTACGCAAGGCAATTTACACGTTCCATAGCAGCTAGTAAATGTTTTACTTTGCAGGCACATAGTGTGAGGATTACATCTCAGGGATTTTTTTATTTATCTTCGGTTATGACAGGGAATGTTAAACTTGTATTGTTTGTAATACAGGCTGTAATCCTTGATTTGACATAGCACCTTTCAAATCAGGAGGGTGTCTCAAAGGTTTCATGAGATTTACTGTAAAGTCTATTGACTGTATTTTGTAGGAAAGGTTTGGAAAAATCTTCAATTCAGTCCTTGTTTGAAAACTGCTTCTCTTAAAAGAACTATAAAAGACTGCATTCAAGAATTTTCCACAATTCTACTCGATATTAAATTTTTAGGCAAACTAGCCTGACTAAATGAGATTGGGTGGAATTTTGGGCCTCAGATAGGCCACCTGAACAGTGCACATACCAGCTTTGGGTCAGGAGGATCACTGCAACAGTATAAGACAGACTGTATCAGGAATTGTGCAGACAGGGATCAACACTTCTGTTTTATACACAGTGAGGGAGAATAATTCCTGTAGTGGCTCAGGCAGCTTTCGATGTCAGTAAAAAAAAAAACTTTTTTGTTCAAAAATTAAACCTGATTCGACTACTAATCAGAACAAAAGTACTCAACCTTGGAAATGGCCTGAGCCTGTTAACTGAAAACACACCCGTAACATCCAATTCTTTGGCACAAAGCTGTATTTAGGTTGGAAGAAAATGCTTTCTGGATGGAATAAAACCTACACTTTTGGTTTGCATTCTTGTTTTCTTACTTTCTGTGGGATCCAAGAAATGTTTGCATATGTTTGGCATTTTTAAAAATTAACTTCACATGAAGATGTAGCTTGATAGTCTGCTGAAAAAAATCAAATATTTATTTACAGTGAAAATACCCAGTGTAATCCTTCACATAAATGCAAATACTGGCAAAAGGGTTATAAAATGACCCATTTCTTTGCTCTGCTGTTTTCTCTTTGGAATCAAACTGGACACATGTTGGATTCATCTTGTGTACTGTAAACAGGTGTTCAGAAACTAAACAAGATGTTTAGTTATCCCTTTCCATTTTTGGCACACATTGCCGCTATCAAGCTCTGCTACATCAGGTATATTGATACCCCAAACCATGTACAGATTGTTCTGTTTCTGCTGTGATAACAATTTTTCATTCCTATTATATTATATTATTATATTATAATATAATATATCCTATTATAACAAATAATGTGATATCAATTTACATTTATATAGTACCATTCACATGGGAATTACTTCTCATAGTGCTTCAGACAACTGACTGAGACCCCAAGCTTGGGAGGAGGGAGCTGCGGAGGGGAGAGGAAAGGTGTTCGCATGCCGGAAGTCTTGAGAAGAGCCTTGAAGGAGGCAAGGCAGGGGTTGAGGCAACGGGACTCCAGGATGGAGTTCCAGAGGATAGGGGCAGAAAGACTGAAGGCCCGACCGCCAATGTTGTGGCGGGCAGGACGGGGTACATGGAACAGACCAGTGCCCAGCGAGCGGAGCGAGTGGACAGCTTGGTAAGGTTCTAGCAGGTCACAGAGGTAGGGACAGGCAAGACCATGGAGGGATTTAAAAGTGAAGACAAGGATCTTAAACTCGATCTCCTGGGGGAAGGGGTGACAGTGAAGTTGGGAAAGGATAGGGATGATATGCCCATGAAGCCTGGTGCAGGAGAGAACATGAGCTGCAGAATTATGGATAATCTGCAGCTTGTGGAGGGAAGATTAAGGAAGTCTGTTGAGCAGGGAGTTAGCATAGTCAAGCCTGGACGTGGTGAAGGCATGATAAAGGAGGTTTGAAGATGGAGAGGAAGGGGCCCAGGCGGAGGCACTCTGAGATGCAGTTCCACAGAACAGAGGAAGACTTGAAGACTTGCCCATCCAAAATAAGAAGCGGGCGGCAGATGTGAAACAGGCTGGTGTTTGCTGACCAGAGTAAAAGATCATGGCATTGGGGTCACAGAGATTGTAGAGGTATTAATCATTGACAGGTTTGGTTGCAATTTTTGACTAGTGATAATTTTCAGCACATATGCTTACATAATTTTTCCTCCCCCTCTAGCTTGGGTGTGTGAAATGTGCTATAAAATTGCAAAATATTGTATAGAGTCTCTGAACATGAGTGACAATTTAATGCCAATTTTTGCTGTGGAGACATACCTTAATCAGTAAGCAGTTAATTTTTGGTTGAGGAGAGAGCACATTTGGGGGAGAGAGCACTTTTCACCCCTCCTTGACTGATCAAATATACAAAATAAATATCAAACAAAAAAAGTCACTCAGGCTTAGAATTTACAATTTAAAAACACTCACTTGAAAATAAAAGATGGCGAGATCTTAAAAGGGCAAACCACTTACTGCTATGGTTGCTAATTAACACTGGCAACAGTTAAGGAACATCTTACACTAACTCCAATATCCTAAACTTAGAGGTGAAACCTTGGGCAAGTTTCCTTACTCCACACATTAATAATGATCCCTCCAAAAAACAAAACAATCATAAATTGGTCATTTTCAATCCATGACTGTTTGTGGGACACTGCTGTGCGCAATTGGCTACCGTGTTTCGTCCACAAATATACAGTCGGTACACTTTACAGTATATTCTGTGAAGCGCTTTGAGACGTCTAGAAGACGTGAAAAGAGCTATATCAAATGCAAGAATTATTATTATTTAAGACAATTAAAAGTGTATGCTTTGTGATAATGAGGAATACTTGAAGTGATAAGAATGAGAACATATGTTTGGGAAGTAAGGATATTCACAGAGAGATTCAGACAATAATATATAATAATGAATATATTTTTTTGAATATCTGTTAAATGAAAGATCCCATGGTATTATTCAAAAAGGGTAGAGGGTGGGGGGTGATGGGGTCACGGAACCTGGTGCGGGAGAGGACATAAGTTGCAATGTTCTAAATGGTCTGCAGCTTGAGGAGGGAAGAGTTGGGAAGTCCGGCAAGCAGTTACTTTGCCTCTCCCTTCTCTCGCCTCCTTCAAGACCTGTCTCAAGACCTTCCTCTTTGACCGTTTCTTCAATCATCTTCCCACCCAAGCCCACGTGGCCCCCACCCCTCATTAATCCAACCCCCAACTCGGGTGAAAGCTTGTGATTGTCCAGCATCTTGGGACATCCTCCCAACGTGAAAGCACTATACAAATGCTATTTGTTGTTGCTGTTGTTAAGGCACTATATCAAATTCAAGGATTATTATTATTAGATCTTCCTATTGTCTATCATGTATCAAACTGTTCAATATTCTGTTCTCAAACAATCTTACTAGTAATATGTTACTGGTGTCAATTTCTGGGTAAAGAAATACTTCCTAGTGTATGTTCTAAAATTTATCCTACATCCCCGAACCTGTTCTGTGTTTACGGTCTCTTATCTTTATTTCTGAGTTAAAGAGCCTTTCCTTATCTAATCATTCCTCACAGCTTATCTAACACACAGTCTCACTACTCATTTTTGAATTGCCTGGATAGCCCATGAAATATACAATCAGTTCACTTTACAATCTCTTCTGTGAAGCTCTTTGAGACGTCTCGAAGATGTGATAATGCAAGGATTATTATTATTATAGCCCATTAATGGATATGGAGAAGGAATGGGTAAAGAGGATTAAATAGATGAAGAGCTGCCATAAAGGAAGTAAACTGCAGGACACACTCCATTGTATAAATGGCCTATATTCCTGTTTCTATGTTCCTGAGTTTCAGGATGCGCTGCTGTCTCAATCACTCCAATTGCTGCTTCAAAAATCTGCATGTGCACATTTGCAGAGAAGGTCAAAGCACAGGAATTTCTTCTGAGGTAAGCCTGGGGTGACCTTTTTGAGGCTGCAGAGACTACAGATATATAGAATTTATCTGAAGCAATCTGTATCCATTTCATTGCTTGTGAGAGGCTATACTCGACAGAACTTTGCAGTATTTAAAATCCATTCTTAATCTACGGTACATTCTCAGTATCAATTTTGGCAGGGAACAGAGGGACCATCTGTTCTGTAGGAAAGTACTCTTTGTAGTCAGGTAATAAATGTAATTGTCTCCAGTGCAATTGGGTAGTTTATTTCTGAGGTACAATTGATAGCTGCTCATTTTCAAACAAGCAAATCAGCATAGCCATGCCAATCTTAAAAAAAAATTAAAAAATATAATAAGTCAAACAAACTTGCTCTTTAAAATTCCCTAATCTCAAGAGCTGTTCAATGGCACAGTTTCTTTTCTGACATGAGTCTACAGTTGATTATAAAGATGCATAATGTTTTAATCCAATTAACATTATAGTGATTCACATTCTCTAGTCGTTACATGGAAATACCAATAAATAGTTTAATATCACAAGTAGTGTCACAAAGTAAAGCAATGGGAGTTTTGGAAACAATGAATGTCTTTTTCCTATCTGTTCTCCAAAGCAAAGGCAAAATTTTCATCTAACACTGTGCAACAGCAACAGCTTGTACTTGGTGCCCTTCCGTGTAGTTAAAACTCACAATGTGTTTCACAGAGACGGAAGGAGTATCCAGGCAGGATGGGGAATGGACAGAGTTTGGAAGGGGCATGGGACAGAGATAATCAAAAGGATACATCGAAAGAGGCTTTTAGAAAAAGATGGAAACAGCAGTGATACCCTCAATTAAAGCAAGAAGAGAGAAATAATTGAAATCTTTTGAGGCTCTCCCGGATTTGGAGAAGTGTGTGTTGGTTTCTCACCCAGGAGTATGGCAAGTGCGAACATATGCAACAAGGCGTGACATTATAAGGCACAGTGCTAAAATCTATATATCAAGCATTTATCAATTTGTTTTTGAGTGCTTCAGGTAAATGTGTATTTGTAGAATCTAATTAAGTCTAAATAACTGTAACAGTTTCAAATATGAAGTTGTCATTATTTTCATTACTTTTGAACAAGATCCTATATCTAGAAGCATCCATCCCAGATTTCTTCCAGAGAGAGAAGTTCACCACACCAACTCTCTTCATGGTGATTTAAAAGCTTGGATGATGTTCTATTCTCAGAGTTAGCTTTTTTTCCAAGAATCTCTTCTTATCTCACTTCTTGAACAACAAGACCAATACTTGTCTTCTTTAACTCCATTTAATAGCTCTATGTCAGCCTGACTCAAGCTGTAACACTCTCAGCTCTGCAACAGAAAATTGTGGGTTCATTTTGAGACTTTGAACTCATATATATATAACTTTGGAGTCCTGTAGCTCAGTGGTTAGTGCACTCGCTTTGCAAGCGAGAGACCTGAGTTCAATTCCAGACAGGGCGAAACCTTGGGCAAGTTTCCTTACTCCACACGCCTAATAATAATCCCTCCAAAAACAAAAACAATAATAAATTGGTCATTTTCAATCTACGACTTTTTGTGAGACATTGCTGTGCGCAATTGGCTGCCGCGTTCGCCTACAAATATACAGTCAATTCACTTTACAGTGTGTTCTGTGAAGCGCTTTGGGACATCCTCCCGACGTGAAAAGCGCTATATCAAATGCAAGGATTATTATTATTATTATTTATTATATAGTCTAAGATGACACTTCAATGCACTGCTGGGGTTAGTTGCATTTTGGAGATTCTATTCTTTAGATGAGACATTAAACCAAGGTCCAATCTGCCTATTCAAGTGGACATTAAAGATCTGAACCCATGACACTTTCGAAAAGAGATAGCTTGCTGGTGTTCTGACCAACAATTCCCCATCTAATAAAATTCATCATTCACTTCATGGATATTGCTGTAGGCAACATAACTGCATCGTCGGCCTACAAAAATGCACTCGCTCCACTTCACAGTATTTCCTGTTGAGCACTTTGAGATGTCATCCCAATGAGAATGGCACTGTATCACATGTAGGGATTATTCTTATGTTCACATGGATAGTGAACAAAAATAATTGGAACACCTTTGCTGAAGCCAAAAATAATCACATGTTGCATTTTTCACTCCACGGTTTCATTAATATAATAATTATATAATTTATTGGAATTGTCCTCTATGATTCTGGATAGACACTTGAGCATTATATTTCCTTTGGCAACTGCTGTCCTATAATGGGACAACAAATTTGATGTTTGCACAGCTTGTTAGTTCCCCTGTACTGTACTCTACTGAATGATAAGTTTTTTGGTATGTAATTACATTTGTAAGTTTTAGCATCAGTATGAAATCTCTTGCAGTTTTGAGTAATGAGTTTCATTCTTCATTTATCTGCCATGTCACTAATTATCTGTAGATCTCTTTGAACAAAGTGTATGTATCCCATTGGAACACCTACTTTCCCACAAAGTCGTGTATCATTTGAAGTTTTAGACATTCCAGTCACAACACTTGTGTTGAGGTCATTAATAAATGCAGAAAGGGTTCCAAAATCAAATCCCTGTGGGCCTATTTTGATCAAATGCCCATTTTCAACTGTTACCATTTGAAAAGCACCTTCTGTTTCTTATTATCTAGCCAATGAATAATCCAAGTTATAACTTCATCCTGGATTCTTCAGTTTAAAATTAGGCACACGAGAAGTCTTAACGAATGATTTCTGAAATTCCATATTTAATGTTGACGACCTTACCCTCAGCCATCGACTCTGCTGCCCTTCTGGTTAGGCTTAACCTGTCTTTTCTTAAAATAACGGCTTGTTTTTTACTTTTGCTCTTTTTAATTCTTTTTGTGGACGAAACATGGCACCAAATGTGCACAGCAGTGTCCCACTAACAGTCGTGGATTGAGTGGCCAAATTATTATTATTTTTTAAGGGATTATTACCCCCAGAAAGTGACCCATCAATCAACTACTTACTGCTAGGTAAACAGTGGAATGTGGAGTAAGGAAACTTGCCTAAGGTTTCGCCCTGCCCTGTAACCCAGCTCCTCTCACTTGCGAGGTGACTGCTCATGGATTTTTCCCATTATAAACTTTTGGATAACAGATGTACTAGCAACATACTTCTGATTTATTTTAAAGATAGTATTGCATTACAGTAGATACCATCCACTTCTCTTCAACTCCACTTTGAAACAACTTTACAAATTTCCTGCCACTTTCATCTTCTACTTTTATTCTGTAGTATTATTAGATGTATTCCATATGGATCTAATGCTTTATAAACCAACGCTTTCTCAATGGCCCTTCACTGTTGCCCATTACTTTTTCCATTCCCCATCTCAGATGAGAAGATAAATGATTCAAAATACACACACATTGGAGAAACAATAGCGATCCTTGCATTTGATATGGCACCTTATCAAGTCATGATGACATTTCAAAGGATTTTACAGTGAAGTGTATATTTGAGCTAGAACGTGGCAAACAATGTGCGGACAGCAATGTTTCACAAACAGCCAGATATCAATGATTAATTTTATTTGAGGGATTGTTGGGCAAGACAATAGGAGAAACTCCCTTCTCTTTTCAAATAATGTCCAGAGATCTTCAACACCCACCTGAGCAGACAGATGAGATCTTGGTTTGACATCACCACCAACAATGCAGTGCACCCCAGGCCTAAACTATAAGTTTAAAGTCCCGATCTGACAGTTCTTGATCAGAGAGAAAGGGAAAGATAAAGCTGTAGCCAAAAAGCATGAATAACTTTGGAGGTTATTGACTGCTTGTAAGCATGAAAAGCTACATTTGAAAAATATTCTTATATATGCCATTTCTTCCTATGTCCTGTTATCGTATGTTACTGTTATTCCGAGAGGTTCCTGGAGTTCTACATCACTGTGAATTGGTGCTCAAATTCCAATTTGCAGAAATGAAATATGACACATGTGCTTGTTTTAAAGTACTTGTCAGTATTGTAGCATCAAATTCTGACCATCTGGACTCATTGTTCAGACCCTGTATAGTGCACTGCAACAGCCATTCCATTTCTCCAAGCATCAGTGCTTCAGTATCCTGTGCCATTGCCCTATCATTTACTTCACTACCTGTGGTTTGCTTAAGATTTATTCTGATAAATTAGATCCTTTACATGCTCTAATTTTCACATCTCCTACTCAAGAGCAGAATACTGTCTCACCTGGCAAAAGTCCTTTTTTTCCTCTTCTGCTGTAGTTACTCTTCTCTGTGGGTGGTTTAGTTATTTGAGACAAACCCAATGTTGCTGGCTTCCAGTATTCCTTTCCTGGCACTCACAAAATAGTTTCTGGAGACCTGCGGCAGTTGTGCTGAATTTCTTAAGGAAGAGTAGAAGCCAATGGTTCAAGCAGCGGAAGGAAAAATGGAACAGAAGCTTGTTGCATTAGTTCCATCAACCATTACAAACTCATATATTCAAGGTTGGTAAATTTACTGTGCATGAGAGAATAAGATATTTTCATTTGACAAAATTGATGCATTTATAAATGATCAGAGAATCATCCCCTCATTCTAATATTGGATATGGTTACCTCTACTCACTCTCTTAATGCTAACCTGAACACCCAGTATCAATAGTTATTTCTATTAACGCCAGTAACTATTCTTATTACTTCTCTGAATGAGATTGCCAATGTAATGGAACTTAGTAACAGATCAAGGGTATTTTTTTTCTATGTTGCAAACACTTAGTGAGAAACTGCCCAATCTGCTTGTGAATCTGCTTGTGAAATACCCTTGATCTCTCCAGTAAAGTCCAAGGGAATCTCCCTACTCAAATTTGTAGCTCAGTGGTTAGAGCACTTACCTCGCAAGCGAGAGAACCCGTATTCGATTATCGGGCAGGGCGAAACCTTAGGCAAGTTTCCTTACTCCACACACCTCTGTTTGTCTAGTAGTAAGTAGGAACCCGGTTGTTAGTCGAGTGGCGGATCGCTTTCCGGGGTAATAATCCCTCGAAATAAAATAATAAAGGCCACTCAATCCACGACTGTTTGTGGGACACTGATGTGCGCTGCATTTTGCACACAAAATACACAGTATATTCTGTGAAGCTCTTTCAGACATAACAACGATGTAATGAGGCGCTATATCAAATACAAGGATTATTGTTATTAGTGCTAAATATCAGCATTTCATTGCAGCAAGTTCAGAAACCAGCCAAATTAAATCTACTTCCTTGACTCACAATCTGTCAGTCAATTGTGCCAGGACAGGAGATCTGAGTAGGCGTTGAAGGATACAAAACAAAGTTTGTGTCTCTGACACAGGGAATCTGTCCAGATAAAGCCTGGCAGATTAATGTTATCGGGATAGATTGGATAGCTTAAGCTTTTTTTCACTAGAAAAGAGACATTTCAGAGTCAGGGCTAATAGAGGTGTTTAAAATTATAAAAGGGTTGATAAGGTTAACATAAATATGCTGTTTCCATTGGTTGGGGTGTCTGTAACCAGGGGACACAAATATAAGAAAGCGACTAAGGAATCTAAAAGAGAATTTAAGAGGCAGACTCCATGCAGAAGGTATTGAGATTGTGGAACCCATTGCCTGAAGCAATGGTTGAATCAGATAGTATAGATAAATTCAAGGGGAAGCTACACTTCACATGAGGGAGAGTGGAATTGAAGTGTGTGGGAGAGAGTAAAGAATGGGTGAAGACTTGAGTGAAATATACACACCAACACGGAATGGTTGACGTGAGTGGCCTAATTCTGTGCTGTACATTCTTTGTAACATGTTCTTTGTAACTGGAGATCTGATAGAGGGAGGTGACTGCTTAAAGGGAGATAACATTGATCATTGAACTGTATTAAATATATAGAATTTCATAATGTTTTGCTTGTAATAATTATATTAGCACATATCAAGAAATGTTGCAAATTTCATTCCATATAACAACTTTTATCACAAAATCACGAGATGAAGAATGCCCTTCAGCCCATTCGATCTCATCCTTCCAGAATACCCTCGGACTCTAAGCCCCCACTGTTTCCCATCATAGCATCGAAATGAGTCCAGAGATTCAACCACTCTTCCTGAGATTCAACTATTCTTCCTAGTGACTAGTTTTAATGGTTCAGTACGCTCTGAGTAAAGAAATACTTATTGGTGTCTGTCCTGAAATTACCGTCTACTACTGTAAACCTCTATCCTTTTGTTCTGTTGGTTTGATGCATCCGAAAATATTGTTCTGGATTTACTTTCTCAATGCTATTATTATCTGATATATCTCTAAAAGCTCCTCTCTGAGACCTCTCTTTTTAACACTGAAGAGTCCTAGCTTACCTAATCATTTGCTCATAGCTCATTCCTCTAATACTGGCGATCACAGGAGGGGTCCTAGTATAGTCACCTGAACCACCTGCTCTATATCACTCTTATTTAGACCTTGCATCCTTCAAAATTATTCTCTGCTTCTTTCCTTTCAAACAATTTTGAAACCATGTTCGTGTCTTGCTCTTGATACTTTGTGACATCAATTGTGAAGGAGTCTTTCATCTGTTATTTTGTCAAGTGCCATTGAACAAATAGGATAAACATCTCAAAGTACTTCACGTACCGACTGTCCTAACCTACCAACTTCTAAAAAGATTGCTTTAACATATCGATCTCACCACCTAAGGAGCCAGAATCCTTTTAATTTCCAGAAAACTTACAGTCCCTAAACCAAATCTTCCAAAATCAATCGGATTGGTTAACTTTCTGGTTCTAGAATCTATTAAAATAAAAAGTCAAATCAATACTGTTTGTGACCTTCCACCTCAATGGTCAGTTTGAGGTTTGGCATATCTGGGGACAGCCACATTTCAGGATACTACAGTCATAAAATAAATGGAAAAAAATCTATAGGCACCACAGCCTATAGAATTGTCCAAGATAATGGAACAATCTCTGCTTATCCTATGAGGAGAACAGAAAATACAAAATGTGAAGTATTTGAAAGATCAACTATTTTCCAACAAATTCTCACCTTCTATTTATAATAATCATAACTGTAATCCTTGCATTTGATATAGAGCATTATAACGTTGTTGTGACGTCTCAAAGCGCTTCACCAAATATACTGTAAAGTGAATTGATTGTATATTATGCTGGTGAAATGCCCACATTATTTCTACAACATCATCCTTTTCAATTCCTTTGGGTTTGCCATAACCAGCACACAGATTCTGAAAAATCCGAAAGCAACAAAAGGGATTCTTGGATTTTCAAACCGTTAAATACCATGTGATGCAATGCCTTTTTCTTCCAAGGTGCAAATTCACCACAGGCCCACAAGTGATTAAGGTGGAATGGGTAAGGTAGAACTCCACCCAGCAAAGAGTTAAGATGTTTAGGAGAGGAGAAGCATGACAGCAGTAAAAATGGATATGTTCTTCAGCATTCATCTTCTTCTTAGGTAGATTAATTGAGAAGATACAGAGGATTGAGGGGATAGTAGAACTGGACTGTGATGAGCGATTAGGTAAAATGGGCATGTTCACGCTGGAGAAGAGAAGGTTGAGGAGCGATATGATTATGGTCTTTAAGATTCTGGAGGGATGTAATAATAATCCTTGCATTTGATATAGCATCTTCAAGACGTCTCAAAGCGCTTCACATAATATACTGTAAAGTAAATTGACTGTATACCTTGTGGGCAAAACACAGCAGCCAATTGCTCACAGCAGTGTCCCACAAACAGTCGTGGATTCCGTGACCAAATAATTTTTATTTATTTTGAAGAAATTATTACCCCCCGAAAAAGTGATTCACCAATCGAGTAACAACCAGGTTCCTACTTACTGCTAGGTAAACAGAAACGTGTGGACTAAGGAAACTTGCCCAGTGGAGTCGATGAAAATGTAGGTGTTTACTCTTTCAAGACCAAATTAGATTTTTGTTAGGAAATAATATCTTGGGATACTGCATATAGTTTGGAACATAATGTGCATGTAACTGCCAGGATGGTGGAAGGTTAACCGGATAAACCTTGGTCTTCTTTAGCCTAGCAAATTCTTATGTTCTAATGGTGATTATGGCTCCATTACTAACACTCTCGCCTGTGGATCAGAAGGTGTCACAGCTTTGTATCTTTGTCTGTCTTCGGTTTATTGAATGACCTCCATAGCCTCGAGCCTCAAATGCTGTGTACTGCTCTCTCTAAGGTGCGATCGACATGCCCAGATTCGTTCAGAATGAACAATTTGCAAACTAGCCTCCTATATAAGAGACACAGATATCAGTAATCTCATTGGTTTTGTTTCCCACTTAGAATTATTTAATGGTATACTAAGAAGATAAAGTCCAGCACAGAATATAAAGGTTTGTGTAAAGAATAAACGTTGACTTCAGTAAAAAAAGTTTAATCTTGAAATAAACAAAAACATTTTTTTGTGTGCTTCCTTTCTCTTTCCAGAGATCTTGCTGCCACAATCTTCCTGTGTTGTCTTGTTCGCTCTCACCGATCAGTGTTTCTGAAGGATTCCAACGGCTTGCTGGGAATTGAGCTCATAATCTGGGTTGACACACCAATATAATACTGGGGTAGCACTCCGGTCAAAGGTGCTGTCTCTCAGATGAGACTATGAATCTAGTTCCCATCTTTTGTTACGTGGACATTAAAGTTACCATGAAACTGTTTGAAATAAGAAGGGGAGCAAATCCCAATAGCTGTTCAACAGATTATTTGATCATTTGCTTCATGGATGTTTGTTGGATCTTTGCTTATGCAAAATGAGTTGCTATCCTCATTGGGGGGCAGGTAAGATGAATTGGCTTCGAGATGACATGTTTGGCAACGGAATATCGGAATCGAGCCAGCTCTCTGTGGTGGTCTTGGTAGACTGGGTCTTATGCCAGGCGGGTCTGCAATTCTCCAAGGCACTGCTGATGACAGCACAGCCAGCCTGGCCATCGGCAGGACTTGGAAGGGCAGAACAGGCATTGGGTGCAGGGAGTCCTCTCACTCAGCTCCTGTTAACCATGTAAGCCAAAGCCCTAATGAGTAGGGTCATCGTAGCTGGACAAGCAGCGGGAAAGCTTACCAGACAGTGCTATTGATGGCAAGCTATGTGGTTTTAGCGGGTTAGACTCCAGCAGGAGCCCAACCCACACTATGGGGTTCCCAAGGCTTGGTTCCTGCCAACCTGAGCCTAATACTTTCTGGTATTAGGTAAGCAGGATGCATCCCCCCAGAGAGAGAGTGCACATTCTATTCCAACAATTTATCTTTGGAATTTCCATGTGTAGGGGGAATGCATGAAATTCTCAGTTTGGTTTGGATACTCTTAATCATGGTGATGGGTTTCCACATGTGTCAGACACCCGGCTGACTAAAAAAAAGACCAAAATGAGTTGCCTGCAAACAACAAACTACACTTGATAGTATTTTGAGATGTTTCATTGAAACACAAGAGAACAGAAACAGGCGGAGGTCATTCAGCTCATCGAGCCTGTTCCGTTAGTTTATTAGATCTTGGCATATAGTTTTATCCCATACCTCACCCATTTGCCATACTTTTTAATACCTCTAGTACGAACACTATGGACTAAATGGTCTTTCTACCCAAATCTCTGTCTATCTATCACTCTTTTAAACATCTCTACAGCTTTCTGGGCAGAGCATTCCATATCTTTACAACTCTAACCATCTTTATTTGGGTTTTAAAGCTATGCTGCCTTATAATAGATCCCTTTTCTAGAGTCATTGACTATCTAACTTGTCAACTTGTTTCATTATTTTAAATAGCCCAATTAAGGCATAACAAGGTGGTATAAAAATGCTAGTTTTTTTTTCTATTTGGGATTTAAGGGTTTGTTCATTGTCTTATTTAAAGCATTCTGTCATAATATTATAACTTTAGCTACAATTCAGCACAAGAGGCAAGAATACCTATTGCATTAAACTAAAAACAAAGCATGAGAAGATATTTGGAGAATTGGGCCCAAAAGGGTTTGTGAGTGTTCATGTCCTTTTGGATATGCCAGGGAGGACCAGGAAATTAAGCTTATTTTGTAAAGTACCCTATCAAATTACAAAGCCCCTGTCAGACCTAGCGTTATTTATTTACTTGAAATTATTTAAGTAGGGAGGCAAGGAAATAGCACAATCATTGAAATTGGAGCTCTGAAAAATACAGGATATATCCAGGAGAAATATTGACACAGACATAGGTAACCGCCCCCCCCTACTCTTTGCAATTAAAGCTGGGATGTGAGTTTTCATCAGAAATGCTGACATCTCCTTCCAAACTGCTCTAGCCCCTTTCTTACCACAACACTCCCATAGTTAGCAATATTTCCAGATTCCCCTAAAGGCCTGGAAATATTGTTTACTATTGCAGTATTGTGGTAAATATGGACCAGAGTCATATGAACCAGAAACAACAGCAATTTATACTTATATAGTGCCTTTCACCTTGGGAGGAGTCTCAAAGACATTCACGTAGCTGCTAGGAGGAGAGGGAGAGGGTGGAAGGTGGCAAAAGTGTGGTTGGAAAGGTAAGACAAAGTCTCAAGTTTTATTTCCCCTTTGCTCAGCCAACTCAGGCCTTTTGAACGTCCCTTGATCCCTCCGCTCCACTATCAGCAGTCGTACTTTTAGCTACTATGCCTGAACCACTGGAACTCTCTGCCTCAATCCATCCACCTTGCCTTCTCTTTGCCCATCTTCAGATCGCACCTGGAGACTTTCCTCTTCCACCGTGCCTGTGTCACTTCCCCTTTTTCCCCGGCGAAGCATCAGACTATCAATTGTTTAGTGCTCCTGCTCCAAGATTCTACCCCACGTGAAGTGCACTGTATAAACACAAGTTGTTGTTATTGTTGTTAATCACCAATGTATATGGAATTAATCACTTTCATCTGTACAGATTTTTAATTGTCCTTCACATTCTGAGGCTGCAATACGGAAAAAATTAGTCGGGGTTTATTCCTAACTCACGATCGTACAACTCCCTCTCCCTTTTTTAGTTTCCGTCCCTCCCCTTTGCCTCGGGGGCTGAAAAATGTGAATGTGTAAGAGTGTCAGTTGAGGACAGGATCGAGTTTGGCTATGATGCCCCCCAGATGCTGAATCGACTTCTGATGCTTATGCAGGGTGACCAAAAAGTGGAGAATGGTCACTGGGACAGTATTGTGGCAGACGTTTGGTATCTGTGCGGAGGGAAAATGGCAAAATGAAAAACATTTTTACAGCATTCCAGCTGCTATGTGTTAGCAGCAGCACGTAACACTTCATGCTGAATAAAATGCAGGCTAAGCAAGGGTAGCAACACATTTAACGGCTGTTTCTTCTTGTACGTCAGTACTGTGGTATAAAAGCCTAACTTCAACAGTAATCCAGAGCACATAGCTATTTTTGGTATTCCTCATAGATCTCCAAGGGAAATCCTCATAGTTATTGTGTGGGTGGAGGAGCAGATCTCATTTAGCCTCCATAAAATGCTTTAACCAGAGAGATAAATTATTCAAGAGTGAAAGCTGTAATCTTTCCTTTCTATGGATTAGAATGAAAACTGAATAGCTTTGGTTGCTGATATCATCCTGCCATCTAGTGGACATATTGCTGATATCAATGCCTGTCTCAAGGTTGTGGCTTCAGAAAAGGTTCAAAAAATTATGACATGTTTGGGCAAAGAAAGTTCTTTGGCCTATTTAATCTCATCATTCCAGAATGCACACCCCATTATATTGTTAATATATCCATTTATAATAATAATCCTTGTATTTGATATAGCGCCTTATCACATCTTCGAGATGTCTCAAAGCGCTTCAACAACAACAACAACAAAATTATACTTATAGAGCGCTTTTCATGTCGGGAGGATGTCCCAAGGTGCTGAACAGTCAGGGGTCAAGACTCAAGCATGGAGAGGGGTGGTGTAGGGGTGAGGGAAGGCAGAGAGGTGGGAGGGTGACCAAAGGCACAATCAAAGAAGAGGGTCTTGAGACCGGCTTTGAAGGAGCAAGGGAGGAAGCGAGGTGAAGGGACTGTGGGATGGAGTTCCAGAGTGTGGGGGCAGAGAGGTTGAATGCCCGGCCACTGATGGAAGGGCGGGTCGGGCGGGAGACATGGAGCAGGCTGGAGCCCGCTTAACAGAGGGAGCGGGCAGGTTGGTAGGGAGTCAGCAGGTCAGAGAGGTAGGATGGCCTTGAAAGTGAGGACGAGGATCTTGAACTCGATCCTCTGGGGGATGGGGAGCCAGTGCAGTTGGGCGAGGGTGGGAGTGATGGGGTCACGGAGCCTGGTGCATGAGAGTACACGGGCTGCAGAGTTTTGGATGATCTGCAGCTTGTGAAAGGAAGAGTTGTGAAGAATGCGTGGGTGCGGGTTTCGGCAGCCTGAGGGGTGAGGCAGTGGCGGAGTCTGGCAACGTTGCAGAGGTGGTGGTAGGCAGTGCCGGTCATAGCGCTTATGTGGGGGAGAAAGGACAGTTCAGGGTCAGACAAGATATCCAGGTTCCTGACTGGCTCAGTGAGGTTGAGTGTGCAGTCGTGGAGGCTGATGCTGCCAGTGCCCGAGGTGCGGAGGCGCTGGCGCGAGCCAATCAGGAGGACCTCTGTCTTGCTGACGTTCAGTTGGAGAAAGTTATCCCTCGTCCAGGACTTGATGTCGGACAGGCAGTCGGTCAGGACACCAGTAGTCCTGGAATTGAGGGTGGAGGCAGAGAGATAGAGTTGGGTGTCCTCCGCATACATATGGAAATTTACACCATGTCTGCGGATGATGTCACCAAGGGGGAGCATGTAGAGGATGGGACCGAGGACAGAGCTCTGAGGAACGCCGCACGAGACGGTGCGGGGGCTGGAGGAGAAGCCGTTTGCTGAGACAAAGTGGAGGCGGTGTGAAAGGTAGGACCTGAACTAGTCAAGGACAGAACCTTGAAGATTGAGGTGGGAGGAGAGGCAGTGGAGGAGGATTGAGTGGTCCACAGTATCAAGGCGGCTGAGAAGTCGAAGAGGATGAGGAGGCAGAGGGAGCCCTGGTCACACATGTGACCTTGACCAGAGCAGTTTCCGTGTGGGCAGCACGGAAACCCGATTGAAGAGGCTCATGAAAGGAGTGGGAGAGGAAAGAGCGAAGCTGGTAGGCCACGGCTCTCTCAAGAACTTTAGACGGAAAAGGGAGGTGTGAGATGGGCCGGTAGCTGGATAACTGTGATAGCTCGAGGGAAGGTTTCTTCAGGGTGGGGGTGATAGTGGCTGTGTGGAAGGAGGGATGGATAATGCTCAGATTGTGAGGGGGGGTAGGGAGGGGATGGAAGTTGGGAGGGCTGTGGCAGCTGATTGGATTCCCTCAATTTTGGACTCGAGGAAGTCCAGCATTTCCTCAGAGTGGGAGTCGGAGGAAAGAATCTGGGAGGAGTGGCAGAGAGGGCAGAGGAGCAGGTTGGTGGTGGAGAACAGGAGCCTGGAGTTGCCCTTCGGCTCCTAGATTAACCTGGAATAGAAGGACGATTTGGTCGATGCGAGAGCGGAGCGGTAGGTTTTGGTGAGGTCCAGCCAGATGTGGTGGTGGACCGTTAGGGCGGATTTGAGCCAAGTGCGTTTGGCAGCCCTCACCTGGCTCTTGAGCGAGCGGAGATGGCTGGTGAACCAGGGTGAGGATCGGAAATAGGAGGCAGTTCGGGAGGTGAGGAGGGCAAGGACGTTGAGTATGGTGGAGAGGGTACTGTGGAGGAAAGTAAACGCAGAGGATGGGTTGGTGCGGGAGGTGGCCAGAAGGGGAGGAGTTCGGAGGACTCCAGGGCAGTGGAGAGGGATTGCGGGGAGATCTTCTTCCACTGGCGGTAGAAGATGGTGATGGGTTTGGAGGCAGTGGGGAGAGGGATATAGGAGTTGAGGGAGATGAAATGGTGGTCAGAGATGGCCTTGTCAGTGATGGTGACATCCGAGATGCTGAGGCCCCGGGTAATCACCTGGTTGAGCGGGTGGCTGTGAACGTAGCAGAGCGGATGTGGAGGGAGAGGTTGTGAGAGGAGAGGAGAGAGGAGCAGTCTGAGGAGTATATATTTTAAAGTGAATTGACTGTATATTTTGTGATCGATACAATGAGAACTCTGGAACTCCCTGCCTCAATTCTTCATTTTGCCCCCTCTATGCTTGTCTTGAGATCACACTTCTTCAACCGTGCCTTCAGCATTCTCCCCTCTCTTTCCAGTTTGGTGTCACACCACGCGGTTGTTAAGCTCTCTGAGACGCTACCCATGTGAACGGCAATATATAGATGTATGTTATTGTATTACTATACCCACTTTTTTCAGAATACCCACTCTATCAGAATATACAACCACAACAAATTAAATTTGTATAGCACCTTTCACATCAGGAAGCTTATTCTGACAGAATAGACCTACTTTTCTAGCATATACCTATTCAACCAGGATATACCACAATATACCCACTCTGCCAATGTAACCTCTTTAGTTTATTCATTTTGTAACTGAATATTGTTAACAGTTGGTAAAATACACATTTTCTTTCACATAATAGTTTCAGATAAAAATTTTCTTTAAAAGTGTTGAAAATAGAAGCAGACTTTACTTTTTCCCGTAACGTTTCCAAAAACCTTGGTAATTCAAGACAACCGCAGTCTTTTGAAAGGGAAACCACTAAACTACCAAGGTTACTGCCAATGTCATCTTTTAAACAGAGGATGAAGGAAGATCAGGCTGAGATTTATTGGACATGTATTGCTACCATATTAATTCAGGACTACACGCATTTCTGTAATACTTCCCTGTCAATCCATTCAAACAGGCCTCCAACTGTTGGAACCATTTCTCAATGGGAAGGGTTGTGTGTCCAAGTTGCAGACAGGAAGACAGTGGCAATGCTCTCACATAATCCGTGCTGAGCTGTGTTATCCAACAGGAAGCACTTGGCAGTTCCTGGTCCTACCATCCACCTAGGAAGGGCTCAAACCTGTGCTGGTCAGATGTTAAATGACCAACTCGTGACTTTCCGCTTTGGTGGGAGGTAAGCAGGACTCCTTGGAGCTGAACTGGTGCTATGGTGACACATTTGGCAGTGGAATGTCAGAATTGAGTTCACCCTCTGTGAAGGTCTTGGTCTGATTCCTGAGCCAGACAGGTCCACTGTATTCCAAGGTACTGCTGATGACAGTTCAGCAATGCTGCTTCATTGGAAAGACTTGGAAGAGCAGGCCAATCACTGGGGACAGGACTTTTCCCACTCAGTTCCCATTAACTGTGCAATCCAAAACCCTAATGGGTAACATGATCCTAGCTGGAGGTGTGGGATGTCAGATTGTGCCTGCAGTTAGCCACAGAGCAAGTTTCTGAACTGTGCTGTGCTGCTGAAGCAGAGGCAATACTCTGGGACAGAGAGCAATAACTAAACTAATTATTCCAGGTCTCAGGCACCTCCCAGGTCAGCTAAAACCTTTTTTGCTCACAAAGTATACAATTAATTCAATTTGCAGTATATTCTGTGCAGCGCTTTGCGACATCTCAATGACATGATAGGGCGCTATTTCAAATGCAAAATTATAATTATTATTATGGTCACAGGACTGTGAGCAAGACTCCAGGCGGTTTTCTTGCGTAGGGAAGGTGTGCAATATGGGAGAGCCCGTAGAAGGGAAAAATAATAACTTTTTTAAACAAGAACATATCTTTGCTTTACACTACCCAACAACATGGTTTAGCCCTTACCTTAGAAAAAACAACTTTCCAGACCTGTCCATTTTCTTCACCATTCATTCAGTCCTACAGTCTTTCTGAATGAGATTGACAATTCTGAATACATTGTGGCCTTCTTACATTAACGTTAGTTTTTGGCATAGTATTGAGCACAGGACTGACCGTCACAGCTCTTTCAAATGTGTTGTTACTCTTATATACCTTGCATGGGCCTGGACATGTGCCCACTATGAAATCGGTCAAAGTTGTCCAAATCCACACACAACATAGCCAATAGACAGAGCAAATGTTCTTACCATCAATTTAGGATTGGGTTCAAAACAAACCCAGAGATTACAGAGATGAAAAGGACAGTGAACTAACCCATCAATCCTTCAAATTCTTATCTCTTTGAAGGAAAATTATACTGTAGGAGGAAGAACTTTTTCAAAAATAACATTTTCACTTTTATGTTTTGGGAAATCTACTTTTTATTAGATGAAATGAAACACTACAACGTCGCATGCTACACCCCCAGCAATGTCATAACAATTCATATCATATAAGGCCCCGAATTTACTTTCAATTGGCATAGTCAGGAGCACTCTCTGTCACCAGGTGTCTAAATAAGAATATAAGAATCAATCAACACCTTTCAGGTTCTTCTATGCCTATCAAAAGTGGACTGTTATTCCCTAACCCACCACTAGCTCCTGTGCACTAAATTATTTAAAGGGGGTAACATGGAAATAACTTGATGAAGTGCTTTGAAAGGTATGAGGGTATATCTTGAAAACAGATTCAGGGCATTATGTTGAGAGACAGACAGAGATGTTGGCAACTATACAGAAAATAAAACAATGTCAAGCAGTGAATTATTGCACCGTTCAGACACACACTGGTCTGAAACCAATTTGAACACATCCCCGAGGCTGAGAGACTGTGTTCATTTGTATTGTATTCATTAAATTCAGTTGGTGTGCATCAGTGATCAGAAAATAATTCCAACTGTATTACATCTGTATAGCGCCTTTCATGTCGGGAGGACGTCCCAAGGTGCTGAGAATAATAAGAAAAATGTTAAGACAAACAGTTTGGAATTTTCAAATGTATTACATTAACTAATTGGGAATTACCATTTCTTGAGCATCGACACCTATGGCAAAAATAGATTAGACCAGTGAATGTTATCAATATTGAATCATAAATTACCAGCAACAAATTCATTCTGAGTTATCCGGTCAGCCTCACTTAATCACATCTCACTGCTGGACATGATGGAGCCTTCATATATAGTATCTCATGCTCACTATGGATATTTGAGAGTGCCACAAACAGATGGAACTGAGCAAGGGAGAATTAAAACATCTCATAGTCTGTGCGCCAGACAGCCAAGGCTTCCCACATAGGCAGGATGTTAGGTTATTCTCAGTTGATCTTTCAGCTCTCCAAGGCAAACGTCCAAATGGACTTCCAGGAATTACAGCTTAATTGACCATAATTGCTGTACCTCCATTTCCTACCGCTCTCTGGAGACATTTGGGCTTGTGTGTTTCATGCATCATCAAATGTCAGTGTGTATCAATACAACAATGTATATTGAATGTCCAGCAAAACTAACAGCAAAATAAATTCAGAGTTATAAAATGAAGAATTATTTGCTGGATATCTTCGTATATTCTTGAAATTTTCTATTACAGCATTACAGCCTGTCACGTAACGCCAGCCTGGTTTAAAGATGAAGCAAAGAAATGTCTTTCTCTCACAGTATGTTCAGCTCAGTAGATCAAACACAAATTTTAGACTTAAAGATTTGGCTGTGGCAGGATTGTGCTCCATCCTAATTGTGATTGTAAACGAGTCACAGAGTTGTTTACAGCTGATTCCTCTATGGAGAAAATATAATTTTCCAACATATTTTCTTTTGATGCAAATTGCTCTTATCAGGAATTAAATTTTCCATTGTAAACAAAGCAATCCCACAGTTTGGCGTACAGTGAACAAATGCCCTGGCTTCACTTGCTTTGAACTAAAGTGACCTGTAAACCACAACACATGGTTTCTTTTTAAAAACTAGAAACAAAAAAAAATACTGAATTGCTTTGCAGACCCATCACTGTCACCGGGGTGGTCCTAAAGATAATCTATTCTCACCTTTTGCAAGGGTTATTATCACCATTATCACTGGTTCAAACCTGCTGCAAGATCTCTCCTGAAATCAGAGGCTGTGTTAAAGGATTATTCCTTCTCCAAGAAAATGAGGGATTTTAAGAAATACAAGAGTGGCAGGTCCTGACTTTTGCAATACCATTTATTCTCCATTTATCGGAGGGTTCTGTGATGGAATTCAGGGGCAGAATATCTACAAGCATGCTCACCAACGGGGAGGAGGACATGAAGCAGGCTGCTGCTTGCTGAGAGCAAGGAGTGGCCAGATCAGGAGGAGCGAAGGAGGTCACAGAATAGGGTCAGGCAAGACAATGGAGTAATGTAAAGGTGAGAATGAGAATCTTGAACTCCTGGAGAAGCCACTTGAGGATGAGATGATAGTCTCATGGACCTGATGCAGAAAGGATAGAAGTTGCAAAGTTCTGGTTAGTCTGCAGTTTTGTGGAGGGAAGAGCTGTGGAGGAAGTCCAGCGAGCAGAACATTCAGTTAGGCATAAATGAGTGTGAAGAATACACACTATTGTTTACACCCTATTCTCATTGGAGCTGTTGACATTTTTTTAACCTCAGTGAGCATTAAGTAATCATAGAATCATTGAAATTTACAGCACAGAAGTGGTCAATGTTCAACTACGTTAGTGAAAAAACAGGTTCTAGACTGGCTCATATTCCATTTTGATTTCTCCCTGGTTTCTGTGGCATTAGTACACGATTAGTTAAATTCAGCTACAGGATGTGATGTCTGTTCCAGACATCATCTTGATGGAATTATTTCCAGAATGCACAATGGATGCTATCTATAGTTTTGGACTGTGCTGTGGATTTCATACAGCTCGAAGTCAACAGTAATAAGCTTGTAAACCTGGAGGATACTGGTTAACAGGCCAAACACATCTTATGTCATTGTGACTGGATACCAATGTATTGAAAGGTCAGTCTGTCTGTGGTTTCACCTACAGAGTTCTATAATGCATTGGCTTAGGATGTATGAATTTCCAGCCTTAATTGCTAATTGGGCACCAGCAACCTGCTAAGGAATCAGCACCAGTTTTGAGCTGGGTACTAGAGGGAGGTCAGAGAGCTCTGTAGAAGATGGCTGTGCAAAGCAATGGCTTCCTTATCTAACTAAAAAACAACCTTTTTTTTGTTCGAAACACTTGGTGCAAGTTTGTTTTCTGGGCGCGACCATTCGCCTAACTACCATTAAATTTAATGAATTATGGACTGATACTTTGTGACACTTCTTAATGAAAAAATATAATGCTGAATTTCTAAAACATAGAAATGTGCTTCTGTGCAATACATGTTTTAGAAATTCAATAATTACACATTTCTTATGAAGAAGCGGGTTGAGACATTTCGCAAACTTGACCCCACTATAAAGATCTAGCAGAAAAATGCTCGATCAACAAGAACAACAAAAAATTGCATTTGTATAGTGCCTTTTACATCAGGAGGACATCCCAAGGTGCTAGGTCACTTGCAATTAAAAGTATTTTCCAAAAAGTATTCAAAATGCTGTATAAAAGATCTGATAAATGAACAGTGCAACAAAATAGGGTCCAAAATAGGAAGAAAAGTCATCTGTCCAACAAATATGAAACACAGAGCCATTTGTAGAATACCAAGGAGAGGTAAAATCATATATTTGCCACAATTTTCATTTTAAAACTGATAGAAAAAAGTAACAACACTAAAGTACTATTTTTTGGGGGGAAATTTATATTTATTTATAAATATATTTGGTGCAACAGAAATCCTAAACAAACACAATGTACAACATCTCCTGTTACAATTTTTNCCCCTTTCTCCTGATACAAAAACATTCTGTTGTACATTCCTTCACCGCACACAGGTTGTGCACTCAAGTACTATTTGTACCAAAGGAAACAAACAATAATCATTAGTACAGTGGAGTTTCGGATCCATACAATCTCTATAGTGAGGCACAATAGCGTACCCCCGGCCAGTTTGCTCCCTGTGCGTCAACCAGTTCCCATGCTGGGTCATTGGTCACCAATGATATAGTTTCCTACTTTGTTACTCATGTGCTGTGAATATGGTCCACAGAGCAGGTTGAATTATAACCAAATTTGTGCTGGAACATAGCATGTTATAATAGTACTGTAGTCAAATGCAAAACAGAGCATGACCCTACAGGAATGAGAAAGTTTATAGTGTTGAGTCATGTTGCTGCTTTTAATGAAATTTTGAGATTCCAAACTGTTTGTCTTAATATTTTTCTTATTATTCTCAGCACCTTGGGACGTCTTCCAGGCGTGAAAGGTGCTATACAAATGTAATCTTGTTGTTGTTGTTATTAGATTCAATTCTACTTGATAAAGAATGGAGGATTTCTACTATGATTCAAACTGTAATAGATTTTCATTATTCAACAACAACAGTTCCTCCTGAGGACCTGGCCAACAAATCCTCCAGATAAAATGTGGGACGCTCTACAGTGCAAATTGGCCACAGTGCTCGTCTACAAAATACACAGTCACTGTACTTAATAAATTCTGTGAAGTGCTTTGAGTCATCTCAACATCAAAAACAACAACAAATTGCATTGATATAGCAGCCTTCATTTTGGAAGGACACCTCAAGGCGCTGTGAACCCACAACCTTCTAATTCATTGGCAAGAGTGCTACCTATTGAGTCAGACTGACAACTAATCTCCAACAGCTAGAAAATGGGAATATCACAACAACAAATCCTGGTACAATGTGATAGGATGCTATATCAAACACCCCAAATTATATATTGCCTTTCAAATCAGGAGGATGTCTCAAAGTGCTTCACACAGCTGACTATGAGCCCTTGCTGGAGATTTTGGGCAGGGGAGGAGGGAGCTGAGGGTGAGGGGAAATGTGACCACAAGAGCGGTTGAAAAGATGGGCTTTAATGCAGGCTTTAAACGTTTAAAGATTGTGAAGGAGGGGACAAGACCGAGCAACTCTGGGACGGAGTTTCAGAGAGTGGGGCAGAATGTCTCAAAGCTCACCCACTGATGGTGGGCAGATTGGGTGGGGTCATGAAGCTGGCAGTGTTCACTGAGCAGTGGGAGTGGCTGGAGCGGTGGAGTTGTAGGAGATCAGAGAAAGTGGGGTGAGGCTGAGAATTGAATTTGATATGCCGGGGTTTGGGGAGCCAGTGGAGCTGAGTGAGAATGGGGGAGATGGCCTGTGGAACCTGATGGGGGAGATGACATGGGCTGCAGAATTCTGGGGGGTCTGCAGTTTGTGTAGGAAAGAGTTTAACTTGCAAAGGATCATTGAACAGAGGAATGAGATCAAGTTCATAGCTGATATGTTTATCCTGTAGTGGGATAAATTGTAGTGCTCCTGAAACCAAATCTTCTCACTCAGTGGTCTCAGATCCAGGGTTCCAGCATGATTTGCCGTGGGTCAAACCCAATTTATACTGCTTGGACGGTGGTGAATTGCTTCTAAACTCACAGAAATTGATTACAAAACCTGCAGTATAAATCTACTCTTCAATATTTTCAAACTGTTGGTTTGTTTGAATATGAAATCATTAATTTTATCATTTTATAAATTTTATTCAGTGAATGTTATCAGGATTTGTGCTAAGCTAGCCATATGTAGTTCTTGTTTATTCAGCAAAGCAACAATTTGCAGCTCATCAGGAAGTAAGGACAAATAAAAAACTATTGATTGAATTTGTTACTATAAAAATATTATTAAGGCCTGCCAAAAGCTGAAATTAGCTGTCATTTAATTTGACTTGGATGTCAAGTTCTTCCTGTAATCGATGTAGATGCGGAAGAAGGCTTTTGATGTCTTTGGATCAATAACAATTTTAAACCAGCAAATGAGCTGTGTAATGGCTCCTTTGAGAACGCAGTTGATGAGGAATTTTGTCTGAAAGTGGATCAGAAAGTGATAGAAATAATTACTTAATTTAAGTCACTATGGCCTAAAATGATTTCTAATTCAGTAAATGTTACGCGAGCAGACTCTTTCTAAATGCACGTATGATCTCAGTAGTTTGAATTGCCATGAGGTAAAACATATTTTCCCAAGATTAATTTTGAGTTTTGATGTCTCATTTTCTATCCCACTCCCAGGTGAGTCCTTCTAGTCCTTCCATGAGAGAGTGCACATTCCATTCCAGACGCAGAGAAATTTCCAACTCTAATCGGCTTGAATGGAACTCTCACTCTGTTTGGGAAACTGTTCAGTATGGTGACGTGTGGGTTTCAAGTGTATTAGAGACCAGGCTGATCAACTCTCCTCCCAGGCCCTGTATGACCTGATGCTAATTTCTGTCTGAAAAAGCTGCTGCCAGGTTTATCTATCTCTGCAAGCAGCCTCAATACAACTCCTGGTTCAGTTTTTCAATGCTTGGTACAGGTGGGCTCTCCTTTAAGCCAATATCTTGTTCTTGGCTTGCATCATACGCTCTTGAGAAGGCATGTAACAGAGAGTACTACTCTGTGTGTGTATGTGTGTGAGGGGATGGGGGGCTGGGCGGAGAACATTATCAGATATTGTGAGATACACTCACACCTCCTAGAAAACAATATTGCAGAAACCTGGCAACAGATCTACAGCCTCTCCATTTGCCTAAAACCTGGTTAAAAAATGAGAAGATTCCATCCTACAAATCGTTTGTGAAGCACCTACTCCGAAATCTTAAATAAGTTTGTTGTAACCATAAGCTCTGTAAAGATTTTGTGAATAATACAAGACAGCGATTGCTTGAAGGATTTTGTCAGAAAGCCCTCTCATCAATACTCCACATTGATCTGCCGTCGCTCTCAAATGAACAATAACATTGTAATGTTATCACGCCCTTCATTAAGGGTGGTGTCTCAAAGCACTGAACAACAACCTGGTTTGATGCCGAACAAGACATGTTCAAAACATTTCTCTTTCACATGCTGATTGGCCTGCTGTGGGTTTCCAGCATTTTATGTGTTTTTTTGGCAAACTTTGTGCATTGACATTTTATTTTGTCGCCGTCCTGCCACGAGATGGCTCCCACACCCACATTTATTTGCAACAGTGAACAAACATGGTCACCAGCTGCCCACATTAGGACCATCCATGCGGCCCTGGGATATACTCTGCATCTGGGCCTTCTTTGTGTTGTTCAATAAATGAAAAGTAAAAAACAGCTTTTCACATTCTTTAAAGAAAAATTATCCAAATCTCTCCCCCCGGTCTTTCAACTTCTGAACTGAACAAGAACTTGCATTTATACAGCCATTCACACAGTGTCCCGGAGTGCTTGACAACAAGCCAGGGGGAGGGGAAGTGGGGAGGTGACCAGAAGCACGATCAAAAAGCAAGGTCTTTATGCAGATTTAAAAATGGGGAAGGAGGGGCAAGGCGGAGGGATTGATGGAGAGAGTTCCAGAGTTTGGGAGGGGAGTGGCTGACAGCACGGCCGACGATAATGGAGCAGAGGGGGTGAAGGACGAACAGGAGGCTGGAGCCGGCCGAGCAGAGGCAGCGGGTGGTAGAGTGGGGGGTGAGCAAATCGGATAGGTAGGGAGGTGCGAGGGCATGAAGGGCATGAGGGCACTGAACAATTCAAAGCAATGCCATTTTTTTCCCAGGTGTTCTGCATGAAAACCCAACAAGTAGTAGCTGAGGCAGAGGAGCTACATATTCTGTTCTTCCTCTTGGTAAAGCAGACCAAACGCAGATGTTTTTGTAAAGGCATATCTGCAATGCTCCAAAACACTATCCTGTGTGAAGGTCTGTATATAAATGAAAGTTGTTGTTGTTTTGTCTGTCAGTGGGGTATTAGATAATAATAATAATAATAATAACAATATTAATCCTTAATTTGATATCGCGCTTTTCACGTCTTCTAGATGTCCGAAAGCGCTTCACAGGATACACTGTAAAGTTAATTGACTATATCGGCGAAAGCGGCTGCCAATTGCGCACAGCAGTGTCCCACAAACAGTCGTAGATTGAAAATGAGCAATTTATTATTGTTTTGGTTTTTGGAGGGATTATTATTAGGCTCTGTGTGGAGTAAGGAAACTTGCCCAAGGTTTCGCCCTCTGCCTGGAATTGAACTCAGGTCTCTCACTTGCAAAGCGAGTGCTCTAACCACTGAGCTACAGGACTCCACAGTCCTGTATTACAATATTGAATTTCAATAGATATTGTAATTCAAGAGGAAAAGATCACATTTTCAGTGTTTGGATTTATAACAGGTCTTTATTTGAATCACTGAACGATAAGTCCAAATATTATAATTCAAAAGTTACATTCTGCATACATTTCATTGATGGCAACAATCCAGACATAGAAGCTGATTACTCAGACTGGAGTGCAGGCTGTCACTCAGATAAAAGCATGATTTAGTGCAGTGAGCTGAAACTAAAGATTGATGGAATAAGGAGGAAAGCTTTGTGTTCACGATATTTCCAAAATGGAATTCTAAAACTAGACATTTCATGGTTTATATTCATGTTCACACCAGATGTTTGCCCACAGAAAAGGAAAATGTTTGCAAAGTGGTTACTCGGTTGGGGCTGCAACTAATGTGCATCATTATGTAAAAACAGGGACTAATTTGCAGCATTTTTTACCAGAATTTCTCCATAGAGTAATCTGAATCATAAACATGTCACTCCGACCTGTGCAACCCTGCTCTGGAAATAAATTGCTTCGAGGTGGATTTGCAATAGATTGACAGGAATTCTAACGGGATTCTTAAGGAATTACAGTAAGAAATACCATAACGACAGCTTTAGAATCTTAAGATATATGTACGCATAGTAATTAGCTAACTTGCAGAATTACTGCAATGAATTACTCTATGTGAAAAGCACTGAGACCATAGGAAAAAACATCTAACATCTGTGATTCCAATCACCATTAAATATTAAACCCCAAAGCACAATAAATGTCATAAAT
The DNA here is from genome assembly GCF_018977255.1 of Callorhinchus milii. NCBI lineage: Eukaryota > Metazoa > Chordata > Chondrichthyes > Chimaeriformes > Callorhinchidae > Callorhinchus > Callorhinchus milii. Next base: position 38,807,768 of record NW_024704743.1, read on the forward strand.
TAAAATATTTATATAGTAATTAAAATACTACATTGCGTGTGCTTGTGTTGATTTATTTTCCTATGAAACAAGTGGGGAACAATTGCTAAACCAATGCTATTTACACACAAGTCCAACACTTTTTAGTTCCCTCTGCTTTCAAATTTTGCTTCACTTTCTCCATCAGAACATCTGCAAAATTGACTGCTGACCAAAATTGACCAAATAAAAATCATTTCTTAATCTTAAACAGAAAGTAATGTAATCGTACTAACCCTTGGTTCAGGCACACGGGAAATGGGTCTCAGTTTGTTTGTAAGTATTCCATCCTTGGCAGCTAATGCTTTTTATTCTCTGCCTATCAATAAATGTACTGACCTAAGCCACATGCACTTAATCCCTAGATAAGCAAACATTACAATGGTGGTAAATTTAACAGCAAATAGAGATCAAACCCAAAATTGTGCTGTAGTGTCTATATAATAATAATAATAATAATAATCCTTGCATTTGATATAGCGCTTTTCACGTCGGGAGGACGTCCCAAAGCGCTTCACAGAATAGACTGTAAAGTGAATTGACTGTATATTTGTGGGCGAACGCGGCAGCCAATTGCGCACAGCAATGTCCCACAAACAGTCAGGGATTGAAAATGACCAATTTATTATTGTTTTTGTTTTGGAGGGATTATTATTAGGCCGTGTGGAGTAAGGAAACTTGCCCAAGGTTTCGCCCTGCCTGGAATTGAACTCAGGTCTCTCACTTGCAAAGCGAGTGCTCTAACCACTGAGCTGCAGGACTCCAAAAGTATGAGACTGATCATCCAAACAAATATCTTTAAAATTAATAAAACACTGTTTGAATCATCATCTTGTCTGTTCAGGAAGCCACTCAATAGCTTTTAAATTGAAATACAATAATTATGGTTATCAATTTATTTGTTTCTGTTCAAACTAGAGTTACATCTTGCAGAACTTAATTCTTTCACACAGTTGGTGTACCAACATTTCATTGATTGAGTTACTGCGTATCAAACAGGTTTATAGAAGAGGTAATTCTTGAGGAACTTTGGCAGTGGTAAATCATTGATATAGTTTAATCTTGTCACACCCAGACATCTTCGAATGAGAAGCCGACAAGCACTTTGAAGTATCCTTGGATTTGCTGCAAAACACAATGTGAATCACTTAAATAAAAGATACAGGATATGTTGTGGTTTTGATGGAGAGGCATCTCTGATTACAATAAAAATAAAATAATAATCCTTCCATTTGATATAGTGCCTTTCATGTTGGGCGAATGTCTCAAAGTGCTTGACAAGATTTACCGTAAAGTGTAGAAGCTGGGTGTTTTGTAAGCGAACACGGCAGCCAATTTACGCACAGCAATGCCCCACAAACATCCATGAAATAAATTACAAATTTTATTTGGAAGATTGTTGGCCATGACACTGGGAGAAACTCCCTTCTCTTTTTTGATTGTACTATGGGATCTTTATGGTCAACAGGCAGAATGGATATCAGTTGAATTAGTTGAAAGGACAGCAACTCCAAAAATGCAGCACACCCCCCGCACTGAGCGTCAGCCTAGACTATGTGAATTCAGAGTTCTGGCAAAGGTTATAAACCCACAGGCTTCTGACTCAGAGGTGAGAGTGCAACCAACAGGGCAAGGCTGACTACAATATGTAATGGGTGATCTACAAACAGTGAGGTTGAAGTAGATTATGAGGCACAACAAGATATTTCTGGTAATCAAATTAGATACTTTTGTATATGCAATACTCGTAGACTCTTCCTGTGTGAAGGGCTCTATATAAATGCAAGTTGTTATTGCTGCATATTAGAATTTTATGTACTGTGTGTCACTGAGTTTTCTAACTGAAGACTATTCTTATGTAGCAGAAATGACTTCCCATGGGCAGTTGTGACATTAAAATCACCAGTTAAAGACATCATGCTGCAGCATTCATTAGTTTCAAATACACTTTCATGGTATAAATTTAATGTTACGGCTGACAACAATGTTTCCTTGATACGTAACACTATTAAAACTATCAGAGAGGAAACTGTTCATTGCAATGGAATGCTTTAATAGCATTGAGGAGGGCAAGCAAAATGATTGAGGGGATGGAGGGATTGGACTATGAGGAGTGATTAGATAAACTGGGCATGTTCACACTGGAGAAGAGCAAGTTGAGGGGCGATATGATTGCGGTCTGTCTTTAAGATTCTGAAGGGAATAGATAATGTAGACCGTGATAAGCTGTTTTATCTTATACTGAACAATATAATCAGAGGACATGGCCTGTGATTGAAAGGGGATAAATTCAGAACAAATTTGCAGAAACACTACTTCAGTGAGCAAGTAGTAAACTTTATGGAACAGGCTCCCTAGGGAGACAGTGGAAGCAGTAAATGCTGTTTGTTTTAAGAACAAATTAGATAAGTATCTGCTAGAAAATAATATCTTGGGACACATGTCAAGAGACTGCCAGGATAGTGGAAGGCAAACTAGATGGACCTTGGTCTTCTTTCGCCTAGCAAATTCTTATGTTCTTAAGATAAGGGCTGTGGAGCACCAACACACCCAATAATATATTCGGAAATTGAAGATAGGTGGGTTAATTCCCCAGAAGATTAATATTAAGATTCTCGTCATTACTGTCAAATGGCATGGCGGCCTGCCTTTGCAACCTTCTGTGATCTGACTTCCACAACTACTCCCACTGCTCTACCATCTTAGTAGGCCTGCTTCTTACTCCCCGCCGGCTCCCCCTCACCATCAGCAGGCAGGTTTTCAGTCACTTTGCTGCCATCCTCTGAACCTCTCCTGAAATCCCTCTGCCTCTCTGCTTTCAAATCCCAGTTGGAGATCTATCGCTTTGACCATCTACGCATAGCTGAGTTCAGGCTTATACTTAGTCTTTGGGGACATTCTCCCTAATTGGATGACACTGTATTTGTATAAATTGTTGTTGTATGTTGAAGATCAGTCAGTTTGACTCAATTTACTGGTATGGATCTTGCTTTAAAAAGAGGATTCTCACCAATAGGGCACATTAAAATAAAGGTGTTCAGTTCTAGAGCACTCTTTGTATTGTTGCTCATCACGAGGGTAAGAGATGTGATTATGGGATCACAATTTGATGCTATCACCACATTGCACATTTACCAATAGAGCTTGAAACAAAAGCACCAGCTATGCTTTTCATATAATGTTTTACAACAAAAATATCATGTCCTCCCACATCCACACACACGCAGACACATATACACACACCAGTTTGTTAAGTAAATCCTGAAAAATGCAAACGTACCTCTAGCCATTTGGAAGTAAAGTGCACAAGGATTATTCAAAATCAAATGGCTATTCCCAAGGGTTTCGTTGCAACTGAATAAACTCAAATCGGCTCCAAACTCCACCAACAACTTTGCAAATTCTTCCCTACAATTCATCTTCACTACTGCATCCAGAAGGCTTGTAGCAGAACTTGGTAGAGGACGCTATAAATGTAGTAATCAGAAATATTATTGGCCCATTTACCTTCAACACAGTAGGAGACCATTGAATCCAATGTATACACATATATAAATCCAATGCAATGTGCTAAACTGTAACATTTTAAAAACTTAGTGCAGGTCAAGAGGAACATTGTTTTCGCAGAAATTGCAGACCCCCATTACAAAAGAGATCAACACGCACACAAGTACTGAGCTGCCACATTCACCTTCAAAATACAGTCACTACACTTTATAGTAAGTCCTGTGAATTGCTTTGAGAAAAAAATGTCTGATTTCCGATTGTCAGGTCCCTGCTGACGTCACTTGTTGTGCACTACACAATACACAGGAAGTGATATTATCTGACAACTCAAATGTCAGCGATTTTTTAGTATGTGCTGGAAGCTGGGTGTACTCAGCCTCTGGTATAGAGTGGGTGCACAGTAAACCCACGTTCTAAGTGAACCTGTGCTAAACCAGGGTGAGTACTTGCGGGGCTAGTTCTAATGTTAGCGCCAGCTCTGATTCACTGGGCCATTAACATTGATGAATTTCAGAAATCGTAGAGTTCCATTTACCAAAATGAACTTTACTATCAAATTCTGCAAGGACTGTTAACCAGTTACATTATGATTAACATCATGAAGCATCTCTGTAACAAATAATAATAGTAAACCTTACATTTGATATAGCGTCTTATCAAGTCTTCGAGACATCTCAAAGTGCTTCACAGAATATACTGTAAAGTGAATTGACTGTATTTTGTGGGCAAAACGTACCAGCCAATTGTGCACAGCAGTGTCTCACAAACAATAGTGGATTCAGTAACCAAATCGTGTTTTTGAAGGAATTATTACCCCCGGAAAAGTGATCCGCTAATCGACTAACAACCAGGTTAACTGCAAATTAAAATGCTTTAAGGTTGGATGAGAAATTGATTTTGGTCACAGGACTTTAATGTTGATCTGGCAAGGGCTCAACACTGTTGTTCCATTAAAGTTAATAGATTTTTCCACCACTATCCTCATAAAAGGTCTTCAGTTTTATCCCCAAACAGCTGTGCGTCTTATTTTACAAAATTTGAATAGAAACTTCAAATTAATTTTCTAAATGAGATTCCTTGCAGCACAGCATATCTGTGCAGGCCAGACCCTACACTGCATGGATAGCCAGATATAAATATTGGAATTAATCAACATTTGCAACATATACCCAGAATTTACAAATTGAACTGCATAATAATGATGACAGATGCACATCTTGTTCCTTATAAGTTTTTCAAAGCAGTGCAAAAGAGCACTTGAGTTTCACACAATTTTAAACCTGAATATCTAATAAATAAAGCAAATAAAACTAGACTGACCTCTCCATAGAAACTCTGCAATCTGTTGCGTTCATCTAGTCGCTTGCAGTTGAAGTTTGGGTTTGCACCACTCTGGAGAAGCAGTTTGAAACAATCTAGTTTGTTGTATGAAACACTAATATACAGTGGGGTATTGATCAAGGTATTTGGGTACAACTTTGGAGACAAATGAACTGCAGAATTTATATCTGCTCCATGGTTGATCAGCTCTCTCATGATGTCCACTTCCCCATCCCGGGTAGCAAAAAACAAAGGAGTGCACCTATTGTGAGCACTCCCATTGGGTTTGGCAGCAGCCTGTAACAGAATTTGTATGCAGTTTAAGTTTCTATTCACTGCGGCAATGTAAAGAGGCGACTGTCCCCTGTCATCCACACAGTTTACATTTGCACCTTTGTGAATGAGAAACTTGATACAGTCCACATGTCCCCCTATTACAGCTAACAGTAGTGGTGCGCAAGGAATGGATCCTCCAGACCAGATCAAGTGTCTGTCAATGTTTGAGATCAGCCCACAATCATCAATTAAATGTTTCAATGTATCCACATCTCCTCTGAAGGCGGCCTCATGCAATGAGAGTGGGATGTCCTTGAAGATCTCTGAATTGGCAAACCAGGTCACCTGCTTCCTTTGCATTTTTGCAACAGATTGGAAGAGCTGGTATTCGTGTAGTAGTTTGTGACCTGCTCGTTCATTTGCTTTTTCATACTAAGTGTTGCGGAGCAGTGTTGAACATCCTAAAAATAAAAGAAAATATTGGTCTTCTCACTGGGTGAATTTTTTTTACAAACTTATCTGCATTAATAATAAAACATGAACCTGGAACAATCTCTCATTTCATTGTTCCATGGTCAACTGCAGTGGTGTGAAATGTTTACCACAAAGTCCGATTTGAGTCCTTTAAACTTTGGGTTCATTTTCCTTTGGCCTTCAGTGCAAAGTACTGTACTTATTTGACACTAAAGACATCAGCTGTTATCACATGTATCATACATAACTGCTCGTTTACAAACTCATAAAGCAGAGAAAAGCTCAGCTCTTTGTCACTTGTTACAGATTTTTCAATCCAATACAAGTTGCAGTGGCTGGTTTGCTGCCTCAAGGCTGTTGGCTTCATAATTGGCCAACAATTACAGCAGATCCATCAAACTTTGATCATACTCTATTTATAAGCAAATTCTCAAAAATAAACAAAGTGACAAAATACCGAAAAAAATCTGAAAACGATTTAACTAGAGGAATATAAACTCACTGTGAAATGTATCATGATTACTGTTAAGTGGATTGACTGTGTATTTTGTTGGCAAATCACAGCAGTCAGTTTTAATACTACAATGTCCCACAAAAAGCCATGGAGTGAGTGATCAATTTTATTTGGGAAATAATTGGCCAGGACACTGGGGAGAAACTCCCTTCTGTTTTCAGATAGTGCCATGGGATCTTTAACGTCCACCTGAACGGGAAGACGGGACCTGTTTAACGTCTCATCCGAAGGACGTCACTCGGACAATGCAACCCTCCACCCCAACACCCCAGTGCTGCACTGCACTGGAGTGTCAGCTTAGACTATGTGATTCCAAGTCCTGAAGTGGGGCTTGAACCCATAACCTTCCGACTCAGAGGCAAACGTGCTACAACTGAGCCAGGCTGACACACATATTGATTTGATCCGCGCCTGGGGAAAAACATGCTTAAAGGAGCGGTGAGGAACGAGCAAAACGCTGAGAAATAAATGAGTAATCTCAAATTAAAACCAGAAAACTAAGGAAGTCAGTGTTTACAGACCAGGAATGCCATGGTGTTCATATTAGTGTAAATTCACCCTCGCCATTTGAATGGCAGCAAAAGCCACCCACTGGCCAAGTGGGGATAGAGAGAGACAACAGGCCAGTCAACAGTGGGGGGTGAGGGCTGGACAGGGAGGAGAGCAGGAGCTCAGCGTCTGGCACCGGGTTCAGGACAACATTGGGATTCAGCTCAACAAACGTCATTAGTGTTTGGCTACGTGGCCGCTGTCTGTCTGTGTGTGTCTGTCTGTCTCTGTGTGTGTGTCTCTCTCTCTCTCTCTGTGTTTGTGTTTGTGTGTGTGTCTGTGTGTTTCTCTGTCTATGTGTGTGTCTCTGTGTGTGTGTCTCTCTGTGTGTGTGTGTATGTCTCTGTGTCTGTGTGTGTGTGTCTCTGTGTGTATGTGTCTGTGTCTCTGTGTGTGTGTCTCTGTGTGTGTCTGTGTCTGTGTGTGTTTCTGTGTGTGTCTCTGTGTGTGTGTGTGTGTCTGTGTGTGTGTCTGTGTGTGTGTGTCTGTGTGTTTCTGTGTGTGTCTCTGTGTGTGTTTGTGTCTGTGTGTCTGTGTGTGTGTCTGTGTCTCTGTGTGTGTCTGTCTCTGTGTGTGTGTGTGTCTGTGTCTCTGTGTGTGTCTGTGTGTGTCTCTGTGTGTGTGTGTCTGTCTCTGTGTGTGTGTGTGTGTCTGTCCCTGTGTCTCTGTGTGTGTCTGTGTGTGTGTGTGTGTCTGTGTGTCTGTTTGTGTCTGTGTCTCTGTGTGTGTCTGTGTGTGTGTGTCTGTGTATGTGTGTGTGTCTCTGTGTGTGTGTCTCTGTGTGTGTGTGTGTCTGTGTGTGTGTCTGTGTGTGTGTGTCTCTCTGTGTGTCTGTGTGTGTGTCTCTCTGTGTGTCTGTGTGTGTGTGTCTCTCTGTGTGTCTGTGTGTGTGTGTGTGTGTGTCTGTGTGTGTGTGTGTGTGTCTCTCTGTGTGTCTCTGTGTGTCTGTGTGTGTCTCTCTGTGTCTGTGTGTGTGTGTCTCTCTGTGTGTCTGTGTCCGTGTGTGTGTCTGTGTGTGTGTGTGTGTGTATGTCTGTGTGTCTCTGTGTGTCTCTCTGTGTCTGTGTGTGTGTGTCTCTCTGTGTGTCTGTGTCTCTCTGTGTGCCTGTGTCTGTGTGTGTCTGTGTGTGTCTCTCTGTGTGTCTGTGTGTGTGTCTGTGTGTGTGTATGTGTATGTCTGTGTGTCTCTCTGTGTCTCTGTGTGTCTGTGTGTGTGTCTCTGTCTGTGTGTGTGTGTCTCTGTGTGTGTGTGTGTATGTCTGTGTGTGTGTCTGTGTGTGTGTCTCTCTGTGTGTGTGTGTGTGTGTGTGTGTGTAGCAGCTCACCCTCTGCTCAGACTCAGGCACCAATTCCTGCAGCAAAACAAACCCCCAAAGGCCCTGTCCCCCCCCCCGGGCAGTGCCGGGAGACAGCGACATGATACCGCTCTGTCTAATCTGTTGTTATTGTTTATACGTTTGTATTTATATTGATATTAATACACAATAAATCACAGTCACTACAAACCTCACCCCAATACCGGGCAGCGAGTGTTGCCATGGAAACAGAGCTGGGCCTCCCCCCCCCCCCCCACCGCCTGCTGACAGCACTAACTGTCACAGCCCCACAGCCCCGCCCCCCACAGCCCCGCCGCCCCGCCCCCACATAGCCCCGCCCCCCACAGCCCCGTCCCCACAGCCCCGCCCCCCCACAGCCCCGTCCCCACAGCCCCGCCCCCCCACAGCCCCGCCCCCATAGCCCCGCCGCCCCGCCCCCACATAGCCCCGCCCCCCACAGCCCCGTCCCCACACGGCCCCGCAGCCCCGCCCCCACATAGCCCCGCCCCCATAGCCCCGCCCCCACATAACCCCGCCCCCCATAGCCCCGCCACCACAGCCCCGCCTCCACACGGCCCCGCAGCCCCGCCCCACATAGCCCCGCCCCCACATAGCCCCGCCCCCACAGCCCCGCCCCCACACGGCCCCGCCCCGCCCCCACCGCTGCTCCTCCCCCACTGCTGCCCTGCATGAAGCTGACGCACAAATGCAAGTTGTTGTTGTTAACTCAGTGTTTGTTTGCCCCGTTTTATATTTATTTACCTGTGAAAGTAAATCGCGTGCGGCAGATTTTCCATGAAATGCATTCCGTTAACAAACAAACCATTCAGCAACAGCTTTTGTATTTCAGGCAGTGGTTTGATCCTGACCGTGAGGATCAGTAAAGCTATTTCGAAGGAACATCACAAGATTGGTTCAGATGGAAAAGGTCCAATGGCTCATTTGACCTCCTCCTTCTCTAATACCCTTCCTGTCTTCTTCCCATCACAGCATCAAAACTGTATTGTTTTTTAAATGAATCGTTTGCCTAAATCCAGAATTCAACCACCCTCCCCGGCAACCTGTTCCAGTCATTAATTAACCTCTGGGTAAAAAAATATATTTTCTGCTGACTCTCCTGAAATTGTCTCTATGTCCTCTTGTTCTGTTGTCTTGGTGAATCCTATCGTTCTGGGTTTACTTTTTCAATTCCACTTAAAATGTTATGTGCTTCTCCAAGGCCCCTCTGAGACAAGCTCCAGCTTTGCTAATCATTTTTCATCGTCGTTCCTCTAACACGAGGGATCATCTTTGTGGCTCTCCTCTCTTAAGGTGGCCAGAATAGTTTGCCATAGTCTGGGTGTGGTCTGACCTGAGCACTTCACAGCTTGAGTATGACATCTGCAGATCTGAACTGATTTGACAATATAGCTGGCAAGTGGATTCAGAATTGGTTGAAGGGAAGAAGCAGAGGGTATTTAATTAGGGGAGGTAGGTCAAAAAATGGGGAAAGATATTAAGCGGAGGGCCTCAGAAGTTTGTACTCGAATCCCTCCTTTTCCTTGTTTAAGCTCTCCAAGACACCGTCTGGCATGAAGGGCGCTATATAAATGCAAGATGTTGTTGTTATAAGTTAATGAACTGGATTCGCAGAGCCAGTGTCAGTTAGTTTAATTTGCAAATTACACCAAGTTAGAGGAATCTATGAAACTGTGAAATCAGAGGAACACACAGCGAGTTGTTCAGATCTGGAATGCACTGCCTGAAAGGGTGGTGGAAGCAGATTCGATAACAACTCTCAAGAGAGGAGTGGATAGATATTTGGGGAGGACAAATTTGCAAGACTATGGGGAGAGAGCAGGGGAGTGGGATTGATTTGGATAGGATAGGTCTTTCAAAGAGCCAGCATGGGCATGATGGGCCGAATGGCCTCCTTCTGTGCTGTATAATTCTATGATTCTAAGTACCAAAGATTTTGCAAAGAGAGCCTCAATAGGGTAACACATAGGCTGATAACTTACCAATTAAGTTTAATAGAGATAATTGAAAGGTACTACAAATGATGCAAGAATTAGAAACACAAGGATGGTATAGAACAACAACAGCAAGATTACATTTGTATGGCGTCTTTCACATCGGGAGGACTTCCCAAGGCGCTGGACAGTGTACAACATTTCAGAACTTGTCAAGGGGGGAAGCTAAAAGAAATCTTGAAGGTTAAAACAATGTGAGCCAGCAATAAAATTCTGAATCCATTCCCATGTCTTGTCCTTGATCCTCACTGACCTCATTGAAGGAATCTTTCACAGCATTGTGGTACTTTGTGGAATGTTAGATAGTTTTCTTTAAGGAAATAACATGGGATAGAGTACATAGATATTTTGGGATATATGTGCATATGACCACCAAGAAGTGGAAGGCGAACTAGATGGACCCTGGTCTTTTTTCGTCTAGCATTTTTTATATTCTTACATTCTTATGTTCTTATGTAGGATGAACAGCTTACCCTGAGAGCCATTGCAAACCCAATAGGTTCAATGGCCTCCTTCTGCACTATAAATTTCTGATTCTCTGATTCTACATTATATAACTTCCCAGAACACAGCCTGATCTTTAACCATTCTCAGTGAGTGATTTAATATTTTTAATGAAACATTTTAATTATTCTAACTGTAACCTCAGTAAGTAAGTATTGATAATTGTCTTCTTTTGTACTGTGTGGTTTCTTTAAAATTGTACTGACAGAACTTTTTCATGTGTTTATATGCTAGTTTATGGCATTTCTTGATGGTATTACTGTTATTGAGGATTAGTGTGTTTGAAGGACAGCCAAGCTATTCTTAGAACGGCAATGAATATGAGAAATGACATTTTTCTGAGGCAAGAGATCCTATTACATATCAGTCTGAGTATTATACAGAAAATAACATTGACTGTGAGTATTTTACAAGGTTAAACACATTTAAGTTGATTCATAAATCTACATATATCTTGAGAGCTAAACATAATTTTAAAAGTCACACAAACCCATTGTGATAACTGTGAACTTATTTCCAACCATTTTTTATTTATTATAGCCACTTTTTAAAAAAATATTGGCGAATTGCTTATTGTCTTTTAGGTGTGTTATTGCCATTCCTTTATCAATTCATATTGCAGCAAGAAAAGGTTCACTTCAGATTTTACAAAGGATGCCATAAATTCATAGACCTATTCTGCTTCCCTCCACCATCTGTCAATGAGGTGCTGTGGAGTCCTATAGCTTCAGTGTTTACAGTACTCGCCTCGCAAGCAAGAGGACCTCGATTTGGCAATACATTGGGCAAGTTTCCTTTCTCCACACAAGCCTGTTTACCTAGCAGTCAGTAGGAACCCGGTTTTTAGTCGATTGGCAGATTGCTTTTCCGGGGATAATAATCCCTGAAAAAAAATTCGGTCACTCAATCCACGACTGTTTGTGGGATACTGCTGTGCACAATTGACTGCCGCGTTTCGCTGACAAATATACAGTCGATTCACTTTACGGTATACGTTGTGAAGCGCTTTGAGTCGTGGAATGCACAAGAGTGGAATATTTGGTGGGATTCATTAAAATGAATTTACATTAGCAGCAATAACATTACATACAGTATGTAATTTTAGGGTATGTTATTAACAATTTTTACATGTTTCAACATTTAAAAAATAATAATCTCAATGATATTTGATCTGCGACCTCTTGTTATGCACCATTTTATCCCTAATTACTAGATATGAATTCCTGCTAATGTGAAAATATGCCAGTCAGGCCAGGCTGATGAATTTCAACAGTTTAATAATAATAATAATAATAAAAATAATAATCCTTGCATTTGATATAACGCTTTTCACGTCTTCTAGACATCTCAAAGTGCTTCACAGAATAGATAGTAAAGTGAATTGATTATATATTTGTGGGTGAATTGCGGCAGCCAATTGCACAAAGCAGTGTCCCACAAACAGTCGTGGATTGAAATGACCAATTTTTTTTTTTTTTGAGGGTTTATTATCAGGCGTGTGGAGTAAGGAAACTTGCCCAAGGCTTCACCCTGCGAGGAATCAAACCCAGGTCTCTCGCTTGCAAAGCAAGTGCTCTATAGCCAATGCAATAATTCAACAGGGCTTGAAATTGAAATGTCACTAAAATACATAGTACCAGCACTAACAATAACCTCTTGTTAAAGCAACAGCTGCAAAATTCACAGCGAATGTTTCAATAGTGTAAAAATCCCACATATAGCTAATAGTAATCTGGCTATTATTTTCTTCTTGTTGGTAAATTTATTGACCCTTGATAGTAGCATGTACTTCATTTGTTGGTAAAATTGCCAGCAAGGAGATTCTCCACTGCTCAGCACTGAATATATAACATAAATAACACCATCGCTGTTATGTTGAGACATCACTGTTATATTTCTGTTTCAGTATTGATGTGTTTCATTATATTATACCCCTATATGTGGCAAATCTTTCCTGTAGTGAGGTACGATGGTGAAGCAGAATTAACATAATTAGAACATAAGAACATAAGAATTAGGAGCAGGAGTAGGACATTCGGCCCCTCGAGACTGCCTCGCCATTCGATAAGATCATGGCTGATCTTCTGACCTAACTCTAATTACCTGTCCTATCCCCATATCCCCTAATCCCTCTACTTTTTAAAAATCTATCAGTCTCAGCCTTGAAAATGTTCAAGGACTGAGCATCTACAGCCTTCTGGGGTAGTGAATTGAATTCACTACCCTCTGAGTGAAGAAATGTTTCCTGAACTCTGTTCTAAGACTGTGAGTCCTGGTTGTAGATTCTCCTACCAGGGGAAACAGTCCCTAATATAATATTGAAACAATCTGAACCTCTTCAAAAAGTGTTAACAGCAATGACTACTAAACTGCACAAAATCCTTCTTAAATGGACAATAACTTATAACTGGCAATTGGAATATGTTTTCCCACCCCCATATACCCCTCATATTGTTTTATTAACTTGGAGGTTTTTAAAATGCTTATTTGAAAATCCATTTGTAAAATATTTGCATGAAACCAAATAAAGTTTTACACGATTAGCCAGGCTGCTTTGTAGATTTCACAGGATTCTGGGATCCTAAGATTGGTTTGGATGAAGAAGGGCTTCATCCATCCAGAAAACCCACCCTACTGTTGCCCTTCACAGTATCACGCTGCTATTTAAGTGAGTCCAGCGTCCTGGTCTTTACCGCCTTTCCTGGCCAGTTGTTGATTACCCTCTGCATAAAGAAAAACATCCCGGTATCTGTCCTGAAATTGCCCTTTACAGCTCTAAACATTCTGTTGTCTTGTTCTACTGTATTGTTGCATCCTAAAGTGTTGATCTGGGTTTACTTCCCTGATGAAACTTTGCTCAGGGTGTTATTTATGTTATATATTCAGTGCTGAGCAGTGGAGAATCTCCTTGCTGGCAATTTTACCAACAAATGAAGTACATGCTACTGTCAAGGGTCAATAAATTTACCAACCAGGAGAAAATAATAGCCAGATTACTATTAGCTATATGTGGGATTTTTACACTATTGAAACATTCGCTGTGAATTTTGCAGCTGTTGCTTTAACAAGAGGTTATTGTTAGTGCTGGTACTATGTATTTTAGTGACATTTCAATTTCATTTGGGCTTTTTTTAATAATAGCAATAAACTATATGGAATGAAGAAAAAGGATTACCGGTCATATGGTGTGAGGCGGTATAATGATAAACAATAAATGGACTAACAGAAAAAGCATTTTCACCCAGTGCTGGCAAACCTCACACAATAGAGCTCAGGTAGTCGGAGGTCTCCATAAAATACAACAACAACAACAAAATTACATTTATAGAGTGCCTTTCATGTCGGTAGGATGTCCCAAGGAGCTGGACAGTCAGTGGGTCAGGACCCGAGCATGAGGAAGAGGTAGTGTAGGGGTGAGGGAAGGCAGAGAGGTGGAAGGGCGACTGAAGGCACGATCAAAGAAGAGGGTCTTGAGACCGGCTTTGAAGGAGGCAAGGGAGGAAGCGAGGTGAAGGGACCGTGGGATGGAGTTCCAGAGTGTGGGGGCAGAGAGGTTGAATGCCCGGCCACTGATGGTAGGACGGGTCGGGCGGGAGACATGGAGCAGGCTGGAGCCCACTGAACGGAGCAGGTTGGTAGGGAGTCAGTAGGTCAGAGAGGTAGGGGGGGGGCAAGGCCATGGATGGCCTTGAAAGTGAGGATGAGGATTTTGAACTCGATCCTCTGAGGGATGGGGAGCCAGTGGAGTCGGGCGAGGGTGGGAGTGATGGGGTCACGGAGCCTGGTGCGTGAGAGTACATGAGCTGCAGAGTTTTGGATGATCTGCAGCTTGTGAAGGGAAGAGTTGGGAAGGCTGATGAGGAGGGAATTTCCAAAAGTGCATCACAGAATATACTGTAAAGTGAATTGACTGTATATTTTGTGCGTAAAATGATGGGTTTGTGTATGTTCATGTGTGCGTATGGGGTGGGGTGGGGGAGACTGGCTGTGTGCAGAAAGCTCCATGTGCTTAAAAAAAGCTTACATTCAATTCATCCGTTTACTACCGATGTCACATCCTGAATATTGCAGCAGGTCCTGGCACTTCATTGACATTGATAAAGAGAGGGTAAGAAGACTGTGCCATTGAGGCCATCCCATTTTCTGCAATAGCAATCATGACTGATGCACAGCCTCAGCCTCCTTGGGCTCCCTCATCACATGCTCCTTGTTCATTAATGAAATCATTGAGTGCGGCGCCATTTCCTGTTGAAATGAGCGTTATATACAGCGAGCCCATCCAACAGATCATCAGCACCTTATTGTGCTTGTTAATCAGACACCAGAAACTCAATCCAAAATGACTTCTGATATCTGGCGACCGGTTGCAGATGGGATCTTTCAGAGACTAGTACTCACAAACCACAATTTCACTGGTTTAACAATTTGGTGTTAAGAAACTTGCACTGCAACCATCCAAACATCTCTATGGCAGCTATGTTCATGTCGTGGAATTTCGACCACCTCTTTTCCTAAAACAGTGTTAAATGGAGGTAAAGATTAAAAATATTTGTTATAGGGAGTCTGAGGTTTTGAAGATGAGAACCTAAGACAAACTGAGGGACAGTGTGCATTGGCGGTGGTGGGAAATGGGTGGGGAGAGAGGTAGGGTTATGTACACTGGATATATTAGTGTTTTCTCATTAATAATAATAATAATAATAATAATCCTTGCATTCGATATAGCGCTTTTCACGTCAGGAGGACGTCCCAAAGCGCTTCACAGAACACACTGTAAAGTGAATTGACTGTATATTTGTGGGCGAACGCGGCAGCCAATTGCGCACAGCAATGTCCCACAAACAGTCGTAGATTGAAAATGACCAATTTAATTATTGTTTTTGGTCATATTATTGTCATTAGTCATATGTCAGAGAGGTATCACTTTTGCACCAGTAATTTTGACTCCAAAAATAACATTCACATTTTGACATTGTGGCAGAAACAGCAACAAACCTGATATTCCAGGTTTCATTCTCCTGAGAACTGCAGTCACATACCAGTCTGAGTGATGTGCTCCTGTAACTAAGTAATACAGCAAATGCTACTTGTCAAGGTCAATTATCAACTAAGTCTGTTGAAAAGTGAACCATTAGATAAGTACTGTGTCACCCACTCCTTAAAGCTTCACACACAGAAATTGTAAGTTTTCGGATAAAATGGACAGACAGTAGTAATTCAATCTTTGTTATGAACCGGGTATATTCTACAGGAAGGAATATACATACTGTATATCAATTCCTTTTCCAGTTGATTTGAGCGATGTCCAAATTCTGTACGTTTCGGTATTTAAATTGCAGCATTCACCTATCGGGGTCAATCGTTCAAAGTTATTCGGAGCAGTCAGTATGATAAGTTTGAGGAGTACTGTAATAGAATTCTGGTATTGAAGTTAGTAAATAAGTCAGTCTAAGACTTTTCGTTTTTGGTCAGCCAGGTGTCTGACACATATGGAAATCCATCAACAACAACAACAACAAGATTCCATTTATAGAGCGCCTTTCACGTCGGGAGGACGTCCCAAGGCGCTTAAGCATCACCATGCTTAAGAGTATCCAAACCAAGCTGAGATTTCCATCCATCCCACCTACACATGGAAATCCCAGAAATAGATTGATGAACACTGAATTGCTAAGAATATGTAAGGTAATGTCAGATACCCTAAAGAAAAAGACTGGAGAGATGACATGACCAGAAGTGGCCAGAGACTTGACGTAACACCTGTACCACCCTGCTTAAACACACCAGTTCATCAGGTATCTATCATCTTGATCAGGGAGGTCCTATATTTGTAACTAAGTATAGCATCATAATCTAATATTTCAATGGTTAACATTAATAACCAGGTTTTATCATACAGTCGCATAAGATGATCCATTGAGATGTTGAGACCTTAACTATGTGTAGCTGTAAATAACCCACATTCCAGTGAGATATTGATTTGCTTTTGTCTCGTCCTCAAAACTTGTGTAAAATGTGAGATTAGAGTTTAAGAGTTAAAATGATATATTCTCTGCACATTTTCAATTAACTGTACCTGGGACTCATTTTTTAAAACCTCTTTATATAATTGATCTAGGAGCACATCATTTTATTCACAGCTAGATTAGATGGATCATTCCTATAACATGTAGAGATATTGTAGGTACGTCTGTCAGCCTGTGGCTCAGTGGTCGCATTCTCAACTCTGAGTCAGATGGTTGTGAGTTCAAGCCTCACATTGGAACTCCACAGCTGTTTGTGGGACATTGCTATGCGCAAACCTGCCGTTACGTTTTTCCACAAAATACACAGTCAATCCACTTTACAGTATATCCTACGAAGAGCTTTGAGGCATCTCAACGATGTGGTAAGGGGCCATATCAAAAGCAAGGATTATCATTAAGTCGTTATTATTATCTCAAGCGCCCTGGGATGTTACCCTGCGTGAGGGGCGCTATATAAATGCAAGTTGTTTTTGTTATTATTATTAAGGGTTCTTTAATCACTAATTCCTTCTAACTATTGGTATTGTATCAGTCGTTTCTCCTTATAGTGTTTGTAATTCCTATCTGAGATGTTCGCATTACATGAAATGTACTATTTGAGTGCAGTTGTTTTTGTTCCTCCGGCTCCGGTCTGCTCCACGTCCCCCGCCCCAATCGCCCTACCATCGGTGGTCGGGCCTTCAGCCTCTCAGCCCCGAGGCTCTGGAACTCCATCCCCCAGTGCCTTCGCCGCTTCCTCCCTCTCCTCCTTCAAGGCCGGTCTCAAAACCTTTCTCTTTGACCGAGCCTTCAGCTCCCCTCTCGACTCTCTTCCCCCTCCTCGCTCCCTCCCTTCCCTCCCCTCACCCTGACCATTTCCCCCCTCCTCGCTCCCTCCCTTCCCTTCCCTCACCCTGACCATTTCCCCCCTGCTCGGGTCATGACCCAACTGTGCAGCGCTTTGGGACGTCCTCCTGACGTGAAAGGCGCTTTATAAATGGAATCTTGTTGTTGTTGTTGTTTGTTGCTGGAACTTGCAGTGTTGTAAATTCTCAGAAGTTCCACAGAAAGTGATGTCCTTTCCCCATTCTTTAGGCTGATTTTGTTAAAGAAAGTTCCAGAACATGTGAAAAAAAAGACTCGTAAGTTTGCCATATGTTGCAAATTAAAGAAATAAAAGATGTCAGCATCTGTACAGCATCCAGCTTCCATTTTTATTTATAGCCTGCTAAAAATATTACATTATAATGTACACAAGTGAGTAAATGACCCGGTATCCCACTGTATAAATTAAATTTACCTTTCTACCAGTCACATGATCAATATCATGCATTTGCTTATGTTATGATGGCTTGCACTATCAGGTGTCATTCCATGGGGTGTGAGGCAGTTCTGAATACCAGTAAGGCACCCAGGTTTACAATGTTCACAAACACAAATACTTTGTTTATACAGAACATGCTTTTTAATGGGCACTCTTTGCTAAAGGGAATGTGTATTAGAAGAGAAGATTTGTTCAGGCACCAGATTCACACCTCACAGTTCTACAAAGGTTCCTTAATTTGGTTCAAAGGAAGATTTTGCTGATCAATTTAGAAAATAATTATATTTACATATCAGAAACATTTCAGAGAAAGTTGCAGCCTGTAGCTCAAATCTCTGAGTTCAGATTTCCTCTATAAACTTCTACATTTGAGGTACTCAATGACACAGTGGCTCAGCACACTGCCTTTTCATCCTTTGTGCCTTGCTTTGAATTTAGTGTAGGCTGAAGGGATAAAAGCTTCTCATTTTTATGGTTTTGAGTTCCAAATGAAATTAGTTTGGATTTAACCAGCTCCCGGTGAGCTCAAACCTATAGCACAAGACTGCCCTTGTTTGGCACGAATTCCATGAAATTGGCAATTACACTCTGAGAAGACACAAAAGTAGGAAATTGAATTGTTAGGTTGGTGCAGAAGGAGGTGTTCATCTGAGTTTGGGGTTAAGGCACATTATTGTTGAAACAGTATAGTGGGACCTTTACCCTGCATCTAACTCATGCTGTATCTGACTTGAGAACAGGAATGTTTGAGGCTGACTTTGGATGTACCTTAGTACCATATGACACAATAGGAGGCCAATTGGCCAACTATTTCACGTTGGTGTTTGGTCCTCCAAGAAGCCATCCATCCTGATTCCAATTACCAAATTAATAAATGCTAATTCTATCCTAATCCCCAATCTTAAATTCATCAAATTAAGTAAAACATAGATAAATAGATAAACCACTTAAGAGTCACTCTTGCAGATTATAAGCATAAATCTTAACATAAAAGAATGTCTTGCAACTGCCTCTGAATTATATGTATAATATGCAGATACAATTTTTATATGAGAATGGGAATGTTTTAAGAGTGTTTTCTTTGGGCTTTGGAAGATTTGCCGAAAACAATGTAATTTTTAAATAAGGTTTGTTGGTGGTGTTTTGTTTTCTTCTAAAAAATATTAACTGCAGTAAAAGTATGCCATAGAAAAAACACTGCCTCTTTAAATCATGTGCATAAAATATTAAACTATAAACAACTATCAAATAAAATGTTTTAATGTCTTAAAAATATATATATTACAGTAGCAATCAAATGAGCACAATATCAAAAGTGCATGCATTTTATAAAAGTACTTTTTTAAATATATTACATTTATTTATCCTTGTATACTTGCTTGGTCTTACAGCAGCACACATGTAGGAGTAAACTGAAATGTAATTCATTGGCTGTTTATTAGATTGTGAGGAATGTATTTTCATACTGAAGTCACCCTCATTACGACTTCAGCAGAACTGTTGTCCTCATACTCCTCATCGTGTGGTCTGAAGCGAGTGAATAAATGCAATAAAGTATAGCTGCAGTGAAATCCTTCAGATATTAACCGAGGAGAAGTAACTGTGTTTCTTGTTCTGAATCGGTTCAGAGATGCCCAAAAGGTCTGATTGGCTGAGGTTTCTGCATTGCTGCTGTGCCCTTCCACATCTTTCGCTTTGTCATAATTCAGCACCATCCAGTGCAGATTAACAGCCCTCCAGCGCTTAAACACTCGATAGATTGCTGCTCCTTCATGAACAATTAGGCCTGTTGAAAAGCATAACATTAAAAACGAATTCAATTAATGTACACTTATATCTTCATTATATCCAGTAAAGCAATTCTCTCTTAACAAATATTCACCAAGAACAACAAATGGGATTTTTCTTGATGATTGGGGATGTCTAATTGATGTTTCATTTACACAAGTGTTCATTATATCCTATTAAAATACCTATCAAATACCCCTATTGCAATTATACAACCTTAGTCACTCTGAGCTCATTTTCAAACTACAGTATTTGTGATCACGTAAATGCAGTTGAAAGCACATTGACACTACATACAAGATGTAGCAAATTTGCACTGATGATTTTCAGTAGTAATTATACCATTTATGTTTGAGAACCACCAAAGCATTTTCAAACTCATTGTTTGTTTGTTTTGGATGGGCGTTTGGGGGGGGGCGAGGTTGGGAGTTAAGAGCATGCTCTCCCAGTATCCCCATACCCTCCCCCTATATATCTTGGCCCTACATCCCTATGTCATATTTGTTGACTGTTGGGAGCGGT